>NC_140208.1:905121-906936 GCF_965226575.1 Pagrus pagrus
ACATCTACAAGCGTTTCACGCTGAAACACAATGAAGTGGAGTAAAGACAAACACTAGGTGAGAAACTCTGCGACAGAAACGGTCCACATCTGAACACTTCATGTACCAAAAACTGACGCCAGAGGCTGGAGTGAGTCACGTCAGCCGGCCTGTCGGCCCCTGAACCACTCAGTCACCACATCTGATGTGATCGTGTCTGCAGAGTGAAATCTGGACTGCAGAGCGTCGCAGGAACATTTCAGACTTGTTGTACTTGAGTCGTGGTGTCATCACTGGAAACGTACAGATGTTGCAGAGCAGTTGGCAGCGTGTTGTGTAGATAACAGTTATTAGCCACCAGCTGTCAGCCTCATGAACAGGCTTCGCACTGGAGCCGGCTCGATTCTGCTGCCATTTACAGAAACAAACGTTTTGGATAAAAAAACAGCAGGACGAGCGCGTCTGGACGTTTACTGCTCTCTAATGTTCCCTGCTTCATATTCAGTGTTTCATATTCAGTGTTTCCTGTCGTTTGTGTCTTTTTATTGCAGCGTGGTTCCTGAATGATGTTGAATTAAACACTCCTTCATGGGATCTTGTATAAAAAATCACAGAGCTGCACTTTATAACTAGTTTCTGTCCAACCTCCCCTCAGCGAGCCAGTAAATTGAAGTGAGTGGCTGCAGCTTCATTTCACACTAGTTTCTGCTTCTGCAGGTCAGTAAACTGTTTTTAACCTTTCACATTCTCACCTCTTTGATTTCAGCGGGTCAGAACATTTTCTTTAAACCTCCTGGACTTGATTCTTGATTATGAAGTCGTGTTTGTCAGTAATTCACAATTCACGGTGGCTAACTATAAAAAACTGCTTCAGTTTCCTGACGTGCAGAAACAGAAACTCGTTGGAAATGAAGCTGGTTTCAGTCTCGTCGCCTGCTGAAGGGAAGTTGGACAGAAACCAGATCATGTTTGTGTCATTTTAAATACGTTTCAGACGTGTTAGCACTTTATTACCGTGACATCTGCTGACCTGTAAAATGAGGTTTCACCCTCATTGTTCTTCTTTTTGTATGTTCACCAGATGACATCATGTAATCTGCAGCACACCAACACATCACAGGCTTCAAGTGTCCTGATGCCGATGAAGAACCGGCCCAACATGTGTCAGACAGACAGAGTAAATATCCACCTGTGACAGTCTGATTACTGCCTGTGGAAACAGTACAACATGTGAAAGATAAAGGAGTAATTTAACCTGATTTGTGAACACTTCAAGAAATGAAAATAATCTTTAGAAGCTATACAATGAAATACCTCATCTCTGAAGCTGATGTTAACACGGTCTGTGTACAAATACCTTGTAGACGTGTAGTAATACACAGAATCAACATTTGGCTCAGCGCAATGGAAACTAGTGAAGACGTGATGTTTGATAATGAATCGCATGTTGTAAATGATCCTCAGGGTCACAAACACACAAACACACATGATGGACAAACTTCAGTCAGTATTTGAGTTCAGCTTTAAGACTTTACAAATACTCTGTGAGTTTAATAGTTTCAGTCTGGATGAGACGTGAAACGACCCTTTAATGAACACGTGACCAGAGAGCCTGGTGTGTGTGTGTGTGTGTGTGTGTGTGTGTGTGTGTGTGTGTGTGTGTGTGTGTGTGTGTGTGTGTGTGTGTGTGTGTGTGGAGGTCAGTGAGGCCGGTAGTTTTCCACGCTCGGTGCAGGGCAGTAAAGTCGGGGCGGAGCAGGTGGGATCGTCTGGTCGTCCACAGATACCTGAGAATCCAGTTTGACCTTTGACACCTGACGAACTCTCAGAGATCAC
>NC_140208.1:907136-909636 GCF_965226575.1 Pagrus pagrus
CCGAACACAGCGGAGTTAAAATGATTCACGGCTGATTTTCACCTGAAATGTCTCCACTCAGCGGTCGACAGGTGGTGCTCGTCCAATCAGGTGCAGCCAGTGAGTGTTTGCGTGCTTGTCGGGGGTGGAGCCTGTTTGAGTCGCATGAAACGACGTAGACGAGAAGCAGAGCTGTATCTGAAGAGGAAGCAGAGGTCCGGGCTTGTTTTTCAAAATAAAAGCCCTGTAGAATAACATCTGAAGGGGAAGCTCAGGCTGGAGCTTGTTTGGAAACAAGAATTAAAGACTGAGCCCAGTGACGTCCCCGAGCTCTGTGGCTCTTTGTTCAGGTAATAAAAGAAACGCAGCTCAGTTTCGTGCAGTTGGGCTCAGACTTGATCTCCAGTTGGGACAGAAGTCAGACTGATCTGAGGTCAGGACTTTACAGATGTTGAAACAGTCGCTGCTGCTTCGTCTTCATTTCGTTGTTTTTATTTTACGAGCTGTATTTTTCTCGTGTGATGCAGCTGCGAGCGTCGACCAGAGCGCTGCCGCCTCATGTTGGTTGGAGTAATCAGGTGTTTGTTGGATCTCGTCAGACTGCAGCCGCCCACGAACGCCACACACATAAGAGCAGTTAGTTTAACGAGGCGCTGCAGTTTAATGACGCTCTCTGTCTGTAGTTAACTGTCTGTCTGTGTGTGTCTCTGCAGCTGTCCTGTATGTGGGAGGACGTCCGGTGGCTGAGACAGAGTATGTCAGTGTCTATGTCGTCGTCCTCCACCCTGCAGGCCCGGCACAAGATGCTCACCGCCGCCGGCCAGCTGCAGGTCAGGACTCAAACCACGACATGACATAACTTCATCATCAGGTTTTAACCAGCTTCAATCAACTGCAGCATCAGACGTGACCTTCATGTGTGTCCTCTGCAGCCAGTTTGATCCTGAACGTCACGTCACAATCAAATACACATCACAACTTTATTTAACTTCTGTAAAATACAAACGACTAAATACAAACTGTTCATTTTCACTGTTAGTTGCAGAGACGTTGATGTTATTGATCGAACGTTTCAGCTTCACTTTAACGTTTTCAGTGTTTTCAGGTGTTAAGATAGAAAGTATTATTATTTAGTTTCAACATTTAACTCAAAAGTTTCAGTCTGAATCATTTAAATTCACAATTTGTTTTGTCTGAGAACAGAAGAATTTACCAGAATTTTAAAAAACGCCCGTCAGTGTTGAATGTTTTACTATGTTTTAGACTTCCATATGAATTTCTGACATTTCTTGCAGTCAGTTTATTATAACATCATTCTCAGCAAACAGGCGTAATAATAATAATTTCATTCACTGACGGTGTCGATTCACACTTAAGTAAATAAATCAGCTGTTCTAACGTGCACCGGCTGCTCCTGCAGAGCCTTCTGGGAACTCACAACCTGGGCCGCGTCCACTACGAGCCCATCAAGGATCGCCACGGCAACGTGCTGCTGGTGACCATCCGCGACACAGAGAGCCAGCACTCGCTGTTCAGCGGGAAGTGGATGCAGGTGACCAAACTGCAGAGCCAGAGGAAGTCGCTGTCCACGCCCGAGGAGCCGTACGCCCTCGACATCCTCATCATCACCATCCAGGTGAGGAAGGACGCGAGGAGGACGCGTTCATTCTGCTGGGTCGTTTCAACATCCACAGTTTGAGTCGACGAATCAGAAAACAGTTTAGTTTAGTGACGGAGGCGTTGAAAGCAGAGCTGAAAGTCACAGTTGTTATTTATTTAAGAGTTGTTGTTGATGGTTTTATTAAATGTTCATCAGGTTTCTCAGCTCAAAGTGACGTCACATTTCTTCTTCAGTCCAACAAACAGTCCAAAACCCCAAATCTTCATTTACTGTCAGAAGTGACAAAGAAAAGCAGCAAATCGTGTCGAGCTGCTGCTGTAAAACATCTTTGTAAAGAGTTTGTCAGGACATGAAACCAGAAATCTGTCGATCTTCACTGATCCAGATGTGAAAGTGCTGAAAATACATCAGATCAATGTCGACGTCGTCCTGCAGAAACAGACGGATGACTCAGTTTTATTACTGACTCCTCTGTAAACCGTCTCTGTGTCTGTCCTTCAGGATATTTTGGCGTACCAGCGGCGCAGCACTCACCGGCTGGCCCCGGGCCTCTACCTGGGCTTCCTGAAGCTCAGCAGCTCTGTAGACCAGATCAAGGTCCTGGTGTCCCAGCGGACCCCCAACATGCTCTGTCACACCCGCGTACGAGACAACACCAACATCTCCAGGTACGTGTACACAGAGCGAGAGCAGAGCTCGGTACTGTATCGACACGTTCAACAGACCCGGTTAAACCCTGAAGGTTCTGGTTCAGTGTCACAGCTGATTGAAGCTCACAAACACCTCGAGGATGAACGCTGTTAATGAAAGAGACAAAGAGAGTCGTGATGAAGAGATGAAACTGTTTCTCAGAGGAGCAGTAAACACACACACACACACGCACACACACACACACACACA
>NC_140208.1:912136-939636 GCF_965226575.1 Pagrus pagrus
GACCCCCACACACACACAAGAACACAAGAACGTGTCAATAACACCCGTACACACTGAACAACACTCTGTCTCTGTACACACACACACACACACACACACACACACACACACACACACACACTGACCTCCTCACCAGCTGCTCACTGAGTCAAACTGTTGGACCACAGGCCCGTCCAGAGTTCACACAGCTCGCACTGAGCGACGTGTTCTTGTGACGAGAACTGCTCAGAAAATCCAAAGTGAGAAGACACGAGGAGAACGAGTGAAAGAGCTGATAAGATGATGAAGATGATGAGGATGATGAGGATGATGATGATGATGAGGATGATGATGGTGATGATGAGGATGATGATGATGATGAGGATGATGATGAGGATGATGAGGATGGTGATGATGAGGATGATGAGGATGATGAGGATGATGATGAGGATGATGATGGTGATGATGAGGATGATGATGAGGATGATGATGGTGAGGATGATGAGGATGATGATGATGGTGATGATGAGAATGATGATGGTGATGATGATGATGATGAGGATGGTGATGATGAGGATGATGATGATGATGAGGATGATGATGAGGATGATGATGAGGATGATGATGGTGAGGATGATGAGGATGATGAGGATGGTGATGATGAGGATGATGATGATGATGAGGATGGTGGTGATGATGATGATAATGGTGAGGATGATGAGGATGGTGATGATGAGGATGATGATGAAGATGATGATGAGGATGGTGATGATGATGATGAGGATGATGATGATGAGTGATGATGAGGATGATGATGATGAGGATGATGATGAGGATGATGAAGATGATGATGATGATGATGATGATGGTGGTGATGAAGATGATGATGGTGATGATGATGGTGATGATGAAGATGATGATGGTGGTGGTGATGATGATGATGAGGATGATGATGAAGATGATGAGGATGATGATGATGATGAGTGATGATGAGGATGATGATGAGGATGATGATGAAGATGATGAGGATGATGATGAGGATGATGAGGATGATGAAGATGATGAGGATGATGATGGTGGTGATGATGATGGTGGTGGTGATGATGATGATGAGGATGATGAAGATGATGAGGATGATGATGAGAATGATGATGATGATGAGTGATGATGAGGATGATGATGAAGATGATGAGGATGATGAGGATGATGATGAGGATGATGATGAAGATGATGAGGATGATGAAGATGATGAGGATGATGATGATGAGGATGGTGATGATGATGATGAGGATGGTGATGATGATGAAGATGATGATGAGGATGGTGATGATGATGAAGATGATGATGAGGATGATGATGATGATGATGATGAAGATGATGAGGATGATGATGATGAGGATGATGATGATGATGAGGATGATGATGAAGATGATTAGGATGATGATGAGGATGATGATGAAGATGATGATGAGGATGATGAGGATGATGATGATGATGAGTGATGATGAGGATGATGATGAAGATGATGATGATGAGTGATGATGAGGATGATGATGAAGATGATGAGGATGATGATGATGATGAGTGATGATGAGGATGATGATGAAGATGATGATGATGAGGATGATGATGAGGATGATGATGATGATGAGGATGATGATGAAGATGATGATGATGATGATGATGAAGATGATGAGGATGATGAGGATGATGACGATGAGTCTGTCTAAGCTTCTGTCCTCAGTGTCGTCTTCTCTTCAGCACATTCATCTCTCTGTTTCTCCTTCTTCAGTTCACTTCTGCACCTACAAAGAGAAGTTCATCAGTCTGTACTGCCGTCTGTCCTCCGTCCTCGACCTGGACGCCCTCATTACCCAGCAGGCACTGCGAGAAGCCATCACTGACAGCGAGGTGGCCACAGCCAAGCAGAGGCACCAGCTCATACTGGACTACATCCAGGTAACAACCGCCGTCTGCTCCTCCTGATGATATAAAGTCAGGCTCAGCCATCGTCTCCTCCTGAGGATATAAAGTCAGGCTCAGTCATCATCTCCTCCTGAGGATATAAAGTCAGGCTCAGCCATCATCTCCTCCTGATGATATAAAGTCAGGCTCAGTCATCGTCTCCTCCTGAGGATATAAAGTCAGGCTCAGCCATCGTCTCCTCCTGATGATATAAAGTCAGGCTCAGCCATCGTCTCCTCCTGATGATATAAAGTCAGGCTCAGCCATCGTCTCCTCCTGAGGATATAAAGTCAGGCTCAGTCATCGTCTCCTCCTGATGATATAAAGTCAGGCTCAGCCATCGTCTCCTCCTGATGATATAAAGTCAGGCTCAGCCATCGTCTCCTCCTGAGGATATAAAGTCAGGCTCAGTCATCGTCTCCTCCTGATGATATAAAGTCAGGCTCAGCCATCGTCTCCTCCTGATGATATAAAGTCAGGCTCAGCCATCATCTCCTCCTGAGGATATAAAGTCAGGCTCAGTCATCGTCTCCTCCTGATGATATAAAGTCAGGCTCAGCCATCGTCTCCTCCTGATGATATAAAGTCAGGCTCAGCCATCATCTCCTCCTGAGGATATAAAGTCAGGCTCAGTCATCGTCTCCTCCTGATGATATAAAGTCAGGCTCAGCCATCATCTCCTCCTGATGATATAAAGTCAGGCTCAGCCATCATCTCCTCCTGATGATATAAAGTCAGGCTCAGCCATCATCTCCTGATGATATAAAGTCAGGTGAAGTCTCGTAGTCCACAGAACATCTCTGGAGCTTCACAGTAAAACAGAGACGTCTGACTCCTTTAACAAATGTAGTGATTTAGTTTCATGAGGAGAAACTTTGTGAAACAGCTACAAAAAGTTCTGAATCATTGGAGCCTCCTTGTAAAATCGTACCTCGTCAGTTTGTAACTGAAAGTGTCTTCAGACCGTCCATCTCTTCTCCTCCTCTTCAACACATTGGTCTCAGTCTGTTCTCCTGCTGGCTCCACGCAGCTCGTCTGCTCTGATCCAAGTCTCCAGACTGATGTGAAAAGATGTTATTAACACCTGAAATCTTCACTGTAGCTGCTAAACTCGAGGCGTGCCGAGGCTCAGGTGTGAATAGGACTTTGGTGTTTTCACGCAGAACCTCAGGAAGTTTAGTTCTTTATTTGAAGAGATGAACTCGGATGTTTTAGACTTCTGTAAGATTTTTTGTCTCCATGTGACCGTTCATAAACAAGTTACAGACTTTATATTATCTCTGCGTCCAAAAAAGAAACGTATGTTCCTGAACATCGTTAACTCTGAAAGTAGCTCGGCTACAACCAGAAGAAGAAACATGCGTTTTCTTGACAAATGGCGTCGTCACGTTCACTCCGGAGCCCCTGAATGACCAAACAAGACGTGTGATCCCACCGAGGAGCCGAGAAACTCCAGTTACAACAGTTTCTGCATCACGTGGAGACGGCGAGTGCTTCAACTTATTCAACTGTCGAGAGCAGCAGATATTTTCAGCAGCCGTCCGGGTTCATAATAACAATCGCTGGACAAAGTGGAAAAAGTTTGTCACAATAATTTGAAACGTTCAACAAAAGTATTATTAGATATTTGTGTTTAAGTTCCTTAAATATAATTTGTGACGGCAGCTGTGAGTCGCTGCTCTGGGATCAGTTTCAGTATCATTTTATTTCATATCCAGAAAAATAGCATTAAAAAGCTCAAGGCGGTGCGACAACAAGCGAGTCAGTGATCCAGTCTGAGGCGTTTATTGATGCAGTGAAGTGTAACTGCAGCGAGGATCAGCTGTTAAACATCTTGTTTTTCTGCTGCTCGCCGCTCCGTCGTCACAGCGCCACAAGTATGAGAGTAAACTGGTCTCTGTGAGGAGTCACCGCCGCCGCTAATGGAGACCGACCAGAAAACCACAAGGGTCCTCCGATCAGCGTGTGTGTGTGTGTGTGTGTGTGTGTGTGTGTGTGTGTGTGTGTGTGTGTGTGTGTGTGTGTGTGTGACCATCTGTCTAGCTCTCTGTCTGCAATTTTAAAACTCGGAAAAAAGTGGCCCCCCGACCACAAATTGCTCAGAGAGAGAGAATGTCAGGGGAAAAAATAATACCAATCAGAGCACGTGTGTGTGTGTGTGTGCGTGTGTGTGTGTGTGTGTGTGTCTGTCTGTCTGTCTGTCTGTCTGTCTGTCTGTCTGTCTGTGTGTGTGTGTGTGTGTGTGTGTGTGTGTGTGTGTGTGTGTGTGTGTGTGTGTGTGTGTGCAGGGCAGAGTGTGAAAATTTTAAGAAAATATCCGAATTTTAAACTGTGCGGTCTCGTTGTCAGGATGGATTTGGATTTGTTCTGGACGTCCTGATTGCTGTAACTTATTTCACACGCTGGAGAAACAGATAAAAACAGAGATGGTATAAAAACATCAGATATTCTTTAACAAGACTCGACGGCCGTCCACGCGAGACCGATGTGAGCGATGACGCTGCAGCTGTCTGCAGCTCAGGAACACACTGAGTCCACATCAGTGATCCTGGTGATCGTTAAAGGACGTCAGAACAAACTTCAGAGACCCAGTCAGACCCAATCAGCGCCACAGACCGTCTGGCCGTATGTCACAGGTAAAATGAAGTTTTTTAATTTGTAATTTGGAGCCTGATATTTGTTACTGTATATAATATCATCAGTTAGCTGACATAAAAGAGAAGAAACCAACAGGAGAATCGCTCCTGATACATTATTTTGTCCCTAAAATCAACTAATTGAAGACCTGTCAGTTCAGCTGGATTCTGATTGGCTGTCAGTGTTTCGGTTTCTGCAGAGTCGCACTGCTTCTTCCATTAATCACAGATCATCACCTCGTCTCACCGGCCATCAGCACATGGAGGACTCAGACACACCGACCTGACTGTCCTTTATCTCGGCCAAGAAGCTGCACTTGAACACACCGCGAAGACTACAGCTGACGGCCGAGCTCGTACGGTCTGCGCCTGCGTGAGAGGAAATCACTCTTCATACCAGCAGGTGGCGTTATTCATCATTCAAGAGAAACCAGACGACTGCAGATGAGCAGTGATGATGAAGTGTCGGTGTCCCTGGTGAAGAGGAGGAGGAGAAACATGACTGTGTGAGACACGACAGAACAACCGGAGCCACAGACGCTCACCGACGGCCGGTGTGTCAGCTGTTGACCTGATGATGGCGCTAGATTAAAGTCAGAGGTCACCAGAGTTATGACAGTTGATCCTGAATGTCTGAACCACATTTCATTGATCAGATCAGATTTCCCTGATCTCCATCTGACAGACACATTAACAACTCTCCGTTTAAAGAAGGCCGGACGCAGCGACAGCTCCCTGACCCTCGTCACGTCTTTGTCTCCACGCTGGCGTCACGTCGAGCGATCGCTGACGGGAACTGATGCAGTGTCCATGGCACACACTCACACTGAGGGTTGTGGGAGGTGACGCTGAGCAGGGAGAGCTGCTGCAGCTGCAGTTTGTCCTTGGAAACGTCTGTGAGTCCGTCTGTGTCTCACTTCGTCTTACATCATGAGGCTGTGAAGCTGCTGTCTGTCAGACTGATCAGCTGCAGATGCGTCTCCTCTGGAAAGTTCCTTCTATCGTGTTCATGGCGTCGTATCGCGGCTGCAGTACATTTAAAACACCACACTGAATTTTCCTCTGAGCGCAGCACCATGAAACCTCCGTCTGATCCCGGCTGGAAACATCTCAGTCTGACTCAGAGGAAGAGTCCCTGTTTGTCTGTTTAGTTTTGACGGGTCCACATGTTTGATGTCATTGAAGTGATTCCCTCGGTGGAGCTCGTCTGTCTCGGGTTAATTTGGTGTTGAGTTTTGTCCAGCTGTGTCCTAACAGCTGCTTCTGAACACGTTTCTCACAGACGTCAGTCGAATATCAAGTCACAGTAACGATGAAGCGTTGAGCGCTGCAGCTCTGATTCTAACGAGGATCCTGATGTCATCGATCGGTGATCCGATCCAGTTTGTACTGTGTTGTTGTATCCTCCTCACTTACTGCAGGAGACGGCTCAGCGTTACACAATAGACACTGGGAGCGCTTGCTGTCCTCCGGGGCTGTCCTCCAGACCATATGTCTCCTGTCTGGAGACGTTCTGATGGACAGACAACATGGATGATTCGATTAAAAAAGACTTGTGGAGCCTCACGGACTGAAGGGAAATCTGATAATAGAGGAATGGACAGAAATCAGGACTTTATGAGCACTTTAAAGGAGGACAGACATTTATTTCTATCTCTTTTGTGTAATATATGATCAAATCTCTCTGTGAGTCTGAATGAAAAGTTCTTTGTTCTTCTGGTTTCTGTTAAATGAACTGAATCATTTAACTGGAGACTGACGATCACTGACGAAGTTTAAACATCTGAACCAGCTTTAACGTGTACCAGCCACCGGACGTAGTACCTGTAATACTATTACCACCAATCCTTCAAATACATGTTATATTACTCTGTTACTGCTCTAAGTAATATATTACTGTCACATGTTGCTTCTGTAGCACGTTAGCCTTCAACACTGGTCAACACTAACTGAACGTTTCATCACTTAAAGCCAACAACAGCAACATACACTAATGATGAGGAGGAGAGCTCAGACACAACAGCTGATCGCTGCAGCTGCTGCAGGTTCACAAGAAGCTTCATGCTGCTGAGAGACCTGCTGACTGACTGACTGACTGACTGACTGACTGACTGACTGACTGACCTGCTGACTGACTGACTGACTGACTGACTGACTGACTGACCTGCTGACTGACCTGCTGACTGACTGACTGACTGACCTACTGACTGACTGACTGACCTGCTGACTGACCTGCTGACTGACTGACCTGCTGACTGACCTGCTGACTGACTGACCTGCTGACTGACTGACCTGCTGACTGACTGACTGACTGGCTGACTGACTGACTGACTGACCTGCTGACTGACTGACTGACCTGCTGACTGACTGACTGACTGACTGACTGACTGACCTGCTGACTGACCTGCTGACTGACTGACTGACTGACCTGCTGACTGACTGACCTGCTGACTGACTGACTGACTGACTGACTGACCTGCTGACTGACTGACCTGCTGACTGACCTGCTGACTGACTGACTGACTGACTGACTGACTGACTGACTGACCTGCTGACTGACCTGCTGACTGACTGACTGACCTGCTGACTGACTGACTGACTGACTGACTGACCTGCTGACTGACTGACTGACTGACTGACTGACCTGCTGACTGACTGACTGACTGACTGACCTGCTGACTGACTGACTGACTGACTGACCTGCTGACTGACTGACTGACCTGCTGACTGACTGACTGACCGACGTTAGCGTGGTGGACATGAAGCTGTGTGTGTGTGTGTGTGTGTGTGTGTGTGTGTGTGTGTGTGTGTGTGTGTGTGTACACACACACACACACACACACACACAGTTGAAACAACCTTCATTAATAATCACAGATCCTCCTCAGCTGGTATCTGGGCCGGGTCACTGTGGTAGCAGGTTGTCCGGATCAGTAGCAGTGTTTTCCGGCTCTTCTTGGAGGATCCTGCAGCGTTCCCAGGGTTCGAGGTCGACCTCAGAAGTTGTCCTGGAGGATCCTGATCACGTGTTGAATCACACCAGCTTCACTTAGAAAAACAAATAACAGTTCAGCACCGTAACTGAAGATCTGATCTGGAGCATTTCTGCCTTTGTTCCACATGTTGTTGAGTCGTGTTCTCACGTCATCACGAATGTTTCCAACGATGTTCAGACAGAGAAAGTTTCCTCGAGGTTACGTTGTGTTTCATCTGGTCGTCTGTCGCTGTCGCTTCAGGAGAGAGTCGCAGAGGGAGGAAGAATAAACTTTAAAACAATCTGCTCTGTGAACATTGTGATAGTTTTGTTTTGTCTTTTGTTTGGTTTTGATTGAGAGATGATATTAATTACAGAGTGGTCTCGACCTTCTGATTCAGAAGTGTCATGGGATGAATTTTGTTTTTGTCGCTCTACAAATAAAAGAGTGGCAGAAATGACGTACTGTGCCTTTAAATAGGTTTAAATCTTAAAATGAATTAGAATCAAATAAAATCAGATTGAACAGTGAGAACTTTGACACTAATAAAACTAATAGAGTTATTATTTTTAAAATGCTTTGGCGGCGCTGACAGTGGCGCTCTCCAGATAAACACTGAGAACGACACCATTTTGTTTTTTAAAGGAGCACAGACACATTATCTTCATATCTGCTGACCTGATGTATTCAAATGTCTTTGTCTGATTCATTCATGATGTTGTGAGAACCAGGAAACAAATAAAGCAACGAATCATCTGCGTAGAAACATACAGTTATTTGTGGATTCATCAGACTGAATCATCAACAGGAGGATTTTGTATCCGGCCTCACGCTCAGAGTGTCTGTGTGTCTGTCTGTCGTTCTGCAGCAGCTGGACGAGATGCGTCGAGATCTCCGCTGGATCACAGACGCGCTGCAGTACGCTCGCTACAAGCAGCCTCGCGGTGGCGTTCCCATCAACTGTCTGGTGGACGCCAGCGCTCCCGACAGCGACTCCGGCCAGCAGAAAACTGACTCCACCTCCTCCACCATGGACTACCTGCCCACACCTTCCCCCTCACCTGAGCTCCGCAGGCGGAAAGCCATCAGCGGTGAGTCATCACGCGAGAGTGTTAGATTTAATATTCTCGTCAGAAACACGCCGAACACTGACGCGTTCTGTCTGACAGACTCTCTGCTCGGTTCAGATGAAGACGGGTCCTCGGAGGTTTTCCTTCCGACAGACAGTGACTACGACTCCAGCGACGCCCTGAGCCCCCGCGAGCTGGACCTGCTCTACTCTCCACCCCAGGATCTCGCCCAGCAGGCCGTGCACTCACTGGGCGGCAGCGCCCCAGACGTGCTCCAGATGCACGAGCTCAGGTGACGTTTGCTCAGTAACGTCTTCTTATTGTCCCGTCTGTCTCCGCACATCGTTACAGCTGAGTTCACACTGATCCTCACAGAAGCTCCTGTGTTTATCTTAAGTGTCGCACATGATTGATTCAGTCGGGCTCATTTAAAGTCCAGACTTTACGGCAGAATTGAGTGTTTTTTTGCTGTGAACTCAGACAGAGCCTCAGTTTTATTTTAATTCATTTTTTATTAATAATTTGTTTTAGACTTCCATTTGAATTTGTGTCTCCATCTGACCAATGACAGACATTTGTATTATGTGTGTGTTTCAGTGAAGGCGGTGTGAGCCTGTGTTTTACTGACTGCATGTAGATGTGATAAATGTAATTAATGATTAAATTTGAATGGAACATTTTCGAGGGAAAAAAGTTTTCTTATGTGGAAAATAAGTTTATTTTGTAGTGTTATGGATAATTTTGTGTTTCAACAATGGAAGAAAATGTTTTTGTCTTTGTGCCCATTTGAATTTAGATGTCAGCACCGCTGTGGTCCAGATGTTCACCTGTCGTGAAGAACTAAAGGAACAACTCAGTTTAAATGTGTGTAACTGATCCGTGTCTTCCCGTCCCTCAGGTACAGCATCTGCCCGCCCAAAGACCTCCCCCTCTCCCCGGCGGTGAAGGATCCTAAATCTAAAGACGCTCCTCTCTCCTCACCCCTCCTCCCCCACTCCCCCTCTCCATCCAAAGACTTCCCCCTCTCACCCTCCTTCTCCAGGACCTTCCCCACCTCTCCGTCCATGCCCCTGTCCCCCAGGTTCTCCAAAGACCTGCCCCTGTCCCTTCCCCTGTCCCCGGCGCTGTCCGACACCACCAGGACTCTGGAGGGCCTCTCCCTCTCCAGGAGCCACCACGAGGGCGTGGCTCCCCTCAGGGCCCTCGCCAACCCTCCCGCCAAACGCAAACTTCTCTCCAGGAGCCACCGGGGCCAGTACTTCAGCGGGCCCCAGCGCTGGCTCAGGGGCCACAGCAGCGAGAGTCACAGCGGATCTTTATCTGAGGGGGTCTACACCAAGCAGCCCGACCCCGACCTGCCTCCCCCGGGGGACCTGCCCTCCACCTACGTGAGCCACGCCTCCTGCATCCTAGAGAGCCGCAAGGGCCGTCAGCGGGAGCCGCGGCCCCACGTCCGCCGGATCTTTGTGGAGCCCTGTAAGCAGGAGGAGGAGGATGAGGAGGAGCAGGGCGGAGACACGGCGGAGGAGGTGAAGGCTGCAGGCGTGTCGGTGGTCGTGGCACAGGTGGAGTCAGGAGGCGAGGGGGAGGAGCCAGAGGGAGCCTCCACACAGGAAGTAGACTCAGACGACCAAACCAACGCCCAGGTGTCAGAGATCCTGAGCAGCACGCTGTAGAGCCACAGCAGCAGGTGGGTGCAGTTCATGTTCCCGCGTTTAACAGCCAGTCCGTTTACGACAGACCGTCTTCGTGTCAACATGAAACTCGATGGCAACAGATGTGGACGTATACGCGTCACATGTGTTCTGACCGAACGCTGAACATCGATCTGTTACTTCATGTGAACAAAATGAGCTGAAACTCTCCTCCTGTAACAGAAAACACCTTTTATACTTTGATACTTCACCTCCAGTCAGCTGCCACCTTGTGTCACACCTGTGTAGTAACAGGAGACGGTGACGCTCAGATCAGCTTCAGTAATCCACAGGTCCATGTCGCACTTTCACCTCGAGCGACACAAATGAAGTTTAAACAAGGCGGCGATTTAAAACTGTGGAAACAGTGAGATCAAGCTGATGACGAGGCTGATGCGGTGTCATGGTTGAGAGATTTTATGAGTCAGGATTGTTTTGTCCGCTGGTGAAAATGAACAATCCTGCGATCAAACCAGCCACCGAGTAACTGCCATCAGAGTCTGTAAGTGACGCTGCAGGCTAACGCTAAGCTAACTGTTTTAACTCTCCTGCTGTTGAAGTCGGCGGCGTGGAGCCAAGAAATACAGGAAGAATCGCTTCTCCTGCTTTTAGATGATCTGAAGCTTAATTTGATTGATTTTTGGATTCAGAGCAGAAGAACGACTGAGTTCAGCTTCAAATAACGTGGAAGTGATCGGAGGTGAAGGGTCAAACATCAGCTGTCTGTTCATCTCTCTCTCTCTCTCTCTCTCTGTGTCTCTCTACCACAGTGCTGATTGGCCGGGCGTGTTGACGAGCAGCCCTCAGACCTCCACAGATTGTAAACTCAAGTTGCTGGTTCAACTCCGCCAAGCCTCAGACCCATGGCATCGACTGTTACAAAGAGAAAAATCAATGCAACAACAACAGACGGAGCTCCCGACAGGAACTTTGCACACTTTGACCAAAAACAGTCGGTTTGATTGATCGCTTCGTCGTTCGGCTCGACTCTTTCAACTCTCCAATCGGACCGTCGGACCGGTTCTTCTTCTGGCAGCGTCTTCAGACCGTAGATTCTCCTGGAGCTTGAAGTGAATGTACAGTTTGGTGTGGTCTCCTCTGATCGATGTGTTTCTGAGCTGCTCCTGTCGGGTCTCAGCGTGGTCGAATCAACCTGTGGTCAGTTTAAAGAAAAGATGATATATATTTAAATATGATTCCTGAGAAACACGTGAGCTGCCTCAGAAGTATTTTTATAGTGTCGGATCACAGATGTACTATTTTAGCTGTATTTTGTTGGCATGAAGTGTTTGTCCGGTTTGTGCCTCCTGCTGGTTCAGCATGAAGACGTCAGGGGGCTTCAGGTCGGGGGAGTCGGACTCACACGGTGTTTGTGTCGTGCTGTTGTGTTGACTTTCTGTTCGGCTTCACCTCCGGCGGTTCCTCCAGGCTGCTCCTGTGTTTCATGTTCTGGGTTTATTTTTCTTACGAGCACCAAAACCTGTTCTCTCTGTGGACTCCTGTCAGTCAGCTGTCTGCACAGTTTCTTTAAACATGTATGCACGGTATTTTAAAAGTGTGTTTTTAATGTTTGCACATAGCAATTATGGAATAAAAGCTAATTAAATATATTTGATGCAACTGGGCATTAACTGTGGCAGCTTCTATCGTTACTGACTGTAAGAAGGTCGTTTACTGTCCTCTGGAAGTGTTGACGATGAAGACGAGAAGCATTGTTGTTTGAATGTGTAGCACAGATGCTGCAGTGCAACCTGACATGCAGTAACTATACTCACACGACGACACATCTGTACTGCAGTCGCCTCTTTATGTGACGTTAAAGTTGGACAGAAATACGTTTACTTGCTTTTTAGACGAGAGTTAAAAAGGTTTATATCAAAATTATTCACTTATTCAATCAAGTTCACACAAAAAGTCAAATTCAAGTATTTTACTCAACAACCAAAAAAACCCCAAATGGCTCCACAGAGCTCACCTGCTGTCCAGAGGTGCACGCTAACACTTTTAGCTTAGCAGCAACAGTGAAGGGTGTAAATAACGTCTTCTCAAATCAATTTGGGATCTCGGAGCTTCCTCTGATTTTAGCGTCGACTGTTCCTTTATGTTTGAAGCTAAAGGCAGGAGGTGATTAGCCTAGCTTAGCATGAATAGTGAAGGCAGATGGAGCAGCTAGCCAGCGGCTAACACTTCTAATTAGCATGTCACATCTTGTTTATTTAATCCGTACACTAATAAAATGTAAAGATGACTGAAGCTTCCGGTCTTTATGCTAAGCTAAGCTAACCTCTGTACTGAACAGTGAAATCCGTCTGAACGTCTCATCTGTTCCTCTAATTAACATGTGAAACTGTAAACTACACATTACAGTTAATTAAAGACTTCAATCGGTTGTGCTGATGCTGTTCTCACATCATCACACGTTAACGTGTCGAGCAGGTCTGAGTCTCACATCCTGTTCACACCTGGTATCAACATGTCCCGTATGATCCAATCAGTGTCCAGCTCACTGGCACAGAACTTCATGCAGAACAGTTTCTCCTCAACAGCTCTTAAAATCACTACATTTGTTAAGGGAGTCTGGTGACGTTGTGGTTACCTGTGATTGGATGTTGATGGCAGGTCTGAGCAGAACCTTAATGTCCGTCCTCAGCAGCTCCAGAGTCTGTTTATTTGAAGAAGGCTTTTATTGTGAAAGGTTACTGAAGGGATGTTTGCGGTTGGACGGACTCCTCACATGTCGTCCGTCCGTCTGTCTTCATCGTCCTCTTCGTGCTGTTACCATAGAAACAGTAGCGACCTTCTCTCTGTGGACCTGATCACAGTTTCACTGACTTATTTATCTGCAGCTGATCAGTCGACCTCTGAACTCACGATGGACGTTTCCAGCAGCTCAATAAACTGTCTCCTGTGGATGTTGTGCACTCGAACCTGTGAGTGTGTCGTTACTGTGTGTGTGTGTGAGAGTGTGTGTGTGTGTGTGTGTGAGAGAGTGTGTGTGTGTGTGTGTGTGTGTGTGTGTGTGTGTGTGTGTGTGTGTGTGTGTGAGAGTGTGTGTGTGATGATTAAATCACTTCTATTAACTGTAATTCAAATAAATATTCACAGTGTCCACAGTGACTCGAGTACAATTTTGAGCTTCTTCTTCCTCCTCCTCCTCCTTCTTCTTCTCCTCCTCCTCCTCCTCCTCCTCCTCCTCCTCCTCCTAAAGTACGGCTGTCTCTCAGCGCCTCGGCTCGGGCTCTCAGCTAACATTACAATCTGACAGCAGGGTTACTTGACCTCTGATTGGCTCAGCTTGACTCACATACCCAGAATGCCTCAGATATGGACGAGGACGCAGCGATGACTGACTCAGAGACGAGGATCTACACAGCGAGCAGCAGCACGTTAGTATAGAGCAGCTTCACTCAGACTCAGTTTCACCTGTTTAAATAAGATTTCACACTTTCTGATGCATCAAAACACTTTTCTCTCTTTTTTAACACAAATCTATTAAAATCTGTCAGTGAGCGTTTCTCCTTCACAGCTGACAGTGACGCTCGTCAGGATGCTGGTCAGACAACATGGTGGTGAACAGGTGTCACCGGTCATTACTGATCGATGAGGTGTTTGTTCTGTAAAATGTTTTTGTTTCCTCACAGAAGCCAGAAAATATTCACATCTAACAGCTTTTCTTCAAAAATGACTCAAAAACATTTAATTGATTTTCAAAATATTTGGTAATTCATTCGACAAATGAACACTCGATGACTCGTCAGTAAACTGATGGTATTTACGCAGACAGCAGCAAAACGAAAACAAACGGCGCGAAGTGGCGAGAGAAGAAGAGGAGAGAAGAGAAAAGTAAAGGAAAGAGACAGATGAGAAGAAGCTGCCCCAGCCGAGCTGACAAGAGGAGAGAGAAGGAGGAAACAGAAAGCTGATCTCCAAGTTACAGGAAGTGACGACTGTCTTCACTGCGGCTGCGGCACGTCAGTTCAAAATGTTATCAACTGATGCGTGTCCCTGAATACATGTTTTGTAGTAAGAGCTAACGGAGAGAAACTTTTTCTATCTTGCTCGGTGTCGACGTAACTGTCTGTGTCTTCCTGTTTCCGTCAGTGTGACGAGCTGAAATCCATGCAGGATGCAATCATTGTATCCTGCATGGATGTTGCACTGTATCCTTAACAAGTTCATTTTAATTTCATTTAGATTTGAAAACGGTTCCTAAAATTGAACAGTGTGTCTCCATCTTGGGTTGATCTGAAAATGGTGATGATGAATGAGTATTTGTAATTAATGAAAACATTGGTTATTCACTGGGTTGTTGCAAATGTGTGTGATCATCTCTGCACACGAGGGACCTGAATTTAAAGAGAATGAGGGATATAAACTTTATTCAGGGAGCACTTCATGATGAGGCGCACATGTCATGGAGGACGAATGGGTGGATGTCCAGTGGAAAGGGGGCGTTATGTCCCATTCACTCCAACAAGATGAAGCAGCTGTGGTGTCGTTGTTGTAAAGTTCAGCCCAAACTATTGTTTTCATATGTGAGGTAGGAACTTTTCTTGGGAAAGATGAATTGATGTGAACCAAAATCGGCAAATGTACAAATTATAGTGTGACTAGAGATAACAATTTTTTAATGGCGTCATGAGTGTATGTAGTTTATTATATGCCCCCCATTATTGTTGTACCTGCATTTGATCTTGTTTGGATGTAAAAGCCCTGATAAAGGCTTTCCCAGCCGTCCCTGACATGAACTTCAGCACATCTAAAAAAAACATGGAGGAGAGGAGAGATCTGGCTCTTCACATCCTGGAGGCCTCAGCTAAAGGCTAATTAAGCTACAAATCAAAAACAAGATACATACGAGGAATATATAATTAAATAAATGTTGGGTTTTTTTAGTCTTTGACGATCAAAATTGCTGTGCTATGTGTGCCACCTTCAAGCCACCAGGACCAGGAACTGCCATTGTACAATGGGTGAGTAATTGAAAAACAGTTAAAGACATGTTGAATTGTTATATAGCCATGAAAAAATATAATAATGTTTAGGTGTCAAATTATAATGAATTAAAAAAATGAAATATATAATTTGTTTTCAATTAAACAGATCCAATGTGATGACTGCGACCAGTGGCTCCATGGCTCATGTCTGTCCATGGACAAAACCTGGAAATGTCCCTTATGCCAACAGCAACAAGGGACATGTTTATGTTATAATAAAATCATTGGAGCCCGACTAGTGTTGCATCATGTTATTCCACTGGCTGCATGAGATAAACCTCTTGTTTTTACATTTTACACCTGTTCATAATTTCTATAAATTTTTATAATTTTTTATTAATTTTTATATGTAAATATTAGCATCTTAGCTCAATAGCTTCTCAATAGCTTTAAACACAGTATCTCTGCTTTAAATATCCCACATTTTTATTTTGAAAACAGGAAGTCGGTACACGCTGTAGCCGTCTTCTCCGTGTGTTTACTGTAAAGTCTGTAATACGGGTGCACTTGAAATGTTGGAGTGGCTGCGAATGTGGAATATCCAACTTAAAACTAACTTCACTGAAGTCTTGTCATGATGTATTTTCCAGCCGGCCCAAGACGATTTTTTAAAGAGTTTTGGCTGAAGAAGTCGCCCCACAAAGGAAGACTCTTTCAGTTTATCACAAATATTAGCATTAAATCATCATTTTGAGGGTACATGGTTTTCACTGGGCAGGAAGGGTTTGAAATATGTAGCCAGCAACGTAAATGATGCACAGTAGTGGAGTAGAAAGTGCAGTATTTGCCTCTGAGATACAGCGGAGCAGACAAAACTGAAGTTGCATGAAATCCTAAAATGTCTAGTCAGCACTTGAGTAAATATACTTACACCTCACCACTGGGTCAGAGCCTGATACTGTGTTTGTGTGTTTGTTTTCAGAATGAGGGAGAGAGACAACGTGAGAAAGGGACAGGAAGAGAGGGACAACAGGTAAAACACATAATACATGTGTATTCTGTTAAAACGTATGTGTCTGTATAATTGACCTGTTGTTTTGTGTGTTGTCTTCTCATTTCAGAGGGCCCCATGCCTGCCTTTGCCTTGGGCCCCAAATTTCTTAAATCCGCCACTGATCATCAGGAGGAGATGATGACTGAGCCTGACTTTATATCATCAGGAGGAGACGATGACTGAGCCTGACTTTATATCATCAGGAGGAGACGATGGCTGAGCCTGACTTTATATCATCAGGAGGAGACGATGACTGAGCCTGACTTTATATCATCAGGAGGAGACGATGACTGAGCCTGACTTTATATCATCAGGAGGAGACGATGGCTGAGCCTGACTTTATATCATCAGGAGGAGAAGATGGCTGAGCCTGACTTTATATCATCAGGAGGAGACGATGACTGAGCCTGACTTTATATCATCAGGAGGAGACGATGGCTGAGCCTGACTTTATATCATCAGGAGGAGACGATGACTGAGCCTGACTTTATATCATCAGGAGGAGATGATGGCTGAGCCTGACTTTATATCATCAGGAGGAGACGATGACTGAGCCTGACTTTATATCATCAGGAGGAGACGATGGCTGAGCCTGACTTTATATCATCAGGAGGAGACGATGACTGAGCCTGACTTTATATCATCAGGAGGAGACGATGGCTGAGCCTGACTTTATATCATCAGGAGGAGACGATGGCTGAGCCTGACTTTATATCATCAGGAGGAGATGATGGCTGAGCCTGACTTTATATCATCAGGAGGAGATGATGGCTGAGCCTGACTCCAGTACTTAGTAAATGTCCTCCAGAGGGTCAGTGATGTCTCCTTGGTCTCCGGTGTCACACCGTGTGGGAGGTGTGAACCAACTGGAATCTCACACCACCGCTGGCACCGAGTTTTCCGGCTGGATCGTCTGAAGCATCTGTGAGCGTCGGTCCAAACCACAGGACCGCTGCTCGCCGGGCCTCGTGGGTCTGAGTCAGTCAGTGAGAACCGTCCATTCACTGAGACTGTCAACACACTGACAGGAGAGGAAGGCTTCATGTTTCTACACCACACCTGACCTCAGTACCAGAACCAAATGTAACTAAGTATGAGTACTAGATTACTGTCCTTCAGTACATGTCTCAGGTATCTGTCCTGTACCTGAGTATCTCTGAGACTTTCCCTCTCTACATCTGAACACAAACATCTGAACTTTCTCCTCCTCACAGCTTCAAACAGCCTCGTTACTTTAGTTTGATGCATCTGAGGTGAATTATGGATTATTGTTATTTCCCAACATCACCAGACTGATGTCGACCTATCAGAGCACATCACGCACGGCAGACGCAGCGAGACGAAACAAAGACGTAAAAGACGTGAACAGACAGAGAGGGAGGCTGAATGGGGAGAAAAGGCGTGTTAGTGTCTCATATCTGCAGAGAGTTTCTTATTTTCTCTCTTTGTTGCTGCTCGGGACGCTTTACCAACCCAACATGTGGCTATTTGACGTCCTGGGAATGAGACTCAACTATCAACTATCTTTGTGGTGCGTTCAGGAACAGCTGGGACAAATCCTACTGACTCTACCTTTAACTTTAATAGTCTTTGAATTATATTAATATGACGTGAGCTTCAGTTAGCTTTGACCACAAATGTCCTTCAGAGGGAGACTTTTTACTCTGATACTCTGAGTACATGTCAGAGCCTGTAATCTATTACTTTGACTGGAGGAAAGAAGCTGAATCAGCACTTCTACTTTTACACAAGTATCTGAACTTCTCTGCTCGTCTGTACAATCACACAAGTTATGTGAAGAGTAAACCCTCTGATTGAAGACATGAATATCTACATACAAATCTTTATTGAACAGATTTACTGGATTACAACTGAGCACATTTTTTAAAGGATGAAATAAATTCTGAATGTTTTGGTTCATCGTGAGCAGGAAACACATCTGGTTAAACATCTGTACTTATACTGTACTAATATATAATATATACTACATAATATATAATAAATAACATGTAATGAATCATATGTAATATGTAATATATTCCTCTGGCTGCTTTGAAATGATAATTCTTCTGCAGAGAGAACGAAGGAGGCTGTGTGTGTGTGTGTGTGTGTGTGTGCGTGTGTGTGTGTGCGTGTGTGTGTGTGTGTGTGTGTGTGTGTGTGGTTGACCCGTCTCTGCCACCTTGAAGCCTTCTCACCCAAATGGACCGTCCAAATTGCCCCGGTTGTCTCACCATCAAAGCTTTCACATAAACAACAAACAGTTTAATGTCGCCGGGTCACGCAGCAGCAGCCTGGGAGGCCCTTTGATTCACCGCTCAGATTAAGCTAACGTCGTAGGCTAACATCAGAGGGAACACTTACTGACACACACACACACACACACACACACACAGAACTGGACGGTCCCGCCACTGATCCACTGCGCTGGGCCGTATCACCGCCGGGCTCCGGATAATCAAAGGAAAATGTGATTCAAACCATGTGGACGAGTGTGTCTGCAGCGAGAGGCGCGGGAAAACACGCGGCCGTCTTCGTTTGATGATAAGTGAGCGTGACGTGACCGGGCCCAGTGGGTTTTTATTCTGTACGTCTGAACAGGTTAGAAGATAAGTTCAGTCTTTATCTCCACGGCTTCAAACACACAGCCGCCCAGAAGATCTCCTGAACTCTGAGGACAAACTGTGCAAACACAGCGTCACCTGACGCACCGAGGCCCAAAGACACTTCTTCTCATGAGCTAACGCTGACAGAGGTCCACTCGGTCCGCTCGGTCCAATAACGTTTGGAAATTCTAGAAGAGCCGAACGATTCAACCAGGCGCTAAACGGGAAGTCAGCCGGCTCGGTCAGCGAAGGACACAACATGGAGGGTCCTGATGTTTATACCCGGGCAGGCGTCAGTCACTGAGGAGGACCAGAACCAGGCTGTGATGAATACAAATGGGTCAAAGTGTGAACATTTGGGCCTTTGAGCAAACATCTGGAGCGTTTGCAGCATCAAACGTGTCCCTCAGCTCGTCTGCAGGAGAACACAGGGTGCACACAGAGGCTAACAGGGCTAACAGCTGTTAGCTCAGCCTCAGGGTTTTAGCATCGCTACATGTCGCTGAGTTAGCTGGAGGTGATGGAGGAGGAGGAGAGAGAAGGAGGTGATGGAGGAGGTGATGGAGGAGGAGGAGGGAAGAGGTGATGGAGGAGGAGATGGAGGAGGAGGAGGGAGGAGGTGATGGAGGAGGAGATGGAGGAGGAGGTGATGGAGGAGGAGGAGGAGGAGGAGGAGGTGATGGAGGAGGAGGAGGAGGAGGAGCTGATGGAGGAGGTGAAGAGAAGCTCCATCAGGCTGAACACCAGTCAGAGAAACAGGCAGACACAACTCACTGTAGTGTGTGTGTGTGTGTGTGTGTGTGTGTGTGTGTGTGTGTGTGTGCAGCCGCTGCCCAGCAGACAGTTGACGTTGTTGCAACATTAGAACAACGTTGTACTCTAACGTTGGATTAACATTGGAATGTGGTTTTGTATGAAAATCATATTTACGTCCTATCCCAACGTTGACATTACATTTCCCTCCTGTGTTCCAGAGATCTTGGATTTGGACTCACGTTGAATACAATAGTTTTAGTGTGTGTGTGTGTGTGTGTGTGTAGGACTCAGCTGGTTCAGTGCATGAACAGAACAGATACATGGAGAAGATGTGATGACTTGAGTCTCTCACCAGAACAGACGTCGAGTCCACCACCTCCTCGCTTTCTAACCGTCGTTTGCCTGCATCATGGCCGCACGAGTTTCTTCTCCTCATGAATGAATGAATGAATGAATGACTTTTATTATTGTGTCATGCATACTTGTATGCCCAGCCCGCATGGGCTTATAAGACACCAAGAAAACAAACCGGATCCAGAGCACATCATCAGCACATCAAAGAGATAAGAAAACAAACAGAGGTTCAAAACCATTGTCTAAGAAAACAAAAAGAAAGGGAAGACAACGCCAAGGTTCAAGAGAAATCATCAGAAATGAATTAAACAAATGTATCTGTCTTCTTTTCCAGGCTTGCGAAATAAAGCTAGCAGTTTTAAACACACTGAAATTAAATAACCACTCCAGCTTCTGTTCATCAGAGCACCAAAATATTTCAGGGTTTTGTCCACAGATGTCATGAAATAATACCTCTCTCAAATCGTCATACTTTGTACAGTATAAAAGGAAATGAGACTCACTTTCTACTTCATCTAACTCACACATTTCACATATTCTATTCTCCTCGGGAATATTTTTAAATCAACCGACCTCAACGGCCAGAGGAAGAATACCAGATCTCAACTGTGCAACTGAAGATCTTTGACTTCTCTGTAAACGTGATGTAACATATAACTCAGGACCAAAGTTAGATTTAATCTGCATGTATGTCCTTAATTTTGGTTTTAATAGAACATTGTCAAACCATTTCTCTTCAAATTTCAATAGAAGCTTATTTTTAATGGAGTTAACATTACAACACAAGTTATTCCTGTAAATATACACCATATCCTCCTCCTCAGAAATGGAGTAAATTTCTTTTGACCAGGGAGAATTATGTAATTTACTCCATATAAATACTTTTTTATTTATTCTATCCTCTGCCATTTTGTTTAGTCGATTCCACAGTCGAATCATTTCACATTTTCGTTGTACACATCCTGGAATCCAGCCCATATCTCCCTCTATTGCTGGAATTGGCGCAAATCTATGAACACCCAAAAAACATCTTATAGCTCTTCTGTATAGTATCCATAGCTTTGGACTCTTTAAATCCCCACACTCCTGCAGCATAATTCAGTATGGGAGAGACGCATGCATCATACAGTTGAGTAAATGTAAAGTAACCCAAATCATTACAAACTTTCATTTTATTAATAACTGATCCCAAAGCTCTCCCAGCTGAATCAGCGAGGCACCTAAAACCAGTTTCAAACGTCATAAATTCATCAAGAAAGAAACCTAAATATTTATATGAGCTAACATATTCTAAGGCGACTGAATCAAAATAGAATTTTTGTTTACTTCTTTCCATGCCTTTGTTTCTAAAATGCATTATCTGTGTTTTGCTCTGATTTATCACCAATCTCCATTTATGACACCAAGAACTAACCAAATTTAGTATATCTTGTAGATCAGACTCAGATTCTGCCAGTAAAATCATATCATCCGCGTATAATAAAATACCCAAATAAGTATCATCCAAACATATACCCAAATTATTTTTCTTAATCTGTAGAGCTAAATCATTCACAAACAGTGCAAAGAGTGTTGGGGAAAGAATATCACCTTGTTTCACGCCAAAAGGGGTTTCAAACCAATCAGTATACATATCATTGATCTCTACACAAGCAACTGGGCTACCATACAAACTCTGAATAGCTTTGTAGAATCTACCATCCACCGCTACTTCCATCAGTTTAAAGGCAAGTAAATCTCTATTAATCCAATCAAATGCCTTTTGGAAATCAACAAAGCATGAAAAAGTGGGTTTACCTGTGGCGATTCTGGCTCTAATAATAGTTGACACTGAATGAATATGGTCAACACAGGCACGGTACTTTCTAAAACCATTCTGCTCATCAACAAGACACCGTTTCATTTCCAAATATTGGGTAAGCCTATAATTCAGTATATTAGAATATACCTTATAAACTGTACTAAGGAGACTGATGCCTCTGTAATTAAGAGGTATTCTGGGATCATTCTTTACTGACTTTGGGATGGTTTTATGATAGATTTATACCATGGTGATGGAATTATACCATACGCAAAACATGTCTGAAACAGACAAAAGAGGACTTCAAGGAGATATGGAGATTTCAGGGCTTCATTTGGGATGCCTTCTATGCCAGGTGTTTTCTTCAGTTTTACTTTGTCCAAAGCTTTTTTAACTTCTTCTATAGTAATATCCTGATTCAAACATGTATTTACACTATAGCCTGGCATATCCATAGCCATCTCCATCATACGTTTTGAATCACAAACATTACTTAAAAACAAATCATCAAAACCAGGTGGAATAAGATATCCTGAAAATGTATTTGCAAAATCTATTTTCCATTTCTCAAGCACAAGCTCTTTTTTACTTTCAGTGTCACCATTATCTAATAAAATCTCCATTGGTATTTTCTTTAGTTTCTTAGGACCTAATTTATTAATTTCTTTCCAAAATTGTTGTGGATTGTTACTTTGCAATCGGTCTAGCTGTAATGCTTGTCCTCTTCTAAACTGTCTTTTATAGAATCTGACTCTCTTATCAAAGTTAAACTGGGTCTGCTTGTATTGATCTTTAAGTTGCTTTCTAATGGCTGGATCTTTACATTTCAAAAATTCCCTCTCAGCCTGTCTCTTGTCATTCAGAAGTTTTTTGAGTTCTGCATTCCAATATGGTTTATTCCTACCCACTTTGAAGTGTGTTCCTCCCTGGCCAGATAAAGATTTTCTTGATAAATTCTTATTCATTTCCCTATCCATTATATCACAAAATAATCCATACCAATTATCAATATTACTTTGTGTTATCACACGACCTTCTAAGTTACCAATAAGTTCGAACAAAGCCATACGACACATATTAGATGAAAGAAAGTTGTCTGGAAATATTCTAGGTCGTCTTTTAGGTAAATTAATCCCAGAATCAGTTTCAGAAGAACCAAACTCAATAGCAGCATTAATCTTAAACGTAAACATTAACAGAGAATGGTCCGGTAACCTACTTTTTTCTCCAATAAGGTCAATACAAACAGGATTATTGCTCAAAATCTCAGATGGAGTTGTGTTTAATGACAGTTTACTACAGGGAGCATCACCGCCACCTACCGAGCCGGATGTAGGACGACAGATCAGCCAGTGAGGAGGGTGGCAGTTAGTTTAAATCAAATTTTAAAAAAAAAATTAAATAAAATGACTACTCTACTACTCTACTACTTCCTTCACCTCTAGATTTTCTAAATGACACTTCAGTGCTCTCCTCTCCTCTCGTGTACTTTTATCACACGTTGCACAGATTCAGTGACCTCTGCATCTGAACAAGGTGCTGAGTGTCAGCCTGCATTGGAACTCCCAGTATTATTATATATTATATATTATATATATACAACTGTTCTCACTTTTATCTTCTTTGAGCATTTTCTTAAACATCATTTTATACAAATTCCACTTTCTTTGTCAAACTCCCAGACGAACTTCAACAATGAAAATGTTCAGAAATATGATACATTCGTAAAACGTTCCTGAAATAAGTATCTGTAAAATAATGAAAATACATTATGTGAGACAGCCAAAATGTAACTGTCACACAGTATTACAGTCATTTCCACCATGTCCTGTGTCGCCTACTTGACTCCTGGTACAGACTATTCCAGTCTGTAAAACTGCACATGAACTCAGCTGAACAGCAGCTGCTACAGACACAACACAAGCAACGTTAGGCTGCAACACCAACATCGACAACAAAATAATTACACAAGACACAATAACAAACCAGCAGGTCACACACAAGCAAACACAAACACTAAACACATTAAAGCCATGCACAAAGAGCAACAGTAACACCAGACCATTCATAAAGTGACAGCAGCAGACGTGAGGAGACATTAAAACCAGCAGCAGACTGGCTGAAAGACAACAGTCTCCTCCGGCTGCTCCTGAAGGTGCTGTTGAACTGCGTCAGTGCACGAGGCTCAAGTCCATGTGTGATTTGTACATAAGACAAGAGTGTGAATATTTAATCAGGTTGATTAAATAGGTTGACTAGACGTTGGATATTGGTTGCTTGCCAACATAACTTAAAAACAACTAAATAACAACGTCAGCTTGACGTTGTTATTTTATGTGTGTTAATGTTGCAACACATATCCAACCAAGGAGCAACGTTAATACAACGTCCTGTGTCAGCTGGGTGTGTGTGAGGTGTGTGTGTTCCTCTGTAGTGTTAACAGACAGTGAACAGTGTGTGTGTGTGTGTGTGTGTGAAGCGCTGCTCTCTCAGCTGGCAGCCATCTTGTCTTCTCATCAAGACAAGATTTGATTTAAGTGACAAGAAAATACACGAGTTTATGAAGTACAAGTACACAGTAACATAACATGGAAATACTCAAGTGAAGTACCTCAGAGTTCTTCAGCACAGTACTCAAGTAAATGTACTTAGTTACTTTCATTCACTGACTTAAGGTTCATCTTGCTGATGATGTACTTTTACTCACAGTGGAGTATTTTCATCATCATCATCATCATCATCATTGTGTGTGTGTGTGTGTGTGTGTGTGTGTGTGTGTGTGTGTGTGTGTGTGTGTGTGTTGGCGGGACAGGGGGAGGTTCGGCAGGTCTCTCTCTCTTCAGGGTTTCATCACCGCCCCGCTGGATGTTGGGCTGCAGTCTGAGGCAGCTTCAGTTCAGTCTGCAGCAGGAGGACCAGAGGAGGCGGCAGGAGGACCAGAGGAGGCGGCAGGAGGACCAGAGGAGGCGGCAGGAGCACCAGAGGAGGCGGCAGGAGGACCAGAGGAGGCGGCAGCTGGTGCGCCAACATGCGGACTGAGAGCAGGGAGCCGCCGGCCGCTCAGCTGTCTCGCCGGGACCTGCTGACCGGGGAAGTTCGGGGCTGAGTCCGTCTCTTCTCAGGCGGGGACCCGGATCATGGACTGTGAGGTCACCCTCTCCTGGTCCCTCTCTCTCTCTGATCCGCCAGCAGCTGAAAGTTTCTGAGAAGTTGTGGAGCGTCGCGCCGCGGTTCCTCCCCCGGTGCGCGGTGCGTCTGCTGCGCGCTCAGCACAGACTTGGATAAGTTCCCTCCAGACTGACGCTCCGAGGGAGTTCTGACCCCGGTCCCTGTGGGAGTCTGACCCCGGTCCCTGTGGGAGTTCTGACCCCGGTCCCTGTGGGAGCTCTGACCCCGGTCCCTGTGGGAGTTCTGACCCCGGTCCCTGTGGGAGTCTGACCCCGGTCCTTGCGGGAGGATCACCTGAACCTGAGCCTGTCCGCGGAGGAGGAGATGGATAACTCCTGGTACCTCCTGGCTCTGTGTGTGCTCGTGCTCTCTCTGGGCTTCGGGATCGAGGTGGGCATGTGCCAACACTACTATCTGCTGCGTCCCATTCCCAGTGACACTCTGCCCATAGTGGAGCTAAAAGAGGACCCGGACCCGGTGCTGGACCCCCGGGAGAAGGACCTGAACGAGACGGAGCTGAGGAGCGCTCTGGGCAGCCACTTCGACCCGCACTTCATGTCCGTCCCCCCGCCGGAGGACAGGTACGCGGGGAGCGAGGACGGGAGCGAGGCGGAGCTGCGGCAGAAGCTCTCCGGAGCGATGCCCAAAGAGATCCGGGCCATGGAGTTCGAGGTCCAGCCCGGCAAGAAGCAGAAGCCGAGTAAAAAGCTGCGCAGGAGGCTGCAGCTGTGGCTGTGGTCGTTCGCCTTCTGCCCGGTTGTTTACGCATGGAACGACCTGGGCAGCAGGTTCTGGCCGCGCTACGTGAAGGTGGGCAGCTGCTACAATAAGCGGTCCTGTTCGGTCCCGGAGGGGATGTTCTGCAAACCGGCCAAATCGACTCATTTTACGATCCTGCGATGGCGCTGCCTGCAGAAAAAGGGGGGTCTGAAATGCGCCTGGATACCAGCTCAGTACCCGGTGATATCAGAGTGTAAGTGCTCCTGCCAGAACTGACCAGAACTCTGCTCATTCACACACATGAAGGCGAACATGGACCTGTCCCGAGTCACACTGTTGGACTGCAACACATCAAATCCGCTTTTAATGTAATTCATGTTGAAAAGTCTCATTTTAAATCACTGTTCGTGTTTGTGCTGACACTTTATAACGAGCTGCAACTGTTCAAGAAACCATCTATCGACCTTTTATTATAGAAGCTTATATCAGCTGCAGCTTCATGACCTCACTCACCTCAAGCTGTTTCAGCTCCACACGTGTCACCAGAGAAGTCCGGTATGGACCCCGCAGACACAGCTCGGTCCTGTTCTTGTTAAAACCCAGTTTTGCAGCAGATTTCCCGACATCTCGTTAAAAGTGTCGCAGCTGAAATGTTCCGACGTCTCGTTCAGAACATTCTGATTTTGTTTCCACGAATGTGTCCGGACACTTAATCACATAATGTCCGGTTCAGTTTCAGCAAACGAAGCTGAAAGTCCAACATCTGGATGAGTTTCCAGCTTCGGGCTCAGCTGGGATTGTTTAACAGTGAAATAACTATTAATAAAGTTTAATGAGCATTTTTTAATGATGGTTATTAAGATGGTTACCTGTTTATTTGATGCACATGTTGTTTTTATTATTTCATGACAGAACTTTGTATAAAAGGAAGGTCAGTATTATTAATATACTCAAGTCTGCTGTATTTGTATCTGATGATATTTATGAAATGTTCGTGCTGACGTGTTAAAGCCAGAAGTCCCAGAATGACACAAATCATTCATATTTTTATTATTCAAACTTTTTACTTCAAATATCTTCAGACGCTGTAAAAATAAAAAGGGACAGTTGGTCTTCATTCTGATGTAAACACGATATTTAAGTTAAAGTGTGGACGTGTTGATTATTGATTGATTATTGTCTCCACTGAGTGTTTGTTTGGTCCCAACTTCAACATTATTAAAGGAGAAAACACGTGAAGCTGCAGACAGACGACGATTTCACAGCAAAATCACTGACAACTATTATTGATACATGTGATCAATCATTTTCTGATCCTTATTAAAACTTCTGTTATTTAAATGTGGTGGACGAAATAATAGAAACACGTATAAATAGCACAAAATAATTCAGTTGAACAGCTGAAGATATCTGGTTCTGTTGCCTCAAACACAACTGGAAAATGTCCCGACGTCTTGTAAAACGTATCCAGTGGTTTCACACTTACAGATGTTGAAACGCAGCCTCGGACAGTGGTCTCTGGCTTGGCGGTGTGTCACCAGGCTGTAATCCATCGCTCCTGGTGACAGCTGCGTCCTCACAGTCTGTCCTCACAGTCTGTCCTCCAGGAGACGTTCAGATACTTAAAAACAGACTGGTAAAAGTAGAAGTGCTGACTCAGCTTCTGTACTCCAGTAAAAGTAATCGAGTACAGGCTCTGACATGTACTCAGAGTATCAGAGTAAAAAGTCTCCCTCTGAAGGACATCTGTGGTCAAAGCCAACTGAAGCTCACGTCATGTTAATA
>NC_140208.1:944636-959636 GCF_965226575.1 Pagrus pagrus
TATCGGGCCCACAGGATGACGATGGATGAACAGACTGTTCTTCCAGTTGATCAGAATCCAGATCCATCACTGAGTCTTCTCCGTCTCCAGACACAGACTGCACTTGAGTACCAGGTGTGAACAGGGTCTAAACATCAGGGTTCCTACATGAAACAAATACGTGACCAGAGGAAGATTCGGTGTCACGTCTCCACTGTGTCTGACTGAAACTTCAGAGTCTGTTTGACACCATGTTAACTTTGCCACAGTTGTTGTGCGTTTCGACACGTATAAAGATCTGAGAATGACTGAAGTCCCTGTAGATAAACATCCAGAGTGGCGTAGGAACCCTGAGAGCTGCTGTAGGAAGGGTTGTTTGGTCCAGCTCAGCTCGGCGCTGAGGCGTCGTCACTGACGTCCTTCAGTGATTCCGCGAGTTGAAGAATCCCACGCTGGTCGGCGACTCCTTCACCGTCACCGTGATGAAGTTGGCTGTGACGTCGGTGACGAACACGTGCTCCAGGAGGCTCCGGGCCGGCCGCCAGTCCGTTTCCGTGTCAGACTCCGTGGCGTCGTTGCCGAGGCTGGGCCTGCTGTTGTTTGGGTACAGGGCGGCGCCGTGCTCTGACTCGCTGCTGCTGCTCTCGTCAGAGTCGCCGGTGCTGAGCTCGTTCAGACTCCGGCTCTGAGAGCTGAGCCCGTGTTTCCTCTCCTCGTGCCTCCCGCCGGACAACATCTCCTTCCTGTCCTCTCTGAACCTCCCCTGCTCTCCGGCGCCTCCTGCTGCCACGCCGGGGCGCTGCCCCCCCGCTGATGTTCTTGTCTCTTTCATGATCCCCATCGCTCCTTTGACCACGATGCTGCCGCCGCTCCTTAGGCTCGACCTGGACGCTACTGCTCCGCCGCCACTCGTGTTGCTGCCACCTGGTGGCTTGCTGACGCTCTGCAGGTTGAGCGCTCGGAGGCTGAGAGCCTGACTGGCTCGGTCTCGAGGCGTCGGTGAGGACGATGGTTTGGAGAGGTTCTGCTGCTTGTGTTGACTCAACCCGGCCTGACCTCCGACACCTTCCTGCCTCCGCGGGCCCAGCGGGGAGCGCTGGACTGTCTGACCTCCCCCGAAGCCACCGTGCAGACCCAACGACCCCGAACCTCCGCCCTGTTTCAGAGGAGACACCTTGAAGCCGTCTCCTCTGCTGCTGCCGCTCTCTGAGATGGAGCGTTTCAGCTCGGACACAGAGTTCTTACTTTGAGGGGACGGACCGGTTTTGTTGTAGGAGGAGGAGCCGGAGGACGGAGACATGGAGCGACTGGTCCAGATGCAGCTGAGGGATCCGGACTTGGAGGCGGCTGTCTGGGAGAAGGAGCTGGTGGAGGTCTGGGAGGCGGAGGCAGCCTCGTCTCTGCAGCTCCTGCTCAGCCCGGTGTAGGTGAAGCTGGCCGGCTGCAGAGGTTTCTTCACCCCGGGCCGAGGCTCCTCCCTGGGCTGTCTGAGCACCTGGTGGTGGCGAGGAGGTGGTGGAGGAGGAGGAGGAGGAGGAGGTGGAGGAGGAGAAGGTGGAGGAGGTCTGCTCTTCGCCTGTCTTAAAGCCCTCAGGTCAGGGTGGAGCGGCTTCCTCCCGCGCTTCTTCTTGCGTGGAGGATCTGGTTTGGCCAGCACCATCTGAGGCCTCTTCTGGGGAACCGGGTGGACCCGAGGGCCGGGCTTCGCCTTCTTTGAGTGATCTTCATCCTCTGAGGAAGAGGAGGAGGGGGACGATGAGAGGCCGGAGGAAGAGGAGGACGAGGAGCGGCTGTCTTTTGTAGCAGCAGGAGCAGGCGGCTAAAAAGATGAAGAACAAAATGAAGTGAGATGAGATTCATCGATCAGTCGTCACCACCTCTGACGTCATGAATTTTCTGGTTTCTTTCCTCCGTGACAGGAAACTGAAGGTCTTTGTAGACAAGACCAAACATTTGTGTCTCAACATTTTCACAGTTTTCAAACAACAGTGGAAAGAAGAGTTACCAGAATCTTCCGCGGTCGTCCTCGCGGCCTCTTCCCTTTCTTCTGGAACAGAAGCTCCCTCTCCTGCTCTCTGAGAAACGAACACAAACCTTCACATTGATCATCAGTTCGTTCTCTGCAGTCGTTTCAATGACAAAAGCTGCTCAGTCGTTTCTGTCTTTAAACGAATACAAGGAACTTTTAGCAGGTTATGAAACGCACCTCTTGTGAAACGCTGCCAGCAGCCTCGGGTCCAGGATGTTCTCCTCGGGCTCCCAGCTGTTGTGCCTGAAAACATCAGAAACTGTTTGAGCATTTTGACAGAAGGTTCATGAAATCTTTCATTTTTGTAGTTTGAGTTTTGTGGCTCAGCGTCAGTTTCAGACCACAACACTGATCTGTCATCATGTTGTAAAGTTCAGCAGAAGCAGCAGCGGCGTGATCATCACGTTTACGTTTACTGATTAATGAGTCCAATTAATCAGGAACTATTTTGCTGCAGCTATCGATTATTTTCTCGATGAATCGATGTTTGGTCTAAAAAATGTCATAAAATGTCGTCTTCAAATGTCTCGTTTTGTCCTATTGATTATCGAAGGAGCCTGTGAGTAATTTAATAGCTGACAACCAATTGATTTCTTGTTGCAGCAGGAAACATAATTATAGTAATGAAAACAGTTTTTAAAGGAAATGAAAAGGGTTAAATTATTGGAAGAAGTGCTGGTCAGTCCAGACGCTGAGTGACATCATTATTAACAGGTTATTGTCCCGTCAGTCGTCTCATCGAGAAAAATCACTCAGAAAACACGTCAATGCTCAAAACACCTCGTTGAGAGAAAGCAGGAAATATTCACACTTCAGACCGAGTTTCACCTGTTCGTCTTATTCTGACACTGTCACTTTCTTCTTTAAAAATGTACTTATTCAAAATAAGTTGCCTTTAGTTTAATTAATGACAACTAACAGATTAATCGTACAGTTATAATAATGAAACTATGAGCTGGATTTCTCTGTTTCATACGACGAGTATTCAGTTTCGAACAGCTGGTGGGACAAAACAAGACGTCTGAAGAGACTTTGTGATGAGTATTTTTATCATTTATTGACTTTTAATAGACTAATCAATTAACTGACGATGAACGTAATCACTGCAACAGCTCTGATGTACATCATGTAGGATAAACCCTGAATCCAGAGACACAGATGCTGTGTGTTTACTGTGTGATCGTGCAGGTTCAGGGTAAATGTGCAGGTGTGTAGATAACACGGGTGTGTAGGTAACACATGTGTGTAGGTAACACAGGTGTGTAGGTAACACGGGTGTGTAGGTAACACGGGTGTGTAGGTAACACAGGTGTGTAGGTAACACGGGTGTGTAGGTAACACAGGTGTGTAGGTAACTGAGTGTTGGTGGCTGCAGCTGATCAGAGAGCTGCAGCTGCTCTGTAGCATCAGCTGCTTTCTGTTAAACGGCTGAGAGGCGCAGAAATGGCTGCTGCAGCCCGGTTAGCCTGTGTGTCCATCAGCCAGTGTGTTGGCCAGAGATCTGCGGGTGTTTCCTCCTGTGCGGAGCTCACACCGTCCCGAGCGGGACAGGAAACACCGCAGCTCACACCCGCATTGTTTGGAGCCGTTTATCAGCTCTGTGTGTGTCGTTAGCCGCGGCGGCTAGCGCAGGAGGCTAGCTAGCTACTTACTTAGACGACCACCCTCTCCACTTCACCAGATACTCAAACTTGCCCTGTGGAAGAGACACACAATGTCAGGGAGACGTGAACACAACCGTCCGGACCGGAGCCGAGTCCCCGCGGAGCCGCTGGCCGGGTTTTCTTACCTTTCTCGGCCGTTTGCTGAGGATGCATTCCGCATCAAATACCTGGCCGACCGTGACCCCCTCCATTACTACAGCGGCAGCCCCTCACAACGAGCAGCCAGCGCGCTTTTGACCCCGCACGGCCACCGTAGAGCCGTCTGTAGCACACTGATCAGCTCTACTAAACACATTATGACACAAATAAACACAATACGGCTGTTAAAACGGTAATTAATAATCAGATATCATAATTACACAGCTTATTATAACTATACTATAAGAGCCACTGTAGTCCCAGTTGGTTCCACTCACGTATTAATGAATTCAAGACAAAATTAAATAAACAATAATTTCTCTGTGAAATAAATATTTAAATAACCAGTTGGTCATCTATATTAAGACTTTCTTAGCACCAGTTTAAGTAAACAAAACAGATGAAACCTAAGTCTTGAGGAAGAAAATATATCCAAAAATATGAGATTCAAAATAAATAAATTATAAAATGCAAAATCAAAATTATAATCATAAGTAATTATGAGATATGAGGAGAAAAAAAAGCCAAAGTTATAATATGAAAATCAAAATTCTGGAGGAAAAAGTTATAATTATGAGATCAAAAAGCCAAAGATTGTAGAAGGAAAACCAAAGTAATGAAAATAGTAATAACTATTACAGCGAAAAGCCCAAATTATAAAATAAACTGTCAAAGTTTTTAGTTAAAAAAAAGAAATCCTGAACTCTCATGACTTTTATCACATAATAATGACGACATATTGTTTCTCATCAACTTTAGTTTTCATCATTATTTTTTTTTCTGTAATTGGCGGAATTGGGCTTCCGTACTTACTGCAGTCCTGAACAGTGGTGGAATATCAGCAGTACAATTTTGAGGTACTTGTACTTCACATGAGTATGTTTTCTTTTCTTCCTCTCCTGCACCACAGAGGGAAACACATCCCCACGTGTACTTCATACCTGTGATTACTGTGTGGTCACCGGCAGTGTGTGTGTGTGTGTGTGTGTGTGTGTGTGTGTGTGTACAGTGAGCAGGATTTATATTTATTAAACATTATTATGACAACGTGTTCTGTTCACTCTGCAGCGGAACCTTCAGGCTCGTGTTTGAAGGGGAGCTAGTTCTGTGTTGCACAAGTGTTATGTACGTTTCCGCTGAGTATGTTTGGTAATGTGCGTCTGTGGCGGTGAATGACAGCAGAGCTCATCGTCGAAGGTATCAGTGAATTAAAGATTATTAAAGTAATTAAATTAAAGTGTGTTTGTAGCGAAGGCAGCGGCTCTGTTAGCATGTTAGCTGCTGCGGAGCTAACATGCTAACAGCCGGTGACTCCTCAGACTGTAGGTCAGAGAGAGACGCTACCTACACGGTGACTGTTAGCCTGTTGTGCTAACTTCAACTACTTATTACATCAACATCAGTAAAGCTGAAGCTAAACTTTAATGTCAGTTTGCTCCGATAACAGTTCAGTGCTTTATTTCATGGTTAAAATCTCGCACAAGACTGTTAAAAAAGCGAGAAATTGTGAGTTTGACTGTTTTAGCACACTTATATACATTAAGTCTTGTGACAGGAGACATTAGAGTCTTCACTGTTCTCCTGAGTCACCTGCCGAAATCAAGAGTAACTTTTCATCAAGCTGGGGAAACTATTACAGTTGTTTTACAACAGCTGTATATGCAAGTAAGCAGGGTGGCGTTAAAATGTGACCTTTTTGAATGGAGTTTGGTTTGGTGCTCGTACAGAACATCGTGTTCTGGTAAGGTTATTTGGAGCATATAGTAGAAAGTCTTGATGGCAGAGCTGAAAAGAGCCAATGAGTTGATAATTCGTTGATCAACAGATAATTAATCATAACAGTTCTGATAATTAATTATTTAAAGACAAAATAAATATTTGATGCTTAACACAATGTGCTGCTCTTGTTTGAACATTGTGATGGACGTTTCCACCTGTTGCTGCTGTTTTATAGAACAAAGTTACTGAAGATTAATCGATGGATCGGTTATTAGTGACAAACAAAAATCTACTTGTAGTTATTAAATCACTTCTAACGGCCTTTGTTGATCTTTTCTATGTTTTGTGTTGTGATGAAGTGTCTCTGGCTGACTGCTGCTGTTTGACCTCCTTCCAGGTGAGTTTCCCTCTGCTGACTCAGCTCCAGGTGTGCAGCCATGCTGCTCCCCGTCCTGGTGCGTCAGTCCCTCTGCTGCCCTCACGCGCTGTTAACACGATGTGTCCGGAAGCTCCGCTGCGACGCTCCGAGGACGCTGCACTCTCAGGCTGAGCGCTTCCTGCAGCGGAGGCTTCCCCTGCGTTCCCACGCTCAGAGCCGAGGCGTCAAGAGCCGGAACAGGAAGTCCAAGAACCAAGAGGAGGAGTGGAAGAACAAGAACAAGACGGTGCTGACGTACATCGCCGCCGCCGGGGTGGGGATGATCGGCCTGTCGTATGCTGCGGTGCCGCTCTACAGGCTCTACTGTCAGGTGAGGGAGAGAACCCAACTTCCTGTTCCTGAGGAGATGTTTTTAAAGGATTAGTTCAGCCAAAAATGTAAATCCAGCCATCATCTCCTCCTGATGATATAAAGTCAGGCTCAGCCATCGTCTCCTCCTGATGATATAAAGTCAGGCTCAGTCATCTCCTCCTGATGATATAAAGTCAGGCTCAGCCATCGTCTCCTCCTGATGATATAAAGTCAGGTGAAGTCTCGTAGTCCACAGAACATTTCTGGAGCTTCACAGTAAAACAGAGTTGCAGCGTTCTGCTGAACACCTGAAGCAGCTGGAGATGATTTAAACATCAGATGTCTCCATGCAGCTCGTCTGCTGTGATCACAGTCTTTCATCTCTGGTTGAACTGTTCCTTTAATCCAGCAGGTGTGACAGCTGTTTGTGTTTCTTGTCTGTCAGGCGTCGGGGCTCGGCGGCATGGCGGTGGCCGGCCACGACGCAGAGCAGGTGGAGACGATGGAGCCGGTGAAGGAACGCGTCATCAAGATCACCTTCAACGCAGATCGACACGCGAGCATGCAGTGGAACTTCAGACCTCAGCAGACGGAGATCTTTGTAAGACCGACGTCCTCGTCAATGAGCTCATCGCAGACATTTCATGTTCCTCTGTCAGATCTCTCTCTGAATGTAATCATAAAAGTTTAGAGTGTCGTTGAACAGGACCGCAGCCCTGTTCTGGTCCTGATTCAGGTCTGGAACCAGTTAAAACCAGACGTTTGAGATGATCATGTGTTGTTGTGCAGGTGGTTCCAGGTGAGACGGCGCTGGCTTTCTACAGAGCAAAGAACCCCACAGATAAAGCAATCACTGGCATCTCCACCTACAACGTGGTTCCCTTCGAGGCGGGACAGTACTTCAACAAGATCCAGGTAGTACGAGAGGTTCTGAGAAAAGCAGCTTTCTTCCCCTCTGGTTCACCTCGATGATGAATGTGTGTCGTCTCTCTGCAGTGTTTCTGCTTCGAGGAGCAGCGTCTGAACCCTCACGAGGAGGTCGACATGCCCGTCTTCTTCTACATCGACCCGGAGTTCGACGAGGACCCCAGGATGGCCCGAGTGGACACCATCACTCTGTCCTACACCTTCTTCGAGGCCAAGGAGGGTCAGAAACTACCTCTGCCCGGATACAGCTACAACTGATCCATCCACGGCTGCGGCACCGAGAGGACAGGACAAACCCTGAACCAGAACCTGCTTCAGGTTCACATCTCGGTCCACTGATCCAAGACTCTCTTCTGTAACAGTGAAGCATGTAGCTCCACATAAACAGCAGCTTCTCATAGAGCGAGGTCGAACAGACCTCAGTGCAGCGTCCCTGAGAATTAAAGTGTAAATAATCCAAGACATTTGTTCTGTACGGCTGCGATCCATTATTATTATTATTGTTCTGCATCGATCGATTAATGTTTAAAACGTCTCAGCGCAGAGATTTTCAGTTCAGTGTCACAGACGAGGAAAGAAACCGGAAAACATTCACATGAAACGACTTCTGCTCATCAGCACACGTTGAATCACAGACACCAACAGCTCCGGTTTGTTCCTGAAGGTTTTTACATTCACAGCCTCATTTAAACATTTAATTCATAACCACATGAAGAGAATCTGTCGACAGCTGATATCCAAACGTCTCCTCCTCATGTGATGATCAACACAAGAAGTTTCTTTATCTGTTAATGTTCTCCTGCAGTGTCTCCTGTTTACCTGATAATTACAATAGTTTAAAATTAATTTCATATTTGGCAACAAATCAACAAATCGTTGCAGCTTCATGTTTGAGAAAAACAGTCAAAGACTTGATGGTGAAGAGACGTCAGACATCAGTGAAGTCACAGGTTTCACTACAAAGCAGCTTATTAACAGATATTAATGAAATATAATGAAAAATTATGTGTGAAGGACGACCCTGCGGTCCAGATACAAGTCGGACTCAGTACGTCTCAAACTGCTCATCCTGGAAAACCTGGAGTTCTTTAATGCAGCTTTCCAGGTCATTGAATGTTCTAGAAACACAACAACAAATCAAAAAGTCTTGAAATCATCAGAATATTAGAATCTGATCATTATTTTGACTCTAAAAAGACCGAATGAAGAGAGAAACACTGGATCAGTTCTTTCACTCCTCCTCGGGTCGACGTGACGGGTCAGCACTTCAGGAACTGTTGAACTGTCGACGTTGTGACATCAGAACTGAAGAGTCGAGCTGCAGCTCAGAGACTCACGACTGTTTTAGTTTTGAGAGACTTGATATGAATCATTATTACAGCAGATGATTGTTGACTGAATCCAAGTTCTGCCTCACTGAGCTACAGACCAGAGAGCAGTTTAACTGTGATGAGACGTCCATGTTGTTTTATTGTTGGTGTTAAATAACTTTATTTAAAGTTGTTGTGTCGTGTTCATTTTGTTTCTGTCTCTGTTGTTTGTCACGTATCGTTTTAACTTCTCCAACCTTTTGGATCCAGTTTTATTTGGTCGTGTTTCCGTCGGCTGCTCATCAGGACGCGTCTGTTTTCTCAGTTCGTTAGTTAAAAATAACGACGGCTGAAACAGGAAACACTTCGTCCTGCACAACCCAACACATTATTTAGTTGTTTTGTTTTGTTTCCTTTTTTTAATGATGATCTGCCTCGTGTCGGTCACCAGGTGGCAGCACAGGAGACGCTGAGGAACATCTGAAGCCTTCTTCATGTGTCAGTGTAGAAAATGGAGATTCAGAAGTCTCAGCTTCATGTTCGACAGGAAGTAGAAACACATTAAAGGAGCAGTCTGTAGTGTTAATGAGCAGAGAACGATCTCCACTGACTGAACAAGCAAACTGACCTTAAAGGACAAAAACACAGTGTATACTGTTTTACTGTGGCGGACCCTGCCACCTTTTATCTTCAGACTGTTCTGGAGCTTATTTTCCTCTGAGAGCAGCTGGTTTATTCACTGATGGAGATGGTTTGTATGATTACCTCATTACTAGTTTAAATATTATAATTCTGACTTTGAAGTTCTTCTATAAAACTACATACTGCTCCTTTAATGGGTTTAAGGCGGATTAAAGATCTAAACTTATTTTAGACTTTTATTTTTTAAATGAGATGTAATGGCAACATAGATGCGCTGTCAGGCCTTTATTTTGTAAGTTTAGAGAGGAAGTACTTTGTGACGTCACGCGGACAGCCAATCAAACGCCTCCTCTCGTGTGTTGACGGACGTCTCCAGCGTCAGGTCTGGGCTCGAGGTTGCCCTAGCAACTCAAAGGATGGACCAATCAGACGGAGGCAGGCACTACATCCCCATCCGCCGAGCAGGAGGCGGAGCAGGGAGGCCAGAGAGCCGCCGGGTCCTCCTCGGTCCAGAGTCCAGGAGCCGAACCGAACCGACTGTGGAGGATTTTCAGCTTCGTGCGTAAAAAGCGCGGCGCGTCCTGAGCGCGCGGATGGCACAGAGGACTCACTGACCCGTCCTCCGGTGGTGTCGGCGGGTCACGCGGGGCACTTGTAGCTCCTCTGGACACAATCCGAACCGGTGACCGAACTGAGTCCCCGAGAGTCCCCGCCGTGGATCGTGGAGGGACCGGAACCGTCGCGGGTTGATTTCCTCTCCTCGCCTCTCTCCCGTCTTGGAGCGGAGGAGGTTCTGGCTCTGCGCTGCCGAGTCTCATCTCATGATGGGTCACGGCAGCTGAGGATGAGCCGCAGAAGCAGCCCGGCCAGGGCGCACGACTTCCTGCTCAAGTTCCTGCTGGTGGGGGACAGCGACGTCGGGAAGGGCGAGATTCTGGCGAGCCTGCAGGACGGAGCGACCGAGTCCCCGTACGGGTACAACACGGGTGAGTGAGCGAGCCGGCACCGGGCCGGACGGCACAGGGTGGAGAGGTCAGTTATTTATCTGAAACACACCTGTCAGGTGATTTTTGGAGGTTTTACGCGCACGGATTTCCTGTTTTTACGCGCGGCGGACAGCTGTGGATCAAACCGAGCCAGAGGTCCGAACAACAGGAGACACTTCTGTATGTTCTGCTCCACCACAGCTCAGAGGCAGCTTCAGTACCGCAGCTTCTGTACCACAGCTTCAGTACCACAGCTTAGTACTACAGCTTCAGTACTACAGCTTCAGTACTACAGCTTCAGTACCGCAGCTTCTGTACCGCAGCTTAGTACTACAGCTTAGTACTACAGCTTCAGTACTGCAGCTTAGTACTACAGCTTCAGTACTACAGCTTAGTACTACAGCTTAGTACTACAGCTTCAGTACTGCAGCTTCAGTACTACAGCTTCAGTACCGCAGCTTCTGTACTGCAGCTTAGTACTACAGCTTCTGTACTACAGCTTCTGTACTACAGCTTCAGTACTGCAGCTTCTGTACTACAGCTTAGTACTACAGCTTAGTACTACAGCTTCTGTACTGCAGCTTAGTACTACAGCTTCTGTACTACAGCTTCAGTACTACAGCTTCTGTACTACAGCTTCAGTACTGCAGCTTAGTACTACAGCTTCAGTACTGCAGCTTCTGTACTACAGCTTCAGTACTACAGCTTCTGTACTACAGCTTCAGTACTGCAGTTTAGTACTACAGCTTCTGTACTACAGCTTAGTACTACAGCTTCTGTACTACAGCTTCAGTACTGCAGCTTAGTACTACAGCCTCAGTACTGCAGCTTCAGTACTGCAGCTTCAGTACTACAGCCTCAGTACTGCAGCTTCAGTACTACAGCCTCAGTACTGCAGCTTCTGTACTACAGCTTCAGTACTACAGCTTCTGTACTACAGCTTAGTACTACAGCTTAGTACTACAGCTTCTGTACTGCAGCTTAGTACTACAGCTTCTGTACTACAGCTTCAGTACTACAGCTTCTGTACTACAGCTTCAGTACTGCAGCTTCTGTACTACAGCTTCAGTACTACAGCTTCTGTACTACAGCTTCAGTACTGCAGTTTAGTACTACAGCTTCTGTACTACAGCTTAGTACTACAGCTTCTGTACTACAGCTTCAGTACTGCAGCTTAGTACTACAGCCTCAGTACTGCAGCTTCAGTACTACAGCTTCTGTACTACAGCCTCAGTACTACAGCCTCAGTACTGCAGCTTCTGTACTACAGCCTCAGTACTACAGCCTCAGTACCACAGCTTAGTACTACAGCTTCAGACAAGAAAACACAGAATGATGTTTCAGTTCATAACTGAAGTGATCAATACTTTAAAATCAAAGATTTGTTCTCCTCCATTGATCATCTGGCGGCTCCTCAGAAGCATCCGGGGACCCGTTGGACCAGAAGTTCATTAGTCGATTAAAAGGAAGTTATTGCCACTGTTAATAATCGATACATCGTTTGAGTTGTTTCCAGCTTGTTTCTGACAGCAAACGTCTGAAGAGTCACTTTGTGAAACTGTGACCGGCTTTTTAACTTTATGAACTAAACGATTCGTCAATTAACTGAAATCAATCAATCAGCTGATAAACCACCACATTCACATGGCGGCCATTTTCCTCTGACGTCACGCTGGAATGCTGGGATAATGCTAGCGTTAGCTATGAAGTGGTTAAATGCTAATGTTAGCTGTTGTCTAGTGGAAGCTAACAGTTTTTATCAAATGTCGTTTTAGTGAGAAATATGCCGAGACGTCGTCCATCTTTTCACTTCCCAGCTGATCAGAAAGAAGAAAACAATATCTGATAACCTGTTAGCTAACGTTAGCATTCACCGCTCTCTAGCTAACGTTACGTCCTGTGTGTTTCACTTCCAGGTGTAAATACATGTGTTTTTATACTTAAGAATGAATTCACGCCTCTCTGACTGTATCTGTATCAAACATTAACTTTAGCTAGGAAGTGTTTGAATGTTAACTATAGCTGTTGTCTTGCGGAAGCTAACAGGATTTATAAAACCTGTTAACGTTAGCTAACAGGTTATCAGAAATGTTGTTTCCATTGTTTTCTCAGTTGCTGATCAGCTGGGAAGTGACAGCAGCTAACGTTAGCATTCAACCACTTCCTCACTCATGTTATGGTTTGACACGTTTCATAAAATGATAGAAGCATAAATTAATTCTCAAATATCAACAAACATTTATTTAAACCTGGAAGTGAAACACACAGGATGTAACGTAGGCTAGAGAGTGGGCGAATGCTAACGTTAGCTGTGTGTGTGTGTGTGTGTTTGGCTGTGTGTGTGTTTGGCTGTGTGTGTGTGTTTGTGTGTGTGTGTGTGTGTGTGTGTGTTTGGCTGTGTTGTGTGTGTGTGTGTGCGTGTGTGTTTGTGTGTGTGTGTGTGTGTGTGTGTTTGGCTGTGTTGTGTGTGTGTGTGTGTGTGTTTGTGTGTTTGGTTGTGTGTGTGTGTGTGTGTGTGTGTGTGTGTGTGTTTGGCTGTGTGTGTGTTTGTGTGTTTGGCTGTGTGTGTGTGTGTGTGTGTGTTTGGCTGTGTGTGTTTGGTTGTGTGTGTGTGTTTCTGTGTTTGTGTGTTTGGTTGTGTGTGTGTGTGTTTCTGTGTTTCTGTGTTTGTGTGTTTGGTTGTGTGTGTGTGTGTGTGTGTGTGTGTTTGTGTGTTTGGCTGTGTGTGTGTGTTTGTGTGTGTTTGTGTGTTTGGTTGTGTGTGTGTGTTTGGCTGTGTGTGTGTGTGTGTGTGTGTGTGTGTGTGTGTGTGTGTGTGTGTGGCTGTGACTCACTCACACACTGCAGGAGGCCCTCCAGGACGAGTCGGCGCTCTCGGCTCTTCACTCACACGGATGATGATGTAATTGCACTCCGGCGGCCATGTTGGAGGTCTGCAGCTACAGGCCGACTGTGACTTGGTTCACTCACACTCACCTTCTTCTGTCAGAGACTTTAATTATCTTAAAATAATTCTCAGTTGCATCAAAGAAAAATGTGTTTCTGTTAAAATAACATTTTCAATTTGTATATTAAAACCTGAAAAAAGTGTTTTTTCAGTCTGTGGCTTAAAAACCGGAACAGACTCTGTGAATATAAGAGCTGCAGCGATGACGTCTGTTTGTAGCTAACTGAAGTTAGCATCACCCTGGTTCCTCTGGGGGATCATTGAACTGGATTTTGGATTATTACAGAAAATAATCTGAATCCATTAGCAACTGAGCTAACACGCATCAAGACTGTTAACGCAGACACGGCTAGCCTGGATGCTGCATCATGATGTCGGAATGTAACATGTTGTTATTTCAGCCGCCTGAGTTTGGACTCAGTTGCTTGACTGTCGCCTGCTTCATTTATTTGCAGTGCTTCTGTATGTTCACATGTTTGCCTTCATGTTCAGGACCGTGGCTTCTCGGGAGGTTGTGGGGTTTGGATGGTCCTCAACCAGCCGGTGACAACACAGTGTGGCTGTTGAGCTCCTCTGATGGAAACCCAGAGCGGCCTTCATGTCTGCTGTTTCTGGGTCGTCTCCCTTAATAGGAGGGATGATGGGAGAAGGAGACGTAGCTGTGGTCGGCTGCGTCCCTCCGGAGAGGTTTTGCGGTGAAAATGCGGGACGACGGCAGGTCTACTGGATCAGGACCAACACAGCGGAGGCTGCAGGCATCCCGACACGGGCTCCAGTCCTCAGCCGAGTCCAGAGAGGAGCTGCTTTCACAGGCTCGATGCCAAAACCACATGGGGAAGCCTCGATCACTGCTCCGACAACACGCCGACATGAGCTCACAAGATGCACACAAACACTTTGTTTTATGGACTTTATGAGCTGCAAACAGAACAAATGTTTACAACGTCCGTGAGACGCTCTGTGCCATGTGTGTGTGTGTGTGTGTGTGTGTGTGTGTGTGTGTGTGTGTGTGGTGCCAGGAGAGGCTGACTCACTCTGGATGTGTGATCCACTCGTACAGATCAGGTGACCTCGGTGAGCAACATGAAAAACAGAGATGTTATTTTTTCTGTATTTCACTTCAGTCGCAGCTGTTTCTGTTCTGTCCACGTCTTACATGGCACAGAGCTAACGTAACATTAGCTACGCTGAGCTAATGCTAACGTAACATTAGCTACGCTGAACTAACGACTTGTAAACATCAGTTTACTGAACAAACTGAGGTGAGAAGTAAAAAAATATTAAAAAGTCAAAAATTATCTTATAACGTCTTCAACCCTTTTCTCATAAATATGTGACGATTTCAACTTTAATCGCATTATTCTAATTTACCATGGAAATATACATACAGTATATATAACAAAGTATATATAACATAAAGTATATATAACACAGTATATATAACATACAGTGTATATAACACAGTATATATAACATACAGTATATATAACATACAGTGTATATAACACAGTATATATAACATACAGTATATATAGCACAGTATATATAACATACAGTGTATATAACACAGTATATATAACATACAGTATATATAACATACAGTGTATATAACACAGTATATATAACATACAGTATATATAACATACAGTATATATAACACAGTATATATAACATACAGTATATATAACACAGTATATATAACATACAGTGTATATAACACAGTACATATAACATACAGTATATATAACACAGTATATATAACATACAGTATATATAACACAGTATATATAACATACAGTGTATATAACACAGTATATATAACATACAGTATATATAACATACAGTGTATATAACACAGTATATATAACATACAGTATATATAACACAGTATATATAACATACAGTGTATATAACACAGTATATATAACA
>NC_140208.1:964636-1022136 GCF_965226575.1 Pagrus pagrus
GGAACACAACCTCACACAACCATCAGCCGTCTGCACTTCATCTTGTTAAGTGTGTCAGTATAAATGTTAGTGTTTGTGTGAAGTAGCCTAACCTCTGACCCTGACCTCTGACCCTGACCTCTGACCCTGTGTGTTGTTTCAGGGACACGTCGGGCCAGGGACGATTCTGCACTATTTTCAGGTCTTATTCCAGAGGAGCACAGGTACGTGTCTGTCAGCAGAAGTCTCCAGGTCGCCATGTCGATGTTAGCACGGCTAATGTTAGCACGGCTAATGTTAACTCTGTTCCCTGTAACGTTAGCTGAAGTTGGTTTACTGATGGCTTAGCCTTGTTGTGACCTCAGACAGACGCAGCAGAGATTCATCCCACTGTTCTCTGAAGGAAGCTGTGTTGTTGTCATCACTCATCAGGCGTTTAGTTGAGCTCTGGGAAACTATAATGTTCATTTTTCACCATTTTCTGCCGCTACGACTTATTAACGTTTGGCTTTTTGCTTAAAAATGACTTAAATGATTTATTACAACAGGACAGCTGCACATGAATGTTAATCAGCTAATTGTTTTAGTAGCAAACAAGACAAAATTGCAATAGCAAGAATAACATGACTGCAGGTTTGATCTGTTGTCCTCAGTTCAGGTCAGTCGACTCTTCGGAGACGTTACCTGAGCGTCACGTCTTCCTGTCCGTGGTTTGTTTCTCTGAGGTGAAGCAGTTGTAGTCGCACAGCTGCGATAGCTCTCAGCAGTGAAGACATCTGTTCCAAGTCTGACATCAGCCTATATCATCAGGAGGAGATGATGACTGAGCCTGACTTTATATCATCAGGACTGAGCCTGACTTTATATCATCAGGACGAGATGATGGCTGAGCCTGACTTTATATCATCAGGACTGAGCCTGACTATATCATCAGGAGGAGATGATGGCTGAGCCTGACTTTATATCATCAGGAGGAGACGATGACTGAGTCTGACTTTATATCATCAGGAGGAGACGATGACTGAGCCTGACTTTATATCATCAGGAGGAGATGATGACTGAGCCTGACTCTATATCATCAGGAGGAGATGATGGCTGAGCCTGACTTTATATCATCAGGACTGAGCCTGACTTTATATCATCAGGAGGAGATGATGACTGAGCCTGACTTTATATCATCAGGAGGAGATGATGACTGAGCCTGACTTTATATCATCAGGAGGAGACGATGGCTGAGCCTGACTTTATATCATCAGGAGGAGATGATGACTGAGCCTGACTTTATATCATCAGGAGGAGATGATGACTGAGCCTGACTTTATATCATCAGGACTGAGCCTGACTTTATATCATCAGGAGGAGATGATGAGTGTTTCTGGGTGAACTGTCCCTTTAAAGGTGTATGAAAACAAAATATTTGCTTTTAAAAACATCTGAGTGGAAACGTGAGAATGAATATTTGTCACAATCATTTATATTTGGTTAAAGTTACGTTTCCTCTTCAGGGAGTGATTCTGGTGTACGACATCACCAACCGCTGGTCATTTGATGGAATCGACAGGTGGATCAAAGAGATAGACGAGGTCAGTGATCGATCAATCAATCAATCAATCAATCAATCAATCAATCAATCAATCAGTCTGTTAAAATAATTCTGCGTTCATTTAGAACTGGAGGAAGGAGATCGGAGTCAGCTCAAAGTTCAAACAAGGGTTTTAACCTTGTACAAGAGGAGCATTCACAGAGCGACACGCAGATCAGTTACAAAGTGAAGACTCCCTGTCTAAAGAGGAAATCAGGGTATTTATCTCTCTCTCTCACTCTGGGTGTGTCATCACTATAACAAATGCTGATTCAAGCCTTCCTACAGAGAGGAGGATGTTTACCTTCAGTGTCTGTCGGTTCCTTACTTAGGTCATAAAACAAGTTTCAAAACAAGTAATAAAACAAGGTCATAGAAGAGGTCATAAGCTACAGGTCACAGTTCACACCCAACAGTCTCTCTCAAGAGGGCTGTGTAACATCAATTCACATTCTTCCACATGTAGTACAAAATTCTCATCACATATCCCTCCTGTTTATGCTGATTTTAAGCATAATTATTACATGAATTTTGTGGAGTGTGAGAGCGAAAACCCTATCAGGCAGTTCAAAACATTCTAGTTTACCATTATTCTTCTAGATAGGGAAACTCTCTCACGGTTCCGCTGCCCCGGCAACCACACACAGGTACTCCATTCATCATGGCATAGAAGTTATAAGAATAAACATAAGTTCAAAAACTTTTTACTACAATGTTACCCCTAAAACAAAACCTAAGCATCCTCACCAAGCTGGTCAACCCATCGTACTTGGATATGGACCTGTCCCTACCTAACTAAGCTACTCCTTGCACGTAAAGAATAAAAGAAATGGGGTTATTTTCAATATGTACAGTATTCACAAATACTGTGCGTATTTTTCTCCTACGTGGCTCTAGTTAGCCAATTCAAAAGGCTACAACTTTGTTAGATTTTCTCTGTAGTTTTATCATAATCAGTAGAATAAACACTTAAACAGCAATCATTCTTTAAACTGTTGTGTCCTTGTCTTCATCAAACAGGTTACCATATAAATCATCATCTGTCAAATCAAATGTAAGATATTCTTGTGCTGTGCACTCGTAGTCCCCTCGGTTGTCGATGGTGGGGACCCTTTCATACAGCATCGTCGTTTTGGTCACAGCGGTGTCAATGAGTCTCTGTAACAGTCCTCTCAAACAAGGATAGAACAACATCCACAAGTGATTAGAATAGCAATCATCACAACTACAGATAACATCATCAACTTTTATAAAACCTGCCCATTTTCCAAATATGTCCTGTCACCATTCTGTCAGAGCATCATCGAACCCATAATTTTCAGCTAATTCTACGGATAGGGAGGTTAATCCATCCAATACCTTAGTGGTGCTGCCATCAGGTGTTGTATTGTTATGTTTCATAGTTTTGAAATGTATTATGGATACCATCCCTCCTGTTGAGACATGGGTATTCCCATGTAAGCTATTTTACATGTCTCTTAAAATGTGTAGGCATAGGAAACAGTTTTATGACTATCAACTAACAAGGTGACTATCAGGTTTTTTATTCATGCTTTAAAGATACTTCACCACTTTCTAGCTGACATACTTCTTCCTCATCTTCTGTGTCTCGATGTGTATGTGTATACGTGTGTGTTTGTGCATGACCTGATTTATTCATGCTGGTAAATCATTCTCTCGTCTGGGTCCTCCTCCTCCCAGCCTCCTTGACCACTTCCCCACCAGCCTCCTTGACCTCTGCCCTTTGGAGCTCTGCATTCTCAAGCCCAATGTCCACAATTATAGCAGCTCTCATCTCCTTCAATTCTCCATCCTCCCCGTCCTCCTCCTACTCCTCTTCCTCTCCAGCCTCCACGGTTGACATTGCCTCGGAAATACACATCAGCAAATGTATTAGCATAATTTTCATCATCATCATCATCCATGACAAATACTTCACCTGCCTTTATTCCACCTTTCTTGGCTTTCTTTTCTTTCAGTACGTTCTCTGCGTGCACTGCATGGTCAGTCGTAGCTTGTATCCCAGCTGTTCCAACACCTATTAGGTGCTTCTTTACAAACTGTGTGATCTCTGGCTTCATTCCATTCAGGAATGCATTTTTCAACTGCATATTGTAGGGACCATTGTCAGCATTATCCTGTTGCATACCACTATTTGCTGCAAACACTACTTTCAGTCTTTCTAGGTAGATTAACACACCTTCATCTGTATCTTGTACACACCGTGCTATTTTACTATAGTCTGCTCTTCCCTGATAATGAGTTATTATTCTTTGGACCAAAGCATTAACTCGGCAGTCCATTGAGCATCTCCATGTGGTATGGTAGTGTTATTACGGAATGGATCCCATGCTCCTTTAATCAAACACCAATCTTGCTTTACCATGCACCTTAGTACTCTTTCTGCCTCTAAGGTGTTCAGCTGGAAACTTTCACACAATCGTTCAAATTGTTCCCTAAACTCTCCTGTGTTTTCCCTCGGGTGTGGAAAGCCACATGCTGCGTCTTTCACGTCACCCTCTGTCCATGCTCTATACACTCTGATTGTTGCATCTTGCCCATCCCCAGCTCTCGGGTTAGGCATTTCTATCAGCGGATACGATTCTTCTATTTCAATATTTAAACTCACTGACTCCTTTGGAGGAGAGAGTATAGGCATGGGAATAGGGTTATAAACATCATACCACTTACCCGACCTTGTTGTCTTTGGACTTCCTAAGGCCCTTTCTGTCGGTGTAGGAGTGGAGAGAGTAGGTGCAGAGAGAGAGGGAGGGGGAGGAATTGGAGCTGCGGCTGCGGCTGCGGCAGGAGGTGGCGGTAGTTGAGGATTGAGTACGGCGGAGGATTGGGATGGAGACCCAGAGGCACATAATCGTCATCTTCCTGTTTATCTCGGTTGGAGTACAAAACAGGATAAAGTTTATTACCTCCAAAATCTTTTTCCTTTTCCTTTTTCTCTTTTTCTTCCTGTCTTTTCCTTTCTTCAACTTCTCTTTTCTCCCTTTCTTCTTTTCGTTGTCTCACTTCCTTTTCTTTCTGCTTCTGCATTCCTCTCTTTCTTGCTTCTGCCTCATTTAACCATGCCTTCGCTTGTGTGAAACCTTCTTTGTTCTGTCTCTTCTTACTTCCTTTTGACTTTGCCTCTATTTTTTCTACCAATTCTCTACACTCTTCTACCTGTAACTTTCCTCTAAACCCATACTTCTTTTCCCACTTCTTTATATATTTTACACTATCTGGTGCTCTTTGGCCCATCCGTTTTACATCTCCTTCATATTGAACCTCGTCAGGTTCACAACAACATTTACAACAACTTTTACAATTTCCCATTTTGATCCCTTTGTTTTTTCTTTTGTTTTTGTTTTTGTTTTTTTTTAATTTGTAGTTTTATTTCAACGTTATATTTTATTCTACCGGTCTTTTCATTTCTTTTCCTGTGGGGACTCGAACCCTCACTTTTTCCTGTGGGGACTCGAACCCTCACTTCTATAGGGACTCTAACCCTGACGTCTTTTTGTTTACTCAGGCCTAAGGGATTAATTTAAACTTTGTCCTTCCAAAGACAGTTTTCTAAGAGATAATTTGTTCTCCCAAGTCCCTGACTTGCTTTTTCCAATTAAGAGATACCAGCTCTCCCTAGTCCCTGACTAGATTTTCTAAAATTTTTCATTTATTCATTTTTCCAATTAAGAGATACCTGCTCTCCCTAGTCCCTGACTAGATTTTCCTAAATTTATATCCAAATTATAAGAGATCCCTGATCTCCCAAGAAATGAAGAAATTAATTCTTACCCTTTTTGATGAATTGAGCCCCTGACTCAATGTTTGCCTGGCTGGTCCGTCTCCCCTCTGGTTAGCCCCGTCACTGTCCCACTCTCCAGGGGACCTGGCCTCCCTTACCAAACGAGGCTTTAGGAGCCCTGCGGTGGAGGTCTTTCCAAGAGTCTTTAACTCTGCCTTGCAAGGTCTTCAGGTCCTCTGGTGTGGAGAGAGAGACAGATGTTGGGGCCCCATGTTGGGCGCCAAAGTTTGTTAAAATAATTCTGCGTTCATTTAGAACTGGAGGAAGGAGATCGGAGTCAGCTCAAAGTTCAAACAAGGGTTTTAATCTTGTACAAGAGGAGCATTCACAGAGCAACACGCAGATCAGTTACAAAGTGAAGACTCCCTGTCTAAAGAGGAAATCAGGGTATTTATCTCTCTCTCTCACTCTGGGTGTGTCATCACTATAACAAATGCTGATTCAAGCCTTCCTACAGAGAGGAGGATGTTTACCTTCAGTGTCTGTCGGTTCCTTACTTAGGTCATAAAACAAGTTTCAAAACAAGTAATAAAACAAGGTCATAGAAGAGGTCACAAGCTATAGGTCACAGTTCACACCCAACAGTCTCTCTCAAGAGGGCTGTGTAACATCAATTCACATTCTTCTACATGTAGTACAAAATTCTTATCAATCAGTCAGTGTGTGTGTGTTTAATGGTCACATCTGAAGTGATGCACATTACTTACTGTTCACACGTTTAAGTCACACACATCGTCTGCACCAGGGTCCCTGCAGAAATCTGTCGATTTAAGTCAAAGAGTTTTGTTCATTTTTCTTTCACACTTTGAGGTCAGTGGTGACAGAAAACATGTGAGTTCTTCTTCATGTTCAGACTCAAACCAACTCTGAATGTATCTCCTCAGTCACTCACACACACACACACACACACACACACACACACACACACACACACACACACCGTCCTGCTGCCACAATAATGCACTAAAGCACCAATTGTGGATTAATACGCTGCTGAAAATAGTCCCCAACAGCTTCAGTGTTTCCTCCTGAGCAGTGAGCAGCTGTTTCATAAAACTGTTCATGTGTGAGGTGTTTGTCTTCAGGAGGAACCAATGGGCTGAGAGCTGACAGCCACAGACAGGAAGTCAGACATGTTGTTGGTTTGAAACATGAGACTCGTGGACTAACATCTTCAAACTGTCACAATCCTCTATTTCCTGTTTACCCAGCATGCCCCGGGGGTGCCCAAGATCCTGGTGGGGAACCGTCTCCACCTGGCCTACAAGCGTCAGGTGACCACGGAGCAGGCACAGGCGTACGCAGAGAAGCTGGGTGTCACCTTCTTCGAGGTCAGCCCGCTGTGCAACTTCAACATCACCGAGTCGTTCACGGAGCTCGCTCGCATCGTCCTCATGAGGCACGGCATGGAGCGACTGTGGAGACCCAACAAAGGTCGGTCAGCACGCCGTGGTGATGATGATGATGGTGGTGATGATGATGATGGTGGTGATGGTGATGATGGTGGTGATGGTGATGATGGTGGTGATGGTGACCTCATCGGTCAGGCCTCCTGACACAGTCTCACTGATTTGAACCTTTTTATGTCGTTTGTTTAAACAGAAATGTAAAAATGACAGTTGGTGATTTTTCCAAAATTAGCTTAGCTTAGCATAAAGACTGGAAACAGAGGGAAACAGCTAGCATGGCTCCCTCCTAAAGTAACCCACCCCACAGGTCCAAAGGGTACTGCATTTCGGTATTATTATGAGGTACTTGTACTTTACTTGAGTATTTCCATTTACTGCTACTTCATACTTCCACTCCACTACATTTATTGATAACTTTAGTTACTAGTTACTTTACAGATTACTTTACATGCTGCATCAGCACAACATTATCAGTAATTGGATTACAAACAGAGATTCTGATAATCAATAGTACACAGTTTACACATACATGTAATATGATCAGTTACTTTTACTGGTACTTTTGATACTCAAGTACATTTAATGTCATGTACTCGAGTACTTTTATAACCCTGTCTGAGGCTGACAAACAGGATGTGTGTGGTTATTATGTGCTGGACTATTTGTTGATGACATCATGTCTCATGAATGAAGTCCCTCTGTGATTGGTCCACTCGTCTCCCTCTCACCTGCTCAGGTCAGGTCTGTGCTGCCCTCTGCTGGACACTGACACACAGCACAGCTGAGCAAGAGTCCAGTCAGTTATCACAGAGAGATCTAATCAGTACTGTCTCTCTGTCTGTCTCTCTGTCTCTCTGTCTGTCTCTCTGTCTCTCTGCCTGCCTGTCTGTCTCTCTGTCTGTCTGTCTCTCTGCCTGTCTGTCTCTGTGTCTGCCTGTCTCTCTGTCTCTCTGCCTGCCTGTCTGTCTCTCTGTCTGTCTGTCTCTCTGCCTGTCTGTCTCTGTGTCTGCCTGTCTCTCTGTCTCTCTGCCTGTCTGTCTGTCTGTCTCTCTGTCTCTCTGCCTGTCTGTCTCTCTGCCTGTCTGTCTCTCTGTCTGTCTGTCTGTCTGTCTCTCTGTCTGTCTGTCTCTCTGCCTGTCTGTCTGTCTGTCTATCTGCCTGTCTGTCTCTCTGTCTCTCTGCCTGTCTGTCTCTCTGCCTGCCTGTCTGTCTCTCTGTCTCTCTGCCTGTCTGTCTCTCTGTCTGTCTGTCTCTCTGCCTGTCTGTCTGTCTGTCTGTCTATCTGCCTGTCTGTCTCTCTGTCTCTCTGCCTGTCTGTCTCTCTGTCTCTCTGCCTGTCTGTCTCTCTGTCTGTCTGTCTCTCTGCCTGTCTGTCTGTCTCTCTGTCTCTCTGCCTGTCTGTCTCTCTGCCTGTCTGTCTGTCTCTCTGCCTGTCTGTCTCTCTGCCTGCCTGTCTGTCTCTCTGCCTGTCTGTCCCTCAGTGTTGAGTCTTCAGGACCTGTGCTGTCGCTCCATCGTCTCGTGCACTCCGGTCCACCTGGTCGATAAGCTTCCCCTCCCGCTGGCGCTCACGTCCCACCTGAAGTCCTTCTCCATGGCCAACGGCCTCAACGCTCGCATGATGCACGGACGCTCCTACTCTGTCACCGCCAACGCCGCCGCTCACCACGCCGCCACCAAGAGGACCGGAGGGGCGCTGCTGAAAAAACCCAAACTGATCCGGCCGCCGCCTCTCAGCCCTTCTGCACAGAGCTGCAGGAACAGCTGTAAGATATCCTAACAGCTGAGAGGACGTGTCCGTGAACGCACCGTCACCTGAACACACGGCGCTGAAGCTGAACATTAAAACATGAAACCTTCTGTCTTCACTCACAGAGACAAACAGGACGTGGACCAGTTTCACATCTGTTTCATCACGTTTGTACATTTCTGGGTTGATTTTCTTGTTTAACCTATTTTCTTATTTCATGTGGACAATCGGACAGGAAGTGACATCACGTCCACGGGACAAACGTGTGTAGGCGTCAAAACAATGGAGCGAGGACGGCTTGTCTCTGCAGCCGCCATGTTTCTAAACCAGCAGTCATCAGGTCATCAGCGGGACAGAGACAGACACAGTCAGAGACACTGATCCGACCTGGAAAATCATCAGTCTCGAGAAGAAATACAAAAAATAGTGTAATATTATGAGAATAAAATACAAATGTACAAGAAAGCGTCATGATATGTTGAGAAGAAGTAAAACTTCAACATGAAACTTAAGTTTGAACTTTTTTTCAGTGTTTTTTCTTTTTCTCTTAAAATTATGACTTGAAGACGTTGTTCTCCTCAAAAAGTCAATATTTTCTTAAATAATTGCAAAATCATTAGACCGTCACTATGTTTATTTATTTACTTCCTAACTCAATAAGTATTTTAATATTTTACTCTGTAAAAAAAGTTTTTTTAACACATAATGAAACTTTTCCTTCTAGAAAAATGTTTTTCTCTAAATTTCTAACTTTTTTTAATTATGAAAAAACAAACTTTACACTGAATCTCAACGTGTTTAAATCGTTTTCTCAACATATTCTGACGTTACTGTAGAAACGTGCTGAGATTCAGAGGTTCGACTGATCTGATCACTGTTGTGTTTCTGCTGTTGTGTTTCTGCTGTTGTGTTCACAGCGGAGCAGCTTCATCCTCAGGACGGCACACACACACACACACACACACACACACACACACACACACACACACACACCTGTACAGTGTTTGCTGCTTCACGGCCTTCAGACGCACTCACAGCTGCAGTTTGTGTACAATATTTGTACGTGTTGTAAATATGACTGTTTGTAATGATGGAGGTTCTGTTGGGTTTGGACCTGGTCACAGTTTATCAATGTTTAATAAGAAGCACCTTTACAATAAAGTCTGCGCAGCGTCAGTGTCTGTGGTCTGTGGAGGGTCAGCAGAGTCCAACAGCTCAGTGATCCTTCACAGGAGCAGTTCACCTCCTCCCACACCTGAGAGACAGGTGAAGTCTTTACTATGGAGGTTCAGCATTTCTCTTCAGCAGCTTCGAGGAGGACCAGAGACAGAGACAGAGAGGGGGGAGACAGAGAGAGACAGAGAGGGGGGGAGAGACAGGGAGAGGGAGACAGAGAGGGAGAGAGAGACAGAGAGGGGGGAGACAGAGAGAGACAGAGAGGGGGAGAGAGAGAGGGAGAGAGAGAGGGGGGAGACAGAGAGGGGGAGAGAGAGAGAGACAGAGGGGGAGAGAGAGACAGAGAGAGGGGGGAGACAGAGAAGGGGGGAGAGACAGAGAGGGGGGAGACAGAGAGAGACAGAGAGAGAGAGAGACAGAGAGGGGGGAGACAGAGAGAGACAGAGAGGGGGGGGAGAGACAGGGAGAGAGAGACAGAGAGGGGGAGACAGAGAGAGACAGAGAGGGGGAGAGACAGAGAGAGACAGAGAGAGAGACAGAGAGAGACAGAGAGAGAGAGAGAGAGACAGAGAGGGGGGGAGAGAGAGACAGAGGGGGAGAGAGACAGAGAGGGGGGAGACAGAGAGGGGGGAGACAGAGGGGGAGAGAGAGAGGGGGGGGGGGAGAGACAGAGAGGGGGGGGGAGAGAGAGACAGACAGAGAGAGAGACAGAGACAGAGAGAGACAGAGAGGGGGAGAGGGGGGGGGAGAGAGAGACAGACAGAGAGGGGGAGAGAGACAGAGGGGGAGAGAGAGAGGGGGGAGACAGAGAGAGACAGAGAGGGAGACAGACAGAGAGAGACAGAGAGAGAGACAGAGGGGGAGACAGAGAGAGAGACAGACAGAGAGAGACAGAGGGGGAGACAGACAGAGAGGGAGACAGAGACAGAGGTCAGAACTCACTGTTGGCAGTAAAAGGACCAGTTATCTGACCAGCTGCTCGTGATGTGTAGTTTTTTTGCGGATTATTTCAATGGGATGATAAACGAACATGTTTCAGAGGAACATGGAGTTTTAGCCTAAATGCGAACAACTTTTCATTACAATGATGTTGCAAGGAAACAACCACACCGGGTCCTTTGTGACCCACTTGTGCGTCTATGGGTTGATGTGGTAAAGCTGTAGCACCGTTGGATCCTCTGACCCTGAAATGCGGGTTTAGCAGTTACACTCATCACTCCAGTTGATCCAGAAGCCGAGATATTACAAATAAAGTTTTACAAATGCAAACATCGGTTTTCTGACTCCTTATACAAAAATGTGTAGTTTAGCAAATCCCCCCAAATGATACAGTGAACCTGACTAACATGTCGGAACATCGTCTGTGTAACATATAAAGTCCAGTGAGAACCGAGCTCGTGTTCGGTGACCGAGGGGACGGTGCCGCTCCCGTCCAGCGAGTGGCGCTACAGCACCGCTCGCCGCCATCTTGGAAGAAGCGCAGGAGGAGAAGAAGACGTTGTTGTGTTTCTTGCTGCGAGCTCGGCTCTGGAGGGATTCTGTGGGTTTTGTGGACTGCGTCTGAAACCTGAGAGGGATTTCCTGTTTTTCCAGAAGCTTCCAGGGACAAATACGGTAAAAACACTCCCGTCTTGTCTTGTTTCTGCCCGTTTTAGCTCGATGAAGGAAGTGAAGCTAAGCTAGCTTGCAGGTCTCGAGTGGCTCTAGAAGTTTCTCGGGCTGTGGGACACTTCACTACAGGCTGCCCAGGGGACAGCGGGGCTCACGTCACGTTACATCACAGGTTAGCTTGTCGTTTCTAACCTTGTATTTGCATTTTCCCTGTCCGTGCGGCCTGGAGCCCCCCGGCAGGATGAGACAGTCCTGGACAGGGCACCGGGTCTCGCTGCTGCCCTGTCTTGTCTTCATGATCAGTGTTTTTAGGTCGGTGTCATGTTAAAGTTGCACCCAGCTCAGTGCACGACCCAAGAATCTGATTTAATTCAGTCATGATGCGACAAACGACAGAAATAATCACATCCGGAGTCTTTGAGGTGGATAACCATGTTCAGTTTGCAGGAGCAGACAGTTAACGAAGTGATACAGAAGTTAAGTTAAGTTAAGTTAAAGGTTTATTACTAATTTACACATTGAAGCGGTTCACAGGCGTTGGGGAGTGCTGAGGTAAAAAGCCTTTTGTGGCTGCAGATGAAGCTGCATGTAATCTGATCAACTGCCTCCAGTGATGTCATTCAGTGGCTGACTTGCATTGTGGGTAATGTAGGTCACTGGTCTACCATTGCACTCCTATAACACCGTTGGACCCATTATGGACCGTTCACAATGATCAGAATCAATACAGCAGAACCAGATATCACCTCTTTAATCCTCACTTTCTACTGTCTGTTCAGAACCTGCTTCCTACATTACCCACAATGCAACTCGGCCACCAAGTGACATCACTGGAGGCAGATTACCTTTCATTCAGTTAATTCAATATCAAAATAGTCGCAGATAAATTGTGTAGGCTTAATTCAAACTCTTTGTCAATAACTTGCTTTTGAAAATACAGTTATTTTCCTCGTGAACCTTTTTTTTAATTGAAACACAGAAGTTGAATGTCGTCTAAACTCAGGCAGTCACATGCGATCTGTCCCTCCATCACACAAGCTGTACAACTGACAAAACCCAGATTTTACATCAGGAGCCATCCTTCTGTTTGTGTCCGGTGTAGGCTGGATGGCTCTCTGCTGGTTCGTGATCCACATCCTCCTCTTCACCAGCTCCTCGGCTCACAATGACTTCTTCACCTCCATCGGTGAGTACTTTTTTGTTTTCCTTCTGTTCATTCGGACATCTTCCTCCCCCGCTTCCTCTGTGGATATGAATTAATAAAAGAAAAGGCTGAGAAACATCAGAAAACTGCTGCATTTGTTCTTCAGCCGTCTTCAAGTCTGTTTCGGAGACGCCGTCGTGGTTTCTTTTTAAGTTAAATAAAAACAAAACCAAAGTCTTTTCTCCATCAAACCAAAGAGGACTGAACTGTGTGTTTCAAAGAAAGAGAGGGACTCACATCTTTCAGGTACTGAAAGTACAAAAACATCTCCTCAGACCTGCTTTGGGTTTGTCTGCAGGCAGAAATCCAGACAAACCAAAGCATGTATTGATACCACGCAGAGGAGAGTGCACCTGAAACAACTGATCGACAAGTTGATTGACTGAAAATTGATTGGTAGTAATAATTTTGATAATCAGTATTTCTTTGGGTACTGTACTTGATAAAATGTACTTGGTTACATTCATCACTGCAAAATCCTGATAAATGTCACAATAATTGCAATATATATTTATACATTGTTTCTTATCATATCATATACCACTTACTGAAAATGGCCGCGTTTCCCAGATTCGATCGTTCTTAAGGACTTAAGAAGGGTTCGGCTAAGAAGGAGCGCTAAGATACGGGTGTTTCCCAGACGCGTTCTTAACTGCCTTCTTAGGAGAACCTGAAGATCAAGCCAAAGAAGCTTCTGAAGAAGCTCTTAATGGGAGCTGTCCACCGCGCTGCTGCTGTGCTGAATCAATCGATGCCAGGCAAATCGATCACCCACCTCTTTATCAGCGCATAAGTGTGTGTGTGTGTGTGTGTGTGTGTGTGTGTGCGCTGTCAGACCGGGCTGTCCAAGCAAAGAGATCCAACGGCCGTTGGATCTCCGCACGGGGCAGCCGGTACTTTGCCTGGACAGCCCGGTCTGACAGCACGTCCAGTGGGGAGAAGTGCTGACGCACGTATGCATTTATGTAAACCGTCTGGCTTCGCGCACGGCGACGCTGTTGGGTCGCAGGGAGAATGTGCTGTATTGCAGCCGTGGTTTCTCACACGCGCGGACTTTGGCAACGCAGAGTAGCAGGGGAAGCCTCTCTGGATGAGGTTCAGCTGAGTTTAATACATCTGTTCCCTTGATATCTGTGAAATGCCACAGGGTTGTTGTTTTTTTTATGTGTAGTACTATAAACTCATATATGCAGATGTTGCGGAAAACTTAAACGTGTAATTCAATAAAAAGGTTTTTTTTCATCTACCATTTTCTATTTTTTTTTCTTGCGGCAGTGGCCCGCAGCTATGAGCGCATTTCAACACTGAGCATTGTTTTATTATTTCGCAAAGTGGAGGATATAAATTTCCCTGACGCGCTTGATCACTGAGCATTCGGTCGCTAAGAAGGCTGTTAAGAGTGGGTCAGCTCGATCTTACATTTCCTTCTTAGTGAAAGATCTTCTTAAGCTGAGAGCGACTCTGGGAAACACATCCTTCTTTCACAGCGTTCTTAAGAGCGCTCCTAAGAAGATCTTAGCACTTAAGAGCTTCTTAGCGAATCTGGGAAACGCGGCCAATAACTGTTAGCTGCAGACCCATAAATGTTATTTGTGATTTGGGTGAACTGGCCCTTTAATGTAATTTTGCTGTCTGTGTTCAGGTCACATGACTGACCTGCTGTTCACAGAGAAGGACCTGGTCAACTCTCTGAAGGACTACATCAGAGCGGAGGAGAGCAAACTGGAGCAGATTAAAAAGTGAGAGATCAGACGACACATTGGACCCCGACCGATCAGCTGGTATTTTAAACAGTATCACCAGACTCCCTTAACAAATGTAGTGATTTTAAGAGTTGTTGAGTTAAAACAAACTTTGTAACGTAGTGAAACTCTGTCCCTGACAGACTCTGAATCATTGTCTCCTTCTTGTAACTTCAGCATTAAATGAAAACAGTCAGTTGTTTGTTTCCGTGTAAAAAGTGTCAGTTTGTGGCAGCATGGCTGTACCAGCCTGTCTGCTTCTGTGTCTAAAGTGCTAAAGTCTTACCTGCCAACATTTAGCAGCTGTTTGAACACACTGTTTACACTGATTTCACCATTTACACTCAATTTATGAACATTTTATTGATCTAAACATGTCACATTTTACAAACACACTAAACAGTAACCAGTATAGGCTACTTCTTTGTCCCCAGACTCCCTTAACAAATGTGTCAGTTTAGTGAGTTGTTGAGTTGGAGACACTTTATAAACTGTGTGAAACTCTGTCTCTGACTAATTCTGACTGATTTGTTCCTTCTTGTGAATTCAGCAAATGTTCTACATGAACTTCTTTCTGTCTTTGAGTAGAAACATGGAGTCTGTTCGTCAGTGGGTTATTGTACAATGTTTGTATTATTCGGTGTGAACTGACGGAAAGAGAGCTGAACACTTGAGATCCGATATGTTGTGTATGTGACCTGCAGCCTCTGGTTTCAGTCTGCAGTCTGAGTGTTTGATGCCTCTGGGGAAAAGTTGTGTTGTTGTACTCACTAAACAAAAGTTTTACTGAAACATCATCTGAGCTGAGAAGCTCAGTTTTGTGTGGCTGCAGACCCAAGAAGTCCAGTTGCACTAACAGATCACTACAAGCACTGCCCTGTTTTATAATGTGTGTGTGTGTGTGTGTGTGTGTGTGTGTGTGTGTGTGTGTGTGTGTGTGTGTGTCCAGGTGGGCGGACAAACTGGACGTCCTCTCTGCAGCAGCCACTCAGGACCCCGAGGGTTTCCTGGGACACCCAGTGAACGCCTTTAAACTGATGAAGAGACTCAACACAGAGTGGGGGGAGCTGGAGAGCCTGGTGCTCACTGACATGTCTGAAGGTACACACACACACACACACACACACACACACACACACAGATCAGGTTCAGACAGCAACTCAAACTGATCCTGCGTTATGTTCTTCTTCTGTGGTGTTTCAGTGTTCATCTCTAACCTCACCATCCAGAGGCAGTACTTCCCCAACGATGACGATCAGACCGGCGCTGCCAAAGCTCTGATGAGGCTGCAGGACACCTACCAGCTGGACACCGGTACCATCTCCACCGGACAGCTGCCAGGTCAGCACAGCCACGAGGCTGGGACGTCACCGGGGACGTCTGATTAATTTTTGTAGCAGTTAGAAAATTTAAATGACTTCTTTTAGGGTCAATATTTAGCAAATAAGAGATTTTGAAAAACATAATATTATTTGCACAAACCAAAACTGAAAATCCAGTCATTTTCTCCTCCCCCTGAACAGTCTGAAGTATTCAGTCAGTGTCCGTTTGCTCTCAAAGATGAAAACATGGCTCAGTTTGTTGTTTATTGTTTTCTGCCCAGGCTCGTCCTTGGCCACCTCCCACCGGAGCGTCCTGGCTGTGGACGACTGCTACGACCTCGGGAAGGTGGCGTACTCGGAGGCAGACTACTACCACACGGAGCTGTGGATGCTTCAGGCCCTGAAGCAGCTGGATGAGGGAGAGATGTCCAGCACCGTGGACGCCGTCACCATCCTGGACTACCTGAGCTACTCCGTCTACCAGCAGGGGGACCTGGAGAGGTCGCTGGACTTCACAAAGAGGCTGCTGGAGCTCGGTCAGTAACACGAAGCACTCAGCAGAGAGAGAGAACAGTCCTGTCAGTATGAGTTAAAAGCTTAGTCAGCACAAAAGCCTCCCGAAGTTTTCCTAAACTCTTTTAGGTATTTTCTTGTAACTAGTCATGTCACATGATTTTCACTAGTAGATGACAGAACGTCTGTTCCTTCTGGCCTTCGGTTTGACCTGGATTATAATTCTTCCTGTTAAGATCCGACGCACCAGCGAGCAAACGGGAACCTGAAGTACTTTGAGTATCAGCTGGCGAAACAGGAGAAGATGGGGGCGAGCGAGGAGGCACAGACTGAGGGGACGCAGAGGAAGGGTCGACCTGACGATTACCTGCCTGAGAGGAAGAAGTACGAACAGCTGTGTCGCGGCGAGGGCCTCAGGATGGTGAGGAGAGAGAAACACTTTCACACACATCTGCTGAATTTCATCAAAGTCATCCTGCTGGTCTGTTCTGTCAGACTCCTCGCAGGCAGAGCCGCCTCTTCTGCCGTTACTTCGACAACAATCGCCACCCGAAATACGTGATCGGTCCCGTGAAGCAGGAAGACGAGTGGGACCGCCCCCGCATCGTACGATACCTGAACGTCGTGTCGGACAAGGAGATGGAGAAGGTCAAAGAGCTGGCCAAACCCAGGGTGAGTCAACACATCAGCTCACCCTCAGTGATCAAACCCGTTTGCTTCTGTTGAAGGATCCCTGAGGAGTTTCACATAAATCTACTGATCAGCAGCTGCTGTTGGTGTTGACATGCTAACATATGTAGCAATATGCTAAGAAAGCTCAGAAAGAAGACGGAGATGCTAGCAAGCAAACATGGATGTAAACCATGCACGTTTAACACTGATCAGTCTGTTAGCATGACATCGTGACCTGTCGGTTGGACACAGCATTTACAACCAGCTCATGAGGCTAACATTAGCTTAATTAGCTAGCTTAACATCTCATAAAATCATCACTCAGCACATCTGTCAGACCTCAAGTATACACACAATGTGATTTTACTGATTTTGAACAGAACTTTATTTATAATATAAACGCCACAGGGAACCTTTAACATGCTTACAGTTAAGCATGCTAACATGCTAATTGTTGATGTGTAGCTTTTAGCACTTTAGCGTGCTTACAGTGAATGTGTCCGTGTCCATTGTTGTGTGAGGGGGCGTTCACTGTCACAGCCCTGCAGCAGAGCAACATGAGGTTACACAGCAGACTGTCACCGCTTCATGTCACCATGTTTCTCTCTGTTTCTGCTTTGAAGATCTGTTGGAGGGAAACATTTCTCTGTTTGTAACTTCTGTGAGCTGATTATCAGCACATTAATCTATGGGGAGGGCGTCAAGAACAATTCACAAAGACAGATGACATCAGTTGTAGTTATAACGTCAAAAGTAATGTAAGATGATTATTTCAAGTAGAAGGTGGAAAGTTCCAGCAACGCCATGTTTTTGACCCCGAATACACGAGTGCTGAGCGTCCTGTTACAGAGAGTAAATATCCTGTTAGATTAACGTTAACTCCACACGGGCAGGGGTAGCACGCTTTGTCTTTGGCAAAGAAAGAAAAAAAAGTACAACAAATATTCGCTTTTCATAATTTTATTGGTTTGAGAACCAGTTCACTAGTAAACCTGTTAAACGGTGGAGCTTTAGCTCACCTGAGTCACGTGCATCATGTCTTCACTCTGTATGATCAGGTATCAATAAGGAAATCGACCTGTAAGCAGAATGTTTACAATAAACTCTGATCAGTTCACATTAAAGTCATGTGATCATCAGCTGACGTGAAGAAACATGTTTTCTGCTGCAGGTTGAAACATTAAAACATCTACTGAACAAACAGAGCAGTGGTGGAAAGTAACTGAGTACATTTACTCAATTACTGCACACGTACAACGCTCAGGTACTTGTACTTAACGTGAGTATTTCACTGTGCTGTTACTACATGAAGGTGACTCTACTACTGTACTGTTACTACCATGTGGTATCACAGTACTTGTACTTGAGTACTTCTTCCACCACTTGTCATGTTGAACATCTGAAGCGCTCACACACACACACACACACACACACACACACACACACACACACACACACAGAATGTCAGTATGGATGTGTGTGTGTGTGTGTCGGGGGGGTTGGTGTGTGTCTCCCTGTAACTGTCGGCCGATTGGCTCCACAGCTGCGTCGAGCCACCATCTCCAACCCGCTAACCGGCGTGCTGGAGACGGCCCACTACCGCATCAGTAAGAGGTAAGAGGGACGTCTGCAGGGAGACCCTCACCCTCCTGCCCTCCCCCCGTGTCCCCCAACATGTCCTCCCCCCCTGTGTCCCCCGACCAACATGTCCTCCCCCCCTGTGTCCCCCAACATGTCCTCCCCCTCTGTGTCAGCTGCTGTCCTGGTAAGAGCAGGAAAATACAGTATGTTTACTGTCACTCTCTACTCTAAATGTTGTACTTTTTACTCCACTACATTTATCTGACAGCTTTAGCGACTAGTTACTGTAAAGATTCATATTTTTACACTCAAAAGATGTCATGTTTTGTTGTAAATTAAACCTGTCAACAGTTTATACAAGAACAGCTGAAAGAAATCGAATAATCGACTGACAGAAAATATGTTTTCAACTTTTTTGACAATGGGACAATTTAATACAGGACATATCGTTTGTTTCATGTAGTCATTGATTGTCCATTATAACATCTAGTTAGCTGTTTCCATAAAACCTCATAAAGTATCTGTTATTTCATGGCAAAAGACAGATGTCATTTAGAAAGCACACTGAGGGCAGCACTGAGAGTAATGACATCGGTGCAGGACGCCACATTGAAGTTCATGTTTAAAAACGACTTCTGATTCATATCATTGAATCTTTACACTCCTTTTTAAGATGACCCAAAGCAGAGAGAAGTAGAAACACCAGAGAAACTTCAAACTGAGAATTTTGATTTGATATTCTGTCAGTTCACCAAATAATTAATCTATAGAAACCTCTGAATGGAGAAACTAAAAACATGTACTGTGGAGTTTAAAAATGTGATTTTCAGATTTCCTGCTCTCGCCAAGGAAAAACAGCTGCCTGTCTTTCTGTCTGAGGAGGAAACGGGCTCAAAGCTTTCTGTCTGCCTCTCGTTATCTCCGTTTGTCCGAGAGGCAGCAGGAGACGTGACCGACGGCTTCAGCACGTCAACAAACCACATTTAACTCAGTTACTTTGGTTGTTGTAGAGACATTTCACCCACAAGGTTTCACTGAAGTCCTGAAAGAAACTGGAAATAGATTCAAATATCAGAATTGTTCGTTTTTCTTCTGTAGTCATCTGACGACCCTCCGGAGGGGCTAATCCAGCCTCCTGCACACTTTAACCTGTAACGGAGTATTTTTACAGTGTAGTACGAGTATCGTGCCTGAACTTTCTGTCCTGAAGCTCCTGTTGTCTCCACGACTGCAGCATCTCCGTGTCAGCCAGTGACCTGTCTCTCTCTCTTTCTGTCTCTCTGTCTCTCTCTCTGTAACTGTAATGTGATTGGTGAGATAGCTCAGACGTGCGACGGTGCATGACCCTCAGACAGGCAAACTGACCACGGCCCATTACAGAGTCTCCAAGAGGTAAGAGCTGGACGGCAGCGTGGCACCGAGGGCTCACCAGATGATTAAAGATTAAAAAATTAATCCTAAAAAAAGGCAAAAATATTCTAATATGTACAAAACACTTTCTCCAAGTTGAGTATTTTTTCAATGTGAGATAGTGTACATATGTTTAACCTCTGCAGGCCTCTGAATCAGTCTGTAAATCTTAAGTTTAGCAGCTTTATAAGCAGTTTAAACATGTTTATACATGTTTTTAACACATTATAATGTAGATGTAAGCAGATTTTAAACCCAGTTTCCAGTTTATTAAATACACATAACTAAAAATAAGTAGGTCTGCTATAGTCCTCTAACTAGAATGGCACTCAGTAGAGTGCATACCTTCACCAAGGCTCAATCTAATGTCGGATAAAACAAATAAATCTACTAGCTTCAAATTGTTGTCCCTCACAGATGCCACCCACCTGCAAACCCCTTCATCAAGACCCTTTTTCGGATCATTATTCCCTGAAAAATTAACCAAAAGGTGTAAAAACGTCCTGTCTCACGATGTTAACGAAAGAGACGTAACTCCTGGTTCTGTCTCTTTATCTGGACCAGCACCAAAAGTTGATGAGGTCTGTTCTGGGCTGCGAGAATCAGTTCAGTTTGTTCACAAACCAACAAACGGTGAAAACATCCACCACTTTTATTTTGTAACGTCATAGTTTTGAGGTTCTGGAAATGTATCAGGAAACGTGGGAGAAGCTGTCCCTTCCAACACGTGTTAGACTTTTTTTTTAAAAACCTCCTCCAAACCTCCTCGGTGAGTCCTTCACGCCACTCACTGATCCGGAAACAGTTTTGGTCAAAGTTAAGTGATGATCCCGGAGCAACATGACTTCTGATGTTCTAGCTGTTTGTGTTGAAGCTGAGGTGTTTCTGATACGATCTCGTCTTCCTGTTTCCCTCCTCACTCTGTTTCGTTTGTTGCTGCTTTGCTCAGTGAATCTTCAGTGATCAATAACTCGACTCTTCGAGTTCTGTCCCGGTCTGAGTCCAGTCCCGGTCTGAGTTCAGTCCGGTCTGAGTTCAGTCCCGGTCTGAGTTCTGTCCCGGTCTGAGTCCAGTCCCGGTCTGAGTCCAGTCCGGTCTGAGTCCAGTCCGGTCTGAGTTCTGTCCCGGTCTGAGTTCAGTCCGGTCTGAGTTGAGTCCGGTCTGAGTCCAGTCCCGGTCTGAGTCCAGTCCCGGTCACAGGTTTTGGAGTATCAGTATCTGACGCTGAGCATAAATGAGCCGTCAGTGCGGGGACGGACAGTGAGACGGTCTCCTCCTCTCTCCTCTCTCAGTGCTTGGCTCGGAGCGTTCGAACATCCGGTGGTGGACAAGATCAACCAGAGGATCGAGGACCTCACTGGCCTGGACGTCTCCACCGCCGAGGACCTGCAGGTAAGTGATTATCGAGCTCACAAGACACAATTCAAGGTTCAAACTCTTATTTAATCCAGTGTATTTCCATAATGTTGGTAATCTGTCTGTGCAGGTGGCTAACTATGGTGTCGGGGGACAGTATGAGCCTCACTTTGACTTTGGACGGGTAAATAAACACTTTTAAACTTCACTTTTAGTTGGAGGAAGCTGATTTCATACCTTCATGGCCAAAAGTATGCAGACACTTGAACAGTGCAGCCACATGTGATCGTGACACCATCAATGAGCTGCTAAATAATAATGAACCTGCAGGGATTTAATCACATTTAGAAACAGCAGCATCGTTTTTCAGTTCATGTCAGTTACTACATCTGCTTCATACTCAGCTACATGTGTCTGACAGCTTTAGTCACCAGTTACTTCACACGTGTGTTTTGTTTGTTGTGTGTTTTCAGAAAGATGAACCAGATGCTTTTGAAGAGTTGGGGACAGGAAACCGAATCGCCACCTGGCTGCTTTACGTCAGTAGTCGTCGCTCTGTGTTTCCGCTCTTATTTTGAAACTCTGAAGTTGGATGATAAACTGTCTCCTCCTTCATGCTGCAGATGAGCGACGTACAGGCAGGGGGCGCTACAGTCTTTACTGACATAGGAGCTTCTGTCTGGCCCAGAAAGGTACAGTTCACTTCAAATGACTGCTGATTGTTAGATTGACCTGCCGACATACAAACATCATGTTGCCTGACAAACTGTCTTCAGAGCCACGTCCTCTTCCTCTCATCTGTAAAGGTGAAGAAATGCTAATGAGCAGAGAAAGATCTTCACCGACCATAAACAAACTGACCTTAAAGGACAACACAGTTTATACTGTTTTACTTTGTTTATATGTGGCGGACCCTGCCACCTCTCTAGCTTCAGACAGTGTTCTGGACCTTATTGTCCTCTGAGAACAGCTCGTTTATTCACTGATGGAAGCAGTTTGTCTTATCACCTCATTAATGTAAATATTAAAATTCTCAGTTTGAATTTCTTCTCAAAAAAATGACACAGTGCCTCTTTAATGAATCCAGTAGAACCGTGTGGCTCTGGTTCTGTTCAGCGGACAGCAGTAAGCTGCAGCGAGCAGTTTGAGACAAACCCTTGAGAAAAATCTAGCAGCCGCTTTCTTCTTTTGACCGTCAGCTTCGTGTGGCAACATGTGAAAAATAGTGAAACGAGATCAACATGAGGGAAATACTTAGTATGCTCATCTCCTCTAACTGAGCCGTCTGGAGGCAGGTTACTGTCGTCACTGCGGCCGACTAACCCTCGACTGAGACACTGCATCAGGGATCAGCAACCTGCGGCTCTTCTGCCTCTCTGCATCGGATCCCTGTGGATTCGTTTCTCCCTTGTTTTTTTTATCGTCGTCGCTGTTTTAGGCCGACAGTGTTTCTTACATCCTCTGACAGTAAATGCGCTGCCTACACGCAGAATTGCTTCTGTTCCATCGAGTTGTGATTAATCCTGAGCTCATATCATTGTGTTTTATGCTCAGTCCCGAGGGTTGATTGCTTTTATTCATCAGCCTCAAACGAGGCTACTTTTTATTTTGTGTATTTTCACACACAGGGAGGACTTAAGGAGGCCTGCGTTAATACTTCTGTATTGCTTCTCTGTTTCCATTTATTGTAGGTTAGTTCCTTCGTTTCATAAATGCACCAAAACATGGCATCGTTGAGATGGAAATGAAAAGTTCAAGTACCTTACGGGCATTACCAGCCCACTCCAGAGTTGCCACATCATGCTCATTTAGGCCTACTAATAATCTTGATTGGCTATATTACACTTTTTAGGCCGTTGCCTTCATTATAATACGCAAATATGTTTTGTGGCTCCAGACAGATTTTTGTGCCCTGGACTTTATAATCACGTCATGTGGAGTGTGAAGTGCCGTCACGTCACGAGTGTCATTTCATGCTAGGGCTGGGCGATACGGCTGAGAAATGTATTACGATGTAAGTGTTTCATATCAGTCGATATCGATAATTATTGATTTTGACTTTGTTTAAAATAAGGACCAGGAGAAAAGAAGGCTGAATTTAAATACTTGGATGGATAAGTAATAATGTGACTAAACATGGCATTAAAGTATTAGGTCAAATTATAGTAATCATGACTCAGCAGTATACCGTACTTAGACTTTTCATTTTAAAAATTCAACACAGGACGAGACAGGAGAGAGACGAAGAGGCTGAAGGGACAGAGACAGGAGAGAGACGAAGAGGCTGAAGGGACAGAGACAGGAGAGAGACGAAGAGGCTGAAGGGACAGAGACAGGAGAGAGACGAAGAGGCTGAAGGGACAGAGACAGGAGAGAGACGAAGAGGCTGAAGGGACAGAGACAGGAGGAGAGGAGAGAGAAGGAAGCAGTGAGATGCATGTGGAGTCTGCCGAACGTCGGCTCCGGCCCTGTACCTGAGCTCGGTTATATTTGATACAGTTTTGTTGAAACCCGTGAAAACGACCTAATGTTGTAGATGGATTAGGCTACAGAAAACACCTGAGTCGGGATAAATGTGTTATTGATTGGTTAATACAGGATACGCATTATTTCTGTCATTTTTTCAGAGAGATTCTTATTTTTATTTTGGTGTTGTACCACTGACACTTGTTGAAGAGAGATTACTTCAGGCCTAATAAAGCATGTTGAGTCATGTCGTACAGTAGAGAGAGATTATTTTGTTGTAGATTAATTTTTAACTGTAAAACTTAATTTTCTATTGATAGAGGAAATGTGTTACGTTTCAGAAACATGTTTTGAACAGCGCGACACAACGTTAGCTGAGGTAACGCCCAGGTCATTTTCTGCAAGATCCTATTTTCAATGAATCTTTTCAATTCATGTACCGGAAACACTATAGTTAATAATGTATCTAGAAAAACATTCAGTTTGAAATAGTCATAATTTCACATTTCAAAATTCATGTTGTCGTCGTCACCCCCCCTCTTTCACCCGGGCAGACGGTTTTAAAAAATCCTGGAGGAAACCCTGGGCGGGACGTCGCTGCTAATTTCCAACCCTCTTGTTGATGCTCACGTGGTTCAAGTTCAAGTTGTCGTTCTTGGCCCTTAATAGCAGTGAATTATGTGTCAATAAAGTAATAGATTACTGCACTGATGGTTTGTTCCTGTGTGTCACCAGGGGACGGCGGTGTTCTGGTACAACCTGTACCCCAGTGGAGAAGGAGACTATCGGACCAGACACGCTGCCTGTCCCGTTCTAGTCGGCAACAAGTGGGGTGAGTACTTTCTCTCCACTGAGAGAGTTTTTCTACACTGAGCTTCTTCCAGCGCTGCTGACCGCTTAGTGATGGTGGAGATATCTCAGCTGGTGATGGTTGTTTTTACAACAGTTTGAGGCAGTTTTACAAATCTGTTCTTCTTCTGTCCGTCTGCAGTTTCCAATAAATGGATCCATGAACGAGGGCAGGAGTTCAGGAGGCGCTGTGGCCTCCAGGAGACGGACTGACGACCACCGCTCCTCCTCCTGCTCCTGCTCCTGCTCCTCCTGCTCCTGCTCCTCCTCCTCAGCCATCAGTCTTCAAGCTGCTGAACCTGAGGCTGCACATGTGATCTGACACATTTATTTTTATGTGTGTGTGTGTTTCCACTGAAAACTCCTTTTTTAAAAGCCGATAATCAGCATCAAAGCTTCAGATATTAAAGGGGCACTATGTGGTTTTGTAGTAGAAATTCAAACTGAGAATTTTAATATCTACAATATTAATGAGGTGATAATACAAACTTTTGTCCATCAGTGAATAAACGAGCTGTTCTCTGAGGAAAATCAAGTCCCAGTAGTGAGGTGGCAGGGTCCGCCACATATAAACAGAGTAAAGCAGTATAAATTGTGTTGTCCTTTAAGGTCAGTTTGTTTATTCAGTCATGAAGACAAAGAGAGGTTGATTATTTAGTTTGTTTCTCTGCTCGTTAACATTTCTTTAACAAAACTACAGACTGCTCCTTTAAACTACAGACTATGATTCCTTAAAAATACCGTCATATGTTACACTTCATTTATTGATCACTTAACAAACACCGAATTTGGAAACCCTTCAGTTGCACCGTGAATTACAAAGTATAGAATAAACTACAGGTTCAAGTTACGGAGCACTTGTTACTTTATTTTATTTATTTATTTATTAGTCATTTAATCCACGCAGAAAACCCTTAAAAATTAATTACCCTTTCATTAATCACACATTTGGGGGAAAAACCCTGAGGTTGCACATTTTAATAATAATTGAATAATGTTCTTTATGAAATATAAATGTCTGACCCAGATTCTCTTCACCTGCATGAATACTGAATAAAAACGATCAATACAATATCAATAATTAACACCTCAAACTAGATTCGTCAAGTATTTAATATTAATGTTTAAATCAATTTAGAGGGCTTTAAGAAGTCACAGGTGTTTTAAAGGTTTGGCTTTTCAAATGAATGTAACATTAATGGAGCTGTGGATAAAAGAAGGTGATCAATGCTGATGATCAGCTGATGTCGGTCTGATGTCACTGTGTTCTTCAAAGCTTCACTCCACTGTTAGCGACGCTCCACCTTAAACATCTTGTTGTCTTTAAAGCCGCTGCTCTCCGCACTGTCACACCTTCTGTAGTTCCTGTTAACAGGGTAATCAGATTACAGTCAGATGTACAGGGTGAAGTCACTCCGTCACTGCTTTATTTTTCACTCCCAACAGGCTCGAATGTGTCGCTGTACAGATGTTAGCTACACGCTAGGGTTATTTTACCTTTTACTCTGTTACAGTTACCTGACAGCTTCAGTTACTAGTTACTTTAACATTTGAAGCGGCTACAAGAACTTTCCTTTTTGTTGTTTGTGTCGCCCCCTGTGGACAACAGCGGTATGAGCAAAGAAACATTTTAACCCTGTTTATGTTTTCACACTCGGCTGTTTGCTTGTTGACGAGGTGATGAATCTTTTCGTGTCTGCGTCAGATTAATAACTGTAAAATGACGACGGCTGAACAAGAACACTTTGTTTTATTTCTGTTTGAATCCGCAATTTGATTTTAAGATCGCGATTCGATTCAATTTAAAGGAGCATTCTGTAGTTTTGGGGAAGAAATGATTTCTGAAAACTCAGTAAGTCTGAATTTTATCAGTCTAGTCCTACATTAGCCTGCTGCAGATGTATTTGATCTATACGTTTCCCTACAAGAAGCCAACATTAAAGTTTGAGTTTGTGTTAATATAATAATAATAATAATAATAATAATAATAATAATAATAATAATGTAAATATTACAATTCTAAGTTTGAATTTCTTCTCCAAAACTACTTTGCGCCCCTTTAAAAAGCAATAGCACTGATGGTTATGCTGTTGTTAGACTCACATCTGGATTTGTAAAGATTTATGTTAAAGGTTTATGACCTGGCAAGTATATTTACATTTTCAAACTAGATTGGCACTCAGTAGAGTGCATACCTCCGCAAAGGCTCAACAGTCTGCTTTAATTCAATCAGGCCTGTTCTAGCATCAGATAAAATATATTAAATCCTCTTGATCTGGATTTTTGTTTTGATCCACATCAAATTGTTCTCACTTGTAGTTACCAGCTTCATAAATATGGCTGTTTTTTCCATGTAGATTCATTTATTACTTACTGAAAAAACTTGATCCACATCAAAAGTTAGTGAGGTCTGTTCTGGGCTGAGACACATCCTCCATCCAAGTTCAGAGGAAATCTGTTCAGTAGTTTTTGTGTAATCCAGATCACAAACCAACAGACGTGGGTGAAAACATTACCTCCCTGGCGGTGGTCATAATTCATAAGTAAGTCACTTAGTAATGTGAAATAATGGAGCAAAATGTTTTACACCAGTGAAGTTTAGACAGAAAACAGGCGTAACTTCGTCCCTCAGCAACAATAAAAATACAAAGAAGGAGTTTTGCACCAAAGACAGAAACTCTGTAAGAGTTAAATAACTCTGTGAAGCCTCACTGTTGCACTGAAGGAGGACTGTGGACTCATTTCTTACAGTGTGGACGGTGACCATTAACTCACTCAACACACATGCAGACAAGTGAGTGTTGTTTTAACATGACCTCCACTGAGTCACTGACCTCAGGTCTGTTTCACTGCTGCACAAAACATGTCCGCCTCACACAGCACAGCTTCATCTAACGCAAAGAGACGTGTGGACGGTACACTCCTGTTTGTGTGTGACTGAAGTGACTGTGTTGTTCAAAGAATGTAACTGAAGATGTCTGAGTCTGTAAAATATGTTCACAATAAATAAAATATAAAGTACTGCTGCAACACGGACTCATATGTCACTAAAGTATATTTACAACAATGTGGAATCTACTTAAATACATCAGCTAACATCAGTGTTAGCTTCTCCAACAGGCTAACATCAGTGTTAGCTTCTCCAACAGGCCAACGTCAGTGTTAGCTTCTCCAACAGACTAACATCAGTGTTAGCATCTCCAACGGGCTAACATCAGTGTTAGCTTCTCCAACAGGCTAACATCAGTGTTAGCTTCTCCAACGGGCCAACATCAGTGTTAGCTTCTCCAACAGGCCAACATCAGTGTTAGCTTCTCCAACAGGCCAACGTCAGTGTTAGCTTCTCCAACGGGCTAACATCAGTGTTAGCTTCTCCAACAGGCCAACATCAGTGTTAGCTTCTCCAACGGGCTAACATCAGTGTTAGCTTCTCCAACAGACTAACATCAGTGTTAGCTTCTCCAACAGGCTAACATCAGTGTTAGCTTCTCCAACAGGCCAACGTCAGTGTTAGCTTCTCCAACGGGCTAACATCAGTGTTAGCTTCTCCAACAGGCCAACGTCAGTGTTAGCTTCTCCAACGGGCCAACATCAGTGTTAGCTTCTCCAACAGACTAACATCAGTGTTAGCTTCTCCAACAGGCCAACATCAGTGTTAGCTTCTCCAACAGGCCAACATCAGTGTTAGCTTCTCCAGCAGGCTAACATCAGTGTTAGCTTCTCCAACAGGACATCAGATATTTGCCTCAAGTAAAGATGGGAAAGAAAACAGATGAATCACTCATCAAACATTCTAATATCAATACTGCTGAACTTTGTTTCAGGCTCTGCCTGAAGTTATGAGCTGACGGGGCGACACATTATAATAATGTAAATGTTTGTCTTTCAGCCAGAACCTGAGCTAGTTCCTGTTCTTCTTCAACCAGTGAATTATTTTATTCTGTGACATTAAACTGAGAATATTTTGAGGAATGTGATGATTGTGAATTTAATAAAAGCTAAATCGTTCCATCAGTTAACTTTTCTTTCAATACTTTTTGTATGTTAAAAGACCTTTCAGACATCAAAAGACGTGTCTTTCCACAAGGACGTGTGTTTTCTGTCCCTGTTCCTCTGAACCGTGTTCTTCAGATCGGATCATCTCTGTGGATGTTAAAGATTTTTCTTCTATCCGTCTTGAAGAAGACAGACTGCAGCCTACAGAGGCCAACGTTCCCTCAGTCCAGGCCTTCATTTGCTGGTGCCAGCAGACTTGGAGACAGGCCCGCTCCATCCTCCTGTGCTGCTTTCTCCAGGATCCAACCTGTCAACGAAAGTCCGCCTGATCTGACCTTCTGACTCTCCGGGATATAACGTGAGTACGACAGAATGAAATCATTTTCAGACAAACTGTTTTCAGCAGCATCAGTTGCACAAAGTCTTTGTGGGCCCATGTAGTGATCTCCTTTATACAATCATGCGTTTTACAAAGTGGTGAGCAGCGCCCCGCCCTTGCTTGTTAACCACTGACCCTTTCGAGGATGCCCCCGTCACACCCAATCATGAACTTGCAACAAGGAAGGGGTCATGGCGGAGAGGAAACATGGTCCAAAGCACGGCTTAATTTCATGAAGAAAGATGACAACAGTTCTCGTATAAAGGTGGAAACAGCAGAAATATGCTGAAACATCTTTCTACCCAGCATGAGCTTTAATTCCAGGAACGCCATGTTTTAGACTCTGAACACTCGAGTGCTGAGGCTTCCTGACCGAGCGACACGTCTGTTACAGAGAGTAAACATCCTGTTAGATTAACATTAACTCCACACAGGCAGGTTCAGCACCACAAAGAAAACATGAATTGAATTGTACAAATATTCTGTCATTTCATAGTTTTATTTAACTGAGAACCAGCTCCAAATGAAACAGTTTAAACGGTGGAGTATTTGCACACCCGGGTCACATGCATGCCTTTTGTCTGCTCTGTGTCCACACTGTGTTCAGAGATGATGCAACAGTTGTGTTGACACTTTGTGCTGTATCCAGTTGAGTATATGTCAGAGAGAATGAGACAATGATCACATCAATGTTTTACACAACTTCTGTTGGAATCGGGGTTTACATCTGCTGAATGAACTGTGTGTAGTTATTGTCCAAGTAGTGAGCAAGCTAACCGCAAGTTAGCCTGTTTTCAAACGCAGACCCCTGACGCAAAGGGACCCCTCGCTCCCGGCCCCACTGTCTCCAGGGTGGTGACCCAGGAAAAAGGCGAAAGAGATCTGCAGCGATGTCGGCAACCCACCCAACCCGTCTTGAGACACGGACCGAGGAGTCGCACGAGCGAGAGATTAACGTGACAGCAGGGTTTCGCCGAGCCCATGGCATCCCTGCACCTTCGCTTTGGCCAGCGTTCGTGTTTTCACGTCGACAGAGATTTTTTAATACCGTTCGCGTTGAAGGGAATTTATTTGAAATATAAAGCGCTGTTAAAAGTACCTGTGTACCAGGCCTCATTAAAATGTTTAAAATATTCAGCTCAGTTAGAAATGGTGTGCGATTACTCTTTTGTCATTCATATCTTTCATGTATTCCCAAATATTTGTATTCAGGGTCCGGGCAGCTAAGCTGCCAGGAACCTATTGTGTTCCTAGGAATTCTTTCTTTCTTTCTTTCTTTCTTCTTCTTCCGAGGAAGTCATACTTCCCATGGGCGAAAACTCACCAAACTTTACAGAAATGTCCGGCCCCATGCCAGAATTACTTAATTCCAAGGACATGTCAATATTCCTCCTGGGGGGGGCACAATAAGCGTTTAAATTTAAAAACTTTAAAAATACCTACAAAATCAACAGTACATGCTACAGTTTAGAAACTTTCACCAAACTGTAGCCCCAATACTGCTGAAACTTTAGTCCACTTAAACTCATTGCAAATTATGAAGTCCATCACTCAGTTTTTTTCAAAACCTGTAAAACTTATAAAACCTATCTCCTCCCACAATTTTTGCCCAATTGTCACCAAGCTTGCTAGAGAGCATCTTCAGACCGTCCTCCACAAAACTTGTTTCTCGGATTTTTGATTTATCAAAAATTAAGCCTACAGTGCATCAAAATGTTTGACTGTAAACAGTACTGTAAACATATACTATCAAATTCTTGCTAAATACATTTTCAATCTTCCTGAAAAAAATTGAGAATATTTTGCAGGCATGGTTGATGGAGTTTAGCAAATATCAGAATTTTATCTCAAAAACTGAATTTTTGAGAACATTTTGAATTCTGCTCTCATGGGAACAACTGGAGTCAATGTTAGAGTGACATTTTTAAACATCAAATTTTCTCTTATGAAGCAAAACACTTTAAGTTAAAAACAAATCACCAACATTTCCATGCTGTCAAGATGCAATTTATGTATTATCAGATTTTTGTTCAGGTAACAGAATTTCTGACATTTTGACCATTTTTGAAATCTGCCTTGACAACAGCTGCCCAGACAGTGACTCCCTGAGTCGACAAATGAAGCTACACAGCAGGTCTCACTTCCAGCCAATTAGCTCAGTGAGTTAGGAGCTGCTGCTTGGTGTCAGGGGTTGTGGGTTCAAGACCCAGCAAGGATGATGGTGATGATGACAGATCAAAATGTCAGATGTCCTCAACATAAAACACAAGACCATTGTCCTGCCAGTGGCATCACAGCAAGCCTCTAGATTTAATAAAAACAAATAGCTTGGACTGGACCATGGATGAAAGCTTACCAATTTTTGCACAAAGGTCCAGTCTCATGCCAGATTACCTCAGCTGTAAACCCAAGCCAATAGTCCTGATGGTGCTACAGCAAGAGCTAAAGTTCAAAACTTTGAAAATTCATAACAAATCAACCATACTTGCTACAGCTTCAGAACTTTCATCAAACTGTAGCCTCAATATTGAATAAACTTTTGTACATTTAAACCTATTAAAAATTATGAAGTACATCACTGTTTTTTTTCAAAAACTGTAAAACTTCTTAAACCTATTTCCTCTCTCCTCCTTTGATTTATCAAAAACTGAATTTTTCACAGCATTTTAAATTTTTCTTTCATGTGAACAATTGGAGTCAATGCAATGATGACATAGCTAAACACCAGTTATTCACTTATGGAGCAAATCAATCATTTTTAAAATTACCAACATCTCCATGCTGCAATATGTGTATTTTCAGATTTTTGTCTTGATAACTGATTTTTTTACAGTGGTTTCAAATCTGCCTGCGCAACAGTGACTGGCTTACTCAATTTGTGAAGCCACTGTTGTATTCCCACTTGCCAATTAGCTCAGAGCGATAGATGACAGTCTTTGGTCCCAGAAGTTGTGGGTTCAATACTCAAGTGGTCCAAAATGAACATTGTTGTCAACTGTCTTGTCTTCCTATTCTCCTGTTTGTTGCTCAGAATTGCCTAAATTTGCCAAAAATAGCCCGGACCCGACCCATCGCTGCACAGCAGCTATAATTTCTCTGCTAGATTTTCAAGCAAATCGACAACATTTTCAGCTTTTGATGTATTTTGGACTCTTATCTATTCATTTGAACTTTCAGCGGGAACCTCCCTTCAAACTTTGAAATGTTCCTCATCTGATCTACATCTTATTCAAAGCTTAGTAACAATGGAAATCAATCAGACCCAACGATGGAAACAAGACGCCGTCTCTGAATGCAGCATTTCCTGATTCTTACATTTGTGTGTATCGGAGGGAATGTTTAGGACGAGACTGAAGGACTTGACAGAGTGAAGAGGAGCTTTAAAATCTTCAAACAAATTCAAATTCAGAAGCAACATCAACTTCAAAACGAGTCATTTGGCTTAAAAAAATGTATCCACCGATTTACAGCCGCTTCTTTCACAATGAAAGCTTTTTTAGGCCGCAGTGCATCATGTGATGTTGTAGTTACCCGGTTTGGCCAGTATGAAATTTGGCTTTAAAGCCTGGCGCTCTTCCCGGGGCCTTGACCTGAAGGAGGCCATATCCACTGCCCTGCAGTCAGTCTTCACACACCGGGAGAATAAGAACAGCTACATCAGGATGCTGTTTGTTGACTTCAATCTCACCCATGAAGCTGATTGTAAAGCTAAACACTCAGTACAACACTCTGCAACTGGATCTAGGACTTCCACACAAGCACACCCCAGGGAGATCTGATGGCGGTCACACCTCCTCTACATTAGTGCTCGCTCCCAAATTTGTTTACAGAAGAGATACTGAAAACATCCTGACTGGAAACATCACAAACTGGCATGGTTCATCACGGCCCAGGACAGGAAGGCTCTACAGCGGCTGATTAAAACCACCAGAACATCACTGGTACCATCTACAGAGCATCAGTGACATCGGTAAAGTGAGATGTCTGCACACAGAGCCCAAATATACTAAAAGACAACACAGTGTGTTCACCTGCTGCCATCTGACAACAGATACAGAAGTATCTGCTGCCGTACCACCAGACTACAGAGCAGCTTCACTCTTCAAAGCGCACTCAGTTCAATGTGAAGTCTGTTTGAAGTCCAATAGTTTAATATTAGGCTGTGAAAGATAAATACTCCTGACAAAACGTGTACGAATATATTACATGTCTGATGATTACATAACTGATATCCAGCTGTGTTGACTTAAGAACATTTGTTTTACATTAGATTAAGTCCACACAGGACAGAACAGTGTGTTTTCAAAGATCCGCCTGTTGTCACGCCACGGTGCCTCCTGTAGATATAAGACGTGAAGTCGTGAGGCTGCGACAGACTGAAGGAGAAGCAGCAGTTTGTCTCTGTTTCCTCTGAAGGTGAAGCCTCTTCAGTTCAACCTGCAGGTGAGTTCAGACAGGTGAGCATCCGACCAGGAGACAATCTAACTTATTGTCTTTTTGGGATTCTTCCTTCGACCCAAAACAATGGAATTAGCAAAAAGTTGAGCTGAAGGTTGTAAACTTTTGGTCACGCTGCAGATTGTGATTATTTCCATGCATCAATCTGCGGTGATGGTGAACGTTGCTCCAGCTGACTTTTGATGCAGTTCTGTGGGGAAGCTCCGACCGTCACTCCCCACTCCCCGTTGTGCTGAGCTTAGTGTATTTTCATGGGGAGTGACGCAGACGAAGCCTTTCTACAGTCACACAATCTGTTCTCTGATTTACTTCTTATTGTGTCTTCAGAGCCTCTGACAGATCCACATCAGCAGTTTATTACTTCCAGCAAAAACTGACTGACCATGAAGGTGAGTCTGTGAACTGGTATTAGACAGATGTGATTCTATCAAACTGTGAAGAGGCTCGTGATATCTGACTTTGACCACACCGCCCTGAAACTAGAAGCCAAACTGCTGAATCAGTGTGTTCGATTCAAACCTCGTCCAAATGACAACATCTCCTCTGTTCAGCTGCTCTCAGTCGTCGTCCTCCTCCTGGCTCCAGCGCTCACCAGCTGCATTAAAAAGCAGCCGAAGGACTGCAGTGTCATCCGTGTGGACAAGAAACAACCCAGTGGTGTTTACACCATCTATCCTGCCGGACCCAGTTCTGCTGTCCAGGTACTCTTCATCCTCTCTGGGTCGCAGGTTACATTTATTTAAACCAGAAGGTGTTTTCCTTTGAAGGCAGTCGATGAGTTGGATCAGAAGGTTAAACTGTAGAAGCTACAGGTGTGTCGTCTCATTATAGGCTCCATTATAGAAGCTATAGGTGTGTCGTGTCATTATAAGCTACATTATAGAAGCTACAGGTGCGTCGTGTCACTATAAGCTACATTATAGAAGCTACAGGTGCGTCGTGTCACTATAGGCTACATTATAGAAGCTACAGGTGCGTCGTGTCATTATAAGCTACATTATAGAAGCTACAGGTGCGTCGTCTCATTATAGGCTACATTATAGAAGCTACAGGTGCGTCGTGTCATTATAGGCTCCATTATAGAAGCTACAGGTGCGTCGTGTCATTATAGGCTACATTATAGAAGCTACAGGTGCGTCGTGTCATTATAGGCTCCATTATAGAAGCTACAGGTGCGTCGTGTCATTATAGGCCACATTATAGAAGCTACAGGTGCGTCGTGTCATTATAGGCTACATTATAGAAGCTATAGGTGTGTCGTGTTATTATAGGCTCCATTATAGAAGCTACAGGTGCGTCGTGTCATTATAGGCTACATTATAGAAGCTACAGGTCTGTAAATGATATTTCATTTCCATTCCTGACGTGTGAAGCATCTCTGATAGAAACTCTGTCACCACTTCTGACAGATGGTTGGACAGAAACAAGCAGCAGCAGCAGTGTCGTTTAGCTTTACTGTGTCTGCACATCCTGATGCTCCACATATAAAACCCCAGGAGACTCCAACAGCACCAATGAAATAATACACACAGACTCATGTATACAGTTTAAACAGCTGTGACTTTTACTAATGACTGTGTTTGTGTGTAGGTGTACTGTGACATGGATTCACATGGAGGAGGCTGGACGGTGAGTTTTTTTGAGTCATATACTGACTTTCAGAACAAACACTTCCTGTTAGACCTTCACGATAAATCAAATACCAGTAAAAACTTTGCCGTGTGGAAACCTGAGCTGTCAGCTGTGTGTTCGTCCCTCCAGGTGTTCCAGAGGAGGATGGACGGCTCGGTGAACTTCCACAGGGCCTGGGATCAGTACAAGGCGGGCTTTGGGTGCGCTGATGGAGAGTACTGGCTCGGTGAGAGATGAAACCAAACTCACCATCGTGAGACCTCATGAAACTCTCTGTTCATGAGAACGAACGTTATACTCTGTGGAGGAAATCCAGAGATGAGCCTGACGTCTTCAGATCAGCCACTTTGTGTTTGACTGAATTACATCTGTGCAAATGCTAAATGTACATGTGTATATAAGTATATATATATAATGTACTGTGTGTGTGTGTGTGTGTGTGTGTGTGTGTGTGTGTGTGTGCGCGCAGGTCTTGACAACATAAACAGCCTGACACAAGGCAGAAAAGTTGAGCTGCTGGTCGACATGGAGGACTTTAAAGGAAATAAAGCGTGGGCTCGGTACACTAGCTTCTCCGTCGGAGGACCACGTACAGGATATAAACTGTCTGTAGGTGGATACGTGAGGGGAGGAACAGCAGGTCAGTAAGTTCACGTCAGGTCTGTCATTCAATCATTTATTTACTTCACTCTAGAAAATGTAACAAAGAAAGAAAAAGTCATCATTACTTGAGTCCGTCAAAGATGGCTGCTCCCGTAGGAGCGTGAGAGGATCGATCAGTTCAACAGAGACGTCATTGATGACTCACTCGGCTCAGAGCCGTGGCCGGGCTGCAGGATGAGCATGGTTCCTTTATTTTAGCGGTCCAGCTCGTCTCAGGCAGCGTGAGCACCAACACAGAGCATACAGAGCAGAGGTAGAGCGCTCGTCCAGGCCCATGTTCAGTATTCTCAGATTATCAGCATCGGTGACTTCTCTGTCAGATTGCCCATAAAATAAATGAATGTGAAAATGTGCGACTCTGGCTCTGACCTCTAACAGCTTGTTTGCAGTCGCGTGATCCCGATGACGCGTGAACGTCAGACGGGGGGCAGGAAGTGAAAAACGCTGGTTGGGAATTGTTGGGAATGGAGGAAGTGAATAGACTAAAGCCTTGGATGGATCTGCACACAGCAGGTGTCATCAGACACGTTGGATATGACCCCTACACTTTACACAGCAGGGGCTTTTCCCACGGGTTGACTGACTCGCCTGGCGTGGAGGTGATCGATATGTGGAAGGACTTAGTCCTGCAGACCTCCTACTGCACGGCTCGCCAAATGAAGGCGTTCAAGAGTCTTGAGGCTCAACACTGTTTTGTGTGGCTGAGTCAACAACTTAAATGAGCCAGATATATAAAGTTAAGTAGCAAAATGATTGCAGCCTTCATCACTGCAGACACGAGCGTCGTCTGACTCCGCTCCTTCAGACTTCAGACGGAGGTTTTTAATCCACGTCTGCCGCCGTTTCTCCGTGAGGTTTTTAAACTTCTCGCCTTCATGTGTCGCAACTTTCAGGAAGCAGCTTTTGTTTTTTTTCCAATCTGCTGCCTGGGCTGCTGATGAGGAGGACTTCAGCTGTCCAGACCATAGCTGTCCCTTCAGTCCATCTGATGAATCCATGAAGTTTTTAAAGTTACGCTGATGTTTAAAGTTTATACACATTTACCAACACTGTGGTTCTTGTTTGTGTTTCTGTAGGAAACTCCCTGAGTTATCACAACGGACAAAAGTTCTCCACCTTCGACAAAGACCAGGATCGCTTGAGGAGGACGAACTGTGCCAGAAAATACCTGGGAGCGTTCTGGCACAAGACTTGTCTGCGCACAAATCCAAACGGGGTTTATCATTTTGGGGGTGATAAAACTCTCAGTGGTGTTGGAGTTTATTGGAACAGGTGGAGGGGTCACTACTCCATGAAGAGCTTCAGCATGAAGATCCGTCCTGTGAAGTAGATCTCCAGGACCATCGTACAGCAGAATATCAGCAGTTGATCTCTAGTGATTTCTTTCTCTTTCTATCATTAAGCATGTAATCTCTTTATTTAATGGATGAAGATAAATGTGTAGTCTCACGGTGTGTTCATCTCTGCACTATCTTGATATTTGGTGGAGGTTTAAACCTTAATGTGGATCATAACCTGCTGTATGACGACAATAAATAAGAAGCTGAGCAGAAAGCTGATGATCTGATGTCTTCATGTGCTCACAAATGTGTTGTTTGTGTCTCCGTGACGCCTCCCAGCTCTGTGAGGAACCGCTCCACAACACAGACAGTTTCACAGACTGGGGTTGTAACGCTCTGAGAGTTTTACAGTATGATACCCACCTCATATTACACTGTTGTTGTTATTATTATTATTATTATTATTATTATTATTATTATCAGTTAACAGAGTGAAAACAAGAGTTTCTTGGTTGAACAAATGTTTCCTGATAACTTCTAATACCATTTTATTCTTTCTAATAACATAAATGTGGTAGAGTTTGTTGTGCTTCATGCAACAGTAATAAGGACTTTTGGGTTAAATGTGTCTATCAATAATAATGAATGATCATCAGGGATAATTATTAATTATGATTAATAAAAAGATCCAATTCACATTAGACCACCCTTGAAGAAGGGAAAAGAGCCAATTCACCAAATCAGTCTGATAAAAAGGCCCTAAACTGTTTGTAACTCTGATGAATAATTAACTTAATAACTACAATCAAAATGACCACAGCAGCTGTGATGGTCGAAGGGTCTGAGTCCGTGACAGAGTCGAGGTCGGCAACAGTCACTCTTGTACAATATTAAACAGACAGCATGAAGGTTCAAATGTCTTTTACTCAACACAACGATGAAAACACAATCTAACTACAGGCATGTGTGTGTGTGTGTGTGTGTGTGTGTGTGTGACATGATGCCACGTTAGAGAAGATGGTTAGTTGCATGTGTCTGCGTGAAGCATCATTCAACTAGCATCAAATCAGCTGTGTCTGGATTTGTAAAGATTTATGTTGAAGGTTTATGACCTGTGAGAGAACTTCTCATGTCTCTTCTTATTCTGATATATTGATCTTACATATGAAACTCAACAATATTGATGCAGCGTTATTATGCAGGCAAAGTGAATTCATATTGTTCGTGTGTTTCCGACATCAGTTCTGTCTCGTGATATTATGAGTTTGCAGAATATGAATGGATGTATTCATGTATTGAATATATATAATGTGCTGTGAAAACCAACATAAGGCAACTTAGGTAAGGAGTTCATCCTGAAGGGGGCTGGTGGAGCCTCTTCTGTGTAGAAGTGTTTTGACCTTAGTCTGATGTAAGACACACAATAAGTATAAGAAGTTAATGTGGATCGTGAGATGGAGGTGGAGATGATTGGAAGAGTGTTTTGAGAAAGATCACTTGTAATCTTGTGACTGTTACACTTGAATGTATTGTTTCTTGTTATTACAAAAGCTGAGGAAAGACGGCCTCTCCTCAGTCAACATCTATGCGCTGCTGATGTGTGGCTCTTGCTTGCAAGCAATAAAGAACTTCTAGAAAAGAAATATTGTGTCAAACTTGGTGTTTGACCAACTCTCATCTGCACTAGACAAGCGACTGATTTTCAGTTGCCACAGCAATTTTGGGGGCTTGTCCGGGATGTCTGACTCGAGGAGTTCCTGAGATACACTCTGACAGGTTAACCGGGTCCCGAAGCCAAACACCTCTCCCCGACAGAGGATCGTTAATCGACCGGTGGGGATGAGAAGTGGCGCCTGATTCAGACGTGTATCACGGATTCCTCGACACGGCATCCTGAGGGATAAAGAATTTAAAAAGTGAGGACACAATATTTAATAGGATAAGGCCTAGAGGACCCGCTGAGGGGCTGACGAGCTTATTAATGACGGTGGACACGTTAATCGGATTAAAGTAAGCTGAGTTGGACTAGCTGAAGAAAACCAGTTGGACTGGTGAAAAGAAAACAAATTGTGTGAGGAATTGTTGAAATTTCTGGACATATTGTTCAATATGGGAAGAAATCAAATTTAACTGGAGGGGGTTAAAACTGAATGTGAAGGCTGTGCGAAGATAATGAGTGACAAACATGGAGACGTGCACATTTAGCAGTTTGGGGATTTTGGGTTTCCAAAAAATGGTAGTTTTAGTGTAAATCAGATTTAAGACCCAATTAGTAACTGCTGAAATAAAAAAAAGAAAAATGATGTTGGTTGGAAAGCTTTTGTTGAATGGAAAACAGAAGCTCAGTTGAGAGAGCGACTAAAGTACAGTGCGCTGAGCTCTCCACAGGAAAAGTTGACCAGGACCTGGACTGTCTCTCCGGGGGAAGCGGCGCCTCCTCCCTACAGGCCTCCCAACGCAGCACAACTTGCTGGCCAGCTGTGTCCACCCCTGCCTCTGCCTGGTCTCAATGCTCCACCTACACCACCAATGGCAGAAAGATTGCGTAGTGGGGGACGTAAAGATCTTCTAACCCCCACCAGCCCCACTGGCAGTCATTGTCCAGCACCCATTCAGCCTGGAACAAGCAACTTGTCTCCATGGGGGACCGAAGAGAGACGATATGGAAACATCTGTCCTACAACCTATGATCAAAGTAGCAAAGTCCCAGAGCTGCAGGGACAATGTATGTGTATCGACCACGGACAGCTGCAGACTTGAGAGATGTCACGGAGGGAATGCCGAACCCCTCAGAAGCTGGAGGTGCTGAGTTTGGAGCTCAGTTGTTGGAATTGATCCAGCAACATCGTCCTACTACAGCAGAAACCAAGAGACTTATGGTCACAAAGACTCAATTGAAATGGGGTGCTGACCAGGGTGACTGGCCTGAAGAAGATATGCCATGTGACTGGGCTGAGCGCTCAGAATACAGAGAGGCAGCAACAGACTTGATCGAAAGATTGACTGAATACTATGCAAACCAAAAAATGGACTGGGCCATAGTGACAGACAGAATTCCCAGTGGGTTGGCACCACCACCTGATCCAACTGTTGACAGCCCCTATGAACAACAGGAAAAGAGCTTAGTGGAGGGCTTGCGTCCAGACATCAAGAAACTTGTTCAGAAACAACAAAGAAGGAGAAGTTTGGACTTCAAATGGCTCAGTTGCAAACCTATGAGCAGAAATTGCAACATAACCATCGCAGAGGGAGAAGAGGACGACGGGGCGAGAGGACAAAGATGGGCTTTCAACAAGAGACGCCCAGAGGGTTGCTTCTGTTGTGAAAGTTACGACCACTGGGTGAGAGACTGTCCTGAACCAGAGTCTGAAGAAGACAAAGAAGAATGGCAGTTCTGACCAGAGAACCAAGTGACTGTGACAAACCCAAGAGGGACAAGAAAGAGGAGGCCACTGGAGAAGGTGAGCAGAGACACACCGACACACACACACAAGGACGAGACGCACACACACGTATATAACTTCCGGTTTAGCGCCTGTCAGAGATTTTCTGTTTATTCTGACAAAACGTTTGATTCTGGTCATTAACTCGAGCGTCACAAATTAAACGACGCAGGAATAAGTTAGCATACTGAACAACCACATTGATCTCAAAGTTAAACTTATTATTGTTATTTAACAGCTCGGCTGAAACATTAACTCAGGCTGTGTCCGAAATCACCCCCTACTCACTATATAGTGACTTCGCCATTTTGTATTGGTGTCCGAATGTTTAGTGATTATTGATATTCACTATATAGTGCACTCATTGTGTCCCACAATGCACCGCGAAATGTAGTGAACATCCAATGGTCACTAACCGAAGCAAGATATCCCATCATGCATTGCCAGAATTGCGCTGATGGGAAAATGGCGGACGGACGGGAGGAAAAGTTGATGTATAAATGTAAGTATTTTTCCGTTTAACGTTTGATTCCGAAGTTCAAAACGGTTTCGTAATATGCAATACTTTTAAATATTTAAAATTTTACTGGCGGGTACGTATAAAGCCATTACGGCACCAATCATGGCTAGCGACCGAGCTCAGTACTACAGGTAATGCTATTTTTCATGTTAAGCTAGAATAAAAATGGACTACAGCCTATTATAATTAATAAGTTACGTTAGCGAAATTACATTCAAGTGTCAAATAAGCACGGGAGAAGCTCGTCAATTTGATCCGGCTGAGGAAGGACAATGATCGCCTTTTTTCAGGCAAACGTTTCGCCTCCGCAGCCGGTTGGGAGTGAGTTATGTCATATTCTTGTTAACGTTATCTTATTAAGATGAAATCTGAGAACAACAGTAAAATGACACAGACTTTTGACTAAATTACTGTTTATCATCAGCATTTGATACTGACATCATTAATGATAGGTTAATTGTTGTTGTTTTTATCATCCTGTACTTGTTATGGCATTTTGTAGAGCTGTACTGAAAGAGATGGGCCTGACTGGGGTGGTGACTCCTGCCCGGGCGGCCAAAAAGTGGGAGAACCTCAAGAAGACATACAAGGTTAGGATGCATTATAATTAACTACAGCTCTATTTTGTGAAAGCATAGACCAGGCATGTCCAAACTACTCCACAAAGGGCCGTGTGGCTGCAGGTTTTCGTTCCAACCACCCAAGAGCCAGAGGGTCAGGGTGCAGACAGAGAGCATATAAAACAGATCAAAGGCTGTGTTATTAACTATCAACAGCTACTGAAACTATTTACATGAATTGCAACTTGAACCAAGAGAAGAGAAGAGGGCAGAGGAGAGTGACAGGTGAAATTAGGTTAGAGAGAAGAGACTTAAATTTGTGAGGAGAGAGAGAGAACATCTAATCTATTCTAAGCTTAACCTATTAACACTTGTTTGATATTATATTTGACATTTGATTTCTTTATGTCTTTATCTTTATCTCTCTTCAATAATCATGATCCTGCAGAGCTAGAGGATTGTTGTTTGGCGCTGAAACTGCAGCAGCAATGCGACCACGCCATGCCAAATCTGGCAGGAACTGATCGCCGCCATCATCTGGCCCCAGTGCCTCCTCCACAGGCTCCAGAACACCACCATCTTTGAGGCAGATATTGTGTAAAATGGCACAACAAGCGATGACTTTGACAGCAAAGTGCGGCTTTACTTCCAAGGCCTTGAAAAAAACTGAGCGCCACCTGGCTTTCATGATACCAAATGCCCTCTCAATTATAGAACGGGCCTTGGCGTGGTGCCTGTTAAACCTGGCCTCAACAGGATTCCTCACTGGCTCCCTGTGCGGGGTGATGAGAGCGATGGGTTGGGACGTACAGGGATAACCACCATCTCCCAGAATCTGGAAGCCTTCAGGTGGGTATAACTGCTGGACATAAAGGGGGCTGTTTTTTAAAACTCTGGCGTCATGGACAGAGCCAGGGTAGCCAACAAATATGTCCAGAAACTGGCCCTGGTGGTCACACACTGCTTGAAGCTGAATGGAGTGGAATAATTTTCTGTTAAAATAGCACTGGGCATCTGCACTTGGCGGCTTAATCCGGATATGGCAGCCATCAATACTGCCCACAACCCTGGCAAACGCTGCAGATCCAGCCAAACGTTCGAAGCCAGCACCGGTTGTCTCAAGCTGATCAGGTGAGGGGAAACAGATGAGCCTGTTTTTCAGCCTGAGTACTTGTTCGGTGACCCTGTGAATTATGTCATGCACCGTGGATCGTGGGATTGCAAATGCTCGTGACACAACACGGTAAGATGTTGCGCTTGCCATCCAGAAGAGGAAGACCAGAACCTCCAGGTCATGACCCCAGCCATGGTCCAGTGGAGAGCGAAGGAGCCGGATGAGATGGGCGACAGTTGGTCTGGAAAGGCGGAGGTACGGGCGCAGATCACTTTCACCATCAAAGTAAATGACCAAGACAGGCACGTGGCGGTTCAGTCGACAATACTGAGATGGGTGACCACGCTGTAAAGAATAGTTAAAACTGATAACATGGTGTCATGAAATTAAGTGTATTAAAGCTATATGACAATACAATCACTCTGTTGGGTAACTGTTTATAATAACCATCATTAAAAATTATATTATATCGATAAAAGTGATGACACAAGGCTTTGCTGTTTATCAATGATAATTGTTTTGTAAATCATCTATAAACATTATTTGGCTGCTTGTAGAAAGATGCAACTATCATCGATAAATGGTAAATTAATATTTAAACTTAAGTAATAGAGATGGTTGCAGCTTTATCTAGAAAATGTACATAGATCGTTTAATAAGTAAAGCTTAATTCGCCATTTATTAATGATGGCTAGTACAGTGTGTGACTAAAAGCTGAGTGAAACGTGACCTCTGATTTGACAAAAGCACTGTGGTAGGCTATGAAAACCAATTATGCTGTGTGTAAAAGTTTTCGCCAGCAGGGGGTGTAGTTTGACGTAGGATAGTTTATTGTTCAGAGAATTCAAAAATGATATATCTATTCTAAATAAAAAGGCACTAAAAAGTAGGCTATCACTTACAATTTGACGACGTCTTGCTAGTCTTACAAGAGCAGCACGTCTTCTTCTTTCTCTCTCTCTCGCAATTCTAATTCTCCTCCTTAGCATCAATAATTGAATTATAGTTAACAGAAACACGGCCAGATTTATATTGGACTGCATATCGATAGAGATACAGGAGCTGTTTTCTAAATAATGGTAAGTTTTTTTTCCGGTGAATTGCTCGTAGTTCATGAGTTGTGGAGCAGTACAACAGTCACAAGGCAAGTTTATCCCATTGTTTATTACACAGTTCAAAACAAGGCAATTTAAATGGCTTCCTACATTCATTTAAAAAAAAACCAAAAAAACAGAACAGCATATAATTAAACATAACAATACAATGTAATGTGCTGTTACTAAAGAGCCAAGAGAATAAAATATACTTAAATAGAAAAAAAAATATGAAAATGAAAAAATACAGGACAGTAATCAAAAAGCCTCTAATTTAACAAAATGCAGTAGTAAACGGAAAAGTATTGTGTGAGACAACATTAATGTGGTACGTTTTAATTGTGCGACAGTGATGACGTAATTAACGGCGCAAAGAGTAGTGTCCGAAAGATTTTCAGTTGAGCTCACTATATAGTCCACTGCATTTAGCTCCCCATGTAGAGAGTAGGGAGCAGTGAATGAGTGAGTGATTTCGGACACAGCCTCAGCTCTGGCAATGATAAACGGGCACTTCCTGCCGCGCATCCTGCTGAACGATGGCACGGTTTACTTAAAAAAATAAAATAAAGAGTAGCCTCCATTGAAAATAATTAAAACATATAGCGGCAGCAAATGGAGCAAAATGTTTTACCTCCACTGAGTCACTGACCTCAGGTCTGTCTCACTGCTGCACAAAACATGTCCGCCTCACACAGCACAGCTTCATCTAACGCAAAGAGACGTGTGGACGGTACACTCCTGTTTGTGTGTGACTGAAGTGACTGTGTTGTTCAAAGAATGTAACTGAAGATGTCTGAGTCTGTAAAATATGTTCACAATAAATAAAATATAAAGTACTGCTGCAACACGGACTCATATGTCACTAAAGTATATTTACAACAATGTGGAATCTACTTAAATACATCAGCTAACATCAGTGTTAGCTTCTCCAACAGGCTAACATCAGTGTTAGCTTCTCTAACAGGCCAACATCAGTGTTAGCTTCTCCAACAGGCTAACATCACTGTTAGCTTCTCCAACAGGCTAACATCAGTGTTAGCTTCTCCAACAGGCCAACATCAGTGTTAGCTTCTCCAACAGGCTAACGTCAGTGTTAGCTTCTCCAACAGGCCAACGTCAGTGTTAGCTTCTCCAACAGGCCAACGTCAGTGTTAGCTTCTCCAACAGGCCAACGTCAGTGTTAGCTTCTCCAACAGGCTAACGTCAGTGTTAGCTTCTCCAACAGGCCAACGTCAGTGTTAGCTTCTCCAACAGGCCAACATCAGTGTTAGCTTCTCCAACAGACTAACGTCAGTGTTAGCTTCTCCAACAGGCCAACGTCAGTGTTAGCTTCTCCAACAGGCCAACGTCAGTGTTAGCTTCTCCAACAGGCCAACGTCAGTGTTAGCTTCTCCAACAGGCCAACGTCAGTGTTAGCTTCTCCAGCAGGCCAACGTCAGTGTTAGCTTCTCCAGCAGGCCAACGTCAGTGTTAACTTCTCCAACAGACTAACAACAGTGTTAACTTCTCCAGCAGGCTAACATCAGTGTTAGCTTCTCCAACAGGCCAACGTCAGTGTTAGCTTCTCCAACAGGCCAACGTCAGTGTTAGCTTCTCCAACAGGCCAACGTCAGTGTTAGCTTCTCCAACAGACTAACGTCAGTGTTAGCTTCTCCAACAGACTAACGTCAGTGTTAGCTTCTCCAACAGGCCAACGTCAGTGTTAGCTTCTCCAACAGGCCAACGTCAGTGTTAGCTTCTCCAACAGGCCAACGTCAGTGTTAGCTTCTCCAACAGACCAACGTCAGTGTTAGCTTCTCCAACAGGCCAACGTCAGTGTTAGCTTCTCCAGCAGGCCAACATCAGTGTTAGCTTCTCCAGCAGGCCAACATCAGTGTTAGCTTCTCCAACAGACTAACGTCAGTGTTAACTTCTCCAACAGACTAACAACAGTGTTAACTTCTCCAGCAGGCTAACATCAGTGTTAGCTTCTCCAACAGGCCAACATCAGTGTTAGCTTCTCCAACAGGCCAACATCAGTGTTAGCTTCTCCAACAGGATATCAAATATTTGCCTCAAGTAAAGATGGGAAAGAAAACAGATGAATCACTCATCAAACATTCTAATATCAATACTGCTGAACTTTGTTTCAGGCTCTGCCTGAAGTTATGAGCTGACGGGGCGACACATTATAATAATGTAAATGTTTGTCTTTCAGCCAGAACCTGAGCTAGTTCCTGTTCTTCTTCAACCAGTGAATTATTTTATTCTGTGACATTAAACTGAGAATATTTTGAGGAATGTGATGATTGTGAATTTAATAAAAGCTAAATCGTTCCATCAGTTAACTTTTCTTTCAATACTTTTTGTATGTTAAAAGACCTTTCAGACATCAAAAGACGTGTCTTTCCACAAGGACGTGTGTTTTCTGTCCCTGTTCCTCTGAACCGTGTTCTTCAGATCGGATCATCTCTGTGGATGTTAAAGATTTTTCTTCTATCCGTCTTGAAGAAGACAGACTGCAGCCTACAGAGGCCAACGTTCCCTCAGTCCAGGCCTTCATTTGCTGGTGCCAGCAGACTTGGAGACAGGCCCGCTCCATCCTCCTGTGCTGCTTTCTCCAGGATCCAACCTGACCTCAGGTCTGTCTCACTGCTGCACAAAACATGTCCGCCTCACACAGCACAGCTTCATCTAACGCAAAGAGACGTGTGGACGGTACACTCCTGTTTGTGTGTGACTGAAGTGACTGTGTTGTTCAAAGAATGTAACTGAAGATGTCTGAGTCTGTAAAATATGTTCACAATAAATAAAATATAAAGTACTGCTGCAACACGGACTCATATGTCACTAAAGTATATTTACAACAATGTGGAATCTACTTAAATACATCAGCTAACATCACTGTTAGCTTCTCCAACAGGCCAACATCAGTGTTAGCTTCTCCAACAGGCCAACATCAGTGTTAGCTTCTCCAACAGGCTAACATCAGTGTTAGCTTCTCCAACAGACTAACATCAGTGTTAGCTTCTCCAACAGGCTAACATCAGTGTTAGCTTCTCCAACAGGCCAACATCAGTGTTAGCATCTCCAGCAGGCTAACGTCAGTGTTAACTTCTCCAACAGGCTAACGTCAGTGTTAACTTCTCCAACAGGCTAACATCAGTGTTAGCTTCTCCAACAGGCTAACATCAGTGTTAGCTTCTCCAACGGGCCAACATCAGTGTTAGCTTCTCCAACGGGCCAACATCAGTGTTAGCTTCTCCAACAGGCTAACATCAGTGTTAGCTTCTCCAGCAGGCCAACATCAGTGTTAGCTTCTCCAACAGGCTAACATCAGTGTTAGCTTCTCCAACAGGCCGACATCAGTGTTAGCTTCTCCAACGGGCCAACATCAGTGTTAGCTTCTCCAACAGGCTAACATCAGTGTTAGCTTCTCCAGCAGGCTAACATCAGTGTTAGCTTCTCCAACAGGCCAACATCAGTGTTAGCTTCTCCAGCAGGCTAACATCAGTGTTAGCTTCTCCAGCAGGCCAACATCAGTGTTAGCTTCTCCAGCAGGCTAACATCACTGTTAGCTTCTCCAACAGGCTAACATCAGTGTTAGCTTCTCCAACAGGCTAACATCAGTGTTAGCTTCTCCAGCAGGCTAACATCAGTGTTAGCTTCTCCAACAGGCTAACATCAGTGTTAGCTTCTCCAACAGGCTAACATCAGTGTTAGCTTCTCCAGCAGGCTAACATCAGTGTTAGCTTCTCCAGCAGGCCAACATCAGTGTTAGCTTCTCCAACAGGCCGACATCAGTGTTAGCTTCTCCAACGGGCCAACATCAGTGTTAGCTTCTCCAACAGGCTAACATCAGTGTTAGCTTCTCCAGCAGGCTAACATCAGTGTTAGCTTCTCCAACAGGCCAACATCAGTGTTAGCTTCTCCAGCAGGCTAACATCAGTGTTAGCTTCTCCAACAGGCCGACATCAGTGTTAGCTTCTCCAACGGGCCAACATCAGTGTTAGCTTCTCCAACAGGCTAACATCAGTGTTAGCTTCTCCAGCAGGCTAACATCAGTGTTAGCTTCTCCAGCAGGCCAACATCAGTGTTAGCTTCTCCAGCAGGCCAACATCAGTGTTAGCTTCTCCAGCAGGCCAACATCAGTGTTAGCTTTTCCAACAGGACATCAGATATTTGCCTCAAGTAAAGATGGGAAAGAAAACAGATGAATCACTCATCAAACATTCTAATATCAATACTGCTGAACTTTGTTTCAGGCTCTGCCTGAAGTTATGAGCTGACGGGGCGACACATTATAATAATGTAAATGTTTGTCTTTCAGCCAGAACCTGAGCTAGTTCCTGTTCTTCTTCAACCAGTGAATTATTTTATTCTGTGACATTAAACTGAGAATATTTTGAGGAATGTGATGATTGTGAATTTAATAAAAGCTAAATCGTTCCATCAGTTAACTTTTCTTTCAATACTTTTTGTATGTTAAAAGACCTTTCAGACATCAAAAGACGTGTCTTTCCACAAGGACGTGTGTTTTCTGTCCCTGTTCCTCTGAACCGTGTTCTTCAGATCGGATCATCTCTGTGGATGTTAAAGATTTTTCTTCTATCCGTCTTGAAGAAGACAGACTGCAGCCTACAGAGGCCAACGTTCCCTCAGTCCAGGCCTTCATTTGCTGGTGCCAGCAGACTTGGAGACAGGCCCGCTCCATCCTCCTGTGCTGCTTTCTCCAGGATCCAACCTGTCAACGAAAGTCCGCCTGATCTGACCTTCTGACTCTCCGGGATATAACGTGAGTACGACAGATTGAAATCATTTTCAGACAAACTGTTTTCAGCAGCATCAGTTGCACAAAGTCTTTGTGGGCCCATGTAGTGATCTCCTTTATACAATCATGCGTTTTACAAAGTGGTGAGCGGCGCCCCGCCCTTGCTTGTTAACCACTGACCCTTTCGAGGATGCCCCCGTCACACCCAATCATGAACTTGCAACAAGGAAGGGGTCATGGCGGAGAGGAAACATGGTCCAAAGCACGGCTTAATTTCATGAAGAAAGATGACAACAGTTCTCGTATAAAGGTGGAAACAGCAGAAATATGCTGAAACATCTTTCTACCCAGCATGAGCTTTAATTCCAGGAACGCCATGTTTTAGACTCTGAACACTCGAGTGCTGAGGCTTCCTGACCGAGCGACACGTCTGTTACAGAGAGTAAACATCCTGTTAGATTAGCATTAACTCCACACAGGCAGGTTCAGCACCACAAAGAAAACATGAATTGAATTGTACAAATATTCTGTCATTTCATAGTTTTATTTAACTGAGAACCAGCTCCAAATGAAACAGTTTAAACGGTGGAGTATTTGCACACCCGGGTCACATGCATGCCTTTTGTCTGCTCTGTGTCCGCACTGTGTTCAGAGATGATGCAACAGTTGTGTTGACACTGACAAACCTCATTTTTTCTACACGGACAACTGATCAGGAATGAATAAGGGAGTCAATAATGGCACTGATACCAACAAAATGGAATGGATTCCCATCCCCGGTCTTTGTGCTGTATCCAGTTGAGTATATGTCAGAGACAATGATCACATCAATGCTGCCGTACCACCAGACTACAGAGCAGCTTCACTCTTCAAAGCGCACTCAGTTCAATGTGAAGTCTGTTTGAAGTCCAATAGTTTAATATTAGGCTGTGAAAGATAAATACTCCTGACAATAACGTGTACGAATACATTACATGTCTGATGATTACATAACTGATGTCCAGCTGTGTTGACTTAAGAACATTTGTTTTACATTAGATTAAGTCCACACAGGACAGAACAGTGTGTTTTCAAAGATCCGCCTGTTGTCACGCCACGGTGCCTCCTGTAGATATAAGACGTGAAGTCGTGAGGCTGCGACAGACTGAAGGAGAAGCAGCAGTTTGTCTCTGTTTCCTCTGAAGGTGAAGCCTCTTCAGTTCAACCTGCAGGTGAGTTCAGACAGGTGAGCATCCGACCAGGAGACAATCTAACTTATTGTCTTTTTGGGATTCTTCCTTCGACCCAAAACAATGGAATTAGCAAAAAGTTGAGCTGAAGGTTGTAAACTTTTGGTCACGCTGCAGATTGTGATTATTTCCATGCATCAATCTGCGGTGATGGTGAACGTTGCTCCAGCTGACTTTTGATGCAGTTCTGTGGGGAAGCTCCGACCGTCACTCCCCACTCCCCGTTGTGCTGAGCTTAGTGTATTTTCATGGGGAGTGACGCAGACGAAGCCTTTCTACAGTCACACAATCTGTTCTCTGATTTACTTCTTATTGTGTCTTCAGAGCCTCTGACAGATCCACATCAGCAGTTTATTACTTCCAGCAAAAACTGACTGACCATGAAGGTGAGTCTGTGAACTGGTATTAGACAGATGTGATTCTATCAAACTGTGAAGAGGCTCGTGATATCTGACTTTGACCACACCGCCCTGAAACTAGAAGCCAAACTGCTGAATCAGTGTGTTCGATTCAAACCTCGTCCAAATGACAACATCTCCTCTGTTCAGCTGCTCTCAGTCGTCGTCCTCCTCCTGGCTCCAGCGCTCACCAGCTGCATTAAAAAGCAGCCGAAGGACTGCAGTGTCATCCGTGTGGACAAGAAACAACCCAGTGGTGTTTACACCATCTATCCTGCCGGACCCAGTTCTGCTGTCCAGGTACTCTTCATCCTCTCTGGGTCGCAGGTTACATTTATTTAAACCAGAAGGTGTTTTCCTTTGAAGGCAGTCGATGAGTTGGATCAGAAGGTTAAACTGTAGAAGCTACAGGTGTGTCGTGTCATTATAGGCTCCATTATAGAAGCTACAGGTGTGTCGTGTCATTATAGGCTACATTATAGAAGCTACAGGTGTGTCGTGTCACTATAGGCTACATTATAGAAGCTACAGGTCCGTCGTCTCATTATAGGCTCCATTATAGAAGCTACAGGTGTGTCGTGTCATTATAGGCTACATTATAGAAGCTACAGGTCCGTCGTCTCATTATAGGCTCCATTATAGAAGCTACAGGTGTGTCGTGTCATTATAGGCTACATTATAGAAGCTACAGGTCCGTCGTCTCATTATAGGCTACATTATAGAAGCTACAGGTCCGTCGTCTCATTATAGGCTCCATTATAGAAGCTACAGGTGTGTCGTGTCATTATAGGCTCCATTATAGAAGCTACAGGTGTGTCGTCTCATTATAGGCCACATTATAGAAGCTACAGGTGGGTCGTGTCATTATAGGCTACATTATAGAAGCTACAGGTGCGTCGTGTCATTATAGGCTACATTATAGAAGCTACAGGTGGGTCGTGTCATTATAGGCTCCATTATAGAAGCTACAGGTGCGTCGTGTCATTATAGGCTACATTATAGAAGCTACAGGTGCGTCGTGTCATTATAGGCTACATTATAGAAGCTACAGGTGTGTAAATGATATTTCATTTCCATTCCTGACGTGTGAAGCATCTCTGATAGAAACTCTGTCACCACTTCTGACAGATGGTTGGACAGAAACAAGCAGCAGCAGCAGTGTAGTTTAGCTTTACTGTGTCTGCACATCCTGATGCTCCACATATAAAACCCCAGGAGACTCCAACAGCACCAATGAAATAATACACACAGACTCATGTATACAGTTTAAACAGCTGTGACTTTTACTAATGACTGTGTTTGTGTGTAGGTGTACTGTGACATGGATTCACATGGAGGAGGCTGGACGGTGAGTTTTTTTGAGTCATATACTGACTTTCAGAACAAACACTTCCTGTTAGACCTTCACAATAAATCAAATACCAGTAAAAACTTTGCCGTGTGGAAACCTGAGCTGTCGGCTGTGTGTTCGTCCCTCCAGGTGTTCCAGAGGAGGATGGACGGCTCGGTGAACTTCCACAGGGCCTGGGATCAGTACAAGGCGGGCTTTGGGTGCGCTGATGGAGAGTACTGGCTCGGTGAGAGATGAAACCAAACTCACCATCGTGAGACCTCATGAAACTCTCTGTTCATGAGAACGAACGTTATACTCTGTGGAGGAAATCCAGAGATGAGCCTGACGTCTTCAGATCAGCCACTTTGTGTTTGACTGAATTACATCTGTGCAATTGCTAAATGTACATGTGTATATAAGTATATATATATAATGTACTGTGTGTGTGTGTGTGTGTGTGTGTGTGTGTGTGTGTGTGTGTGTGTGTGTGTGTGTGTGTGCGCGCAGGTCTTGACAACATAAACAGCCTGACACAAGGCAGAAGAGTTGAGCTGCTGGTCGACATGGAGGACTTTAAAGGAAATAAAGCGTGGGCTCGGTACACTAGCTTCTCCGTCGGAGGACCACGTACAGGATATAAACTGTCTGTAGGTGGATACGTGAGGGGAGGAACAGCAGGTCAGTAAGTTCACGTCAGGTCTGTCATTCAATCATTTATTTACTTCACTCTAGAAAATGTAACAAAGAAAGAAAAAGTCATCATTACTTGAGTCCGTCAAAGATGGCTGCTCCCGTAGGAGCGTGAGAGGATCGATCAGTTCAACAGAGACGTCATTGATGACTCACTCGGCTCAGAGCCGTGGCCGGGCTGCAGGATGAGCATGGTTCCTTTATTGTAGCGGTCCAGCTCGTCTCAGGCAGCGTGAGCACCAACACAGAGCATACAGAGCAGAGGTAGAGCGCTCGTCCAGGCCCATGTTCAGTATTCTCAGATTATCAGCATCGGTGACTTCTCTGTCAGATTGCCCATAAAACAAATGAATGTGAAAATGTGCGACTCTGGCTCTGACCTCTAACAGCTTGTTTGCAGTCACGTGATCCCGATGACGCGTGAACGTCAGACGGGGGGCAGGAAGTGAAAAACGCTGGTTGGGAATTGTTGGGAATGGAGGAAGTGAATAGACTAAAGCCTTGGATGGATCTGCACACAGCAGGTGTCATCAGAGACGTTGGATATGATCCCTACACTTTACACAGCAGGGGCTTTTCCCACGGGTTGACTGATTCGCCTGGCGTGGAGGTGATCGATGTGTGGAAGGACTTAGTCCTGCAGACCTCCTACTGCACGGCTCGCCAAATGAAGGCGTTCAAGAGTCTTGAGGCTCAACACTGTTTTGTGTGGCTGAGTCAACAACTTAAATGAGCCAGATATATAAAGTTAAGTAGCAAAATGATTGCAGCCTTCATCACTGCAGACACGAGCGTCGTCTGACTCCGCTCCTTCAGACTTCAGACGGAGGTTTTTAATCCACGTCTGCCGCCGTTTCTCCGTGAGGTTTTTAAACTTCTCGCCTTCATGTGTCGCAACTTTCAGGAAGCAGCTTTTGTTTTTTTTCCAATCTGCTGCCTGGGCTGCTGACGAGGAGGACTTCAGCTGTCCAGACCATAACTGTCCCTTCAGTCCATCTGATGAATCCATGAAGTTTTTAAAGTTACGCTGATGTTTAAAGTTTATACACATTTACCAACACTGTGGTTCTTGTATGTGTTTCTGTAGGAAACTCCATGAGTTATCACAACGGACAAAAGTTCTCCACCTTCGACAAAGACCAGGATCGCTCGAGGAGGACGAACTGTGCCAGACAATACATGGGAGCGTTCTGGTACAGGACTTGTGTGCGCACAAATCCAAACGCGATTTATCATTTTGGGGGTGATAAAACTGTCTATGCTGTTGGAGTTCATTGGAAAACTTGGAAGGGCTATAACTACTCCCTGAAGAGCATCAGCATGAAGATCCGTCCTGTGCAGTAGATCTCCAGGACCATCGTACAGCAGAATATCAGCAGTTGATCTCTAGTGATTTCTTTCTCTTTCTATCATTAAGCATGTTATCTCTTAATGGGCCGTATTTTCCTGAAACTGGTTCCCAGCACAGTCCACCAGCACATTAGAAAAAAAAGCGAATTAGAAAGCTGGTGCCGTCTGCTGTCCTTCAGAAATGTAGATCAAAATGAACATTGGAGCTTATGAGGGAGTTGGTGGTGCAGCCAAAAGAGTAAGTCTGCGTGCGTCCATAGTTACAGGCCTGTGACCAGCACACAACTGATTGAATCAGGCTCAACCCACAAATATGTAACATCCCAAATATGAATATACATTACCAACGTGTCAGGACTTCAGGCTGAACTGGTGAACTGACCACCAGCAGGGAAACCTTCAGCTGGACTGCTGCTCCATGTGTGCCAGCAGGAAAGTCGGCCCGGAAACATTTAATGGATAAAGATAAATGTGTAGTCTCACGGTGTGTTCATCTCTGCACTATCTTGATATTTGGTGGAGGTTTAAACCTTAATGTGGATCATAACCTGCTGTATGACGACAATAAATAAGAAGCTGAGCAGAAAGCTGATGATCTGATGTCTTCATTTCATAAAATATCACCCAGACAGACATTAAAGTTGATATAAACTTGGATTTTCTTTTTAATGATAAAAACACTGTATTCAAAGGTTAAAATGTAAAATCAGATCACCCTTGTGAATTGTAAGTTAAATTCTGATTGTCCGTCTGATTGCTGTTGGCGATCAGAGGTGATGAGGTGTCCTTCAGTGCAGTCACAGAGGCCGGCCTCGTCCTCGTTAAGGCTCGGGCAGGGTGTAGTCCGCCGGGTGGTTTCCCTCACGGAGGCGTCCGAAGCAGCCGAGCAGCAGGTCGACCGCCGTGCTGACTGTGGACTGGACGCCCTGTTCGGTCTGACCCCTCAGAGGATTCACCTCCACCATGTCCACCCCTGACAGGAGTCCTGCGGGACGAGAGCAGAATGAGTCTCAAGTGTGTACAGCAAATAAGAAGCTCCAGCCAGCAGCTGAGGCGGGGGGAAACAGCTAGCATGGCTCTCATTAACATGTTTGTTTGTGTCACTGTTTTCAGTGTGTGTTGTTGGACTTTTGAGTCGTACCTGTCTGACGCAGGTGTTCAGCGATGTAGACACCCTCTCTGTAGTTGAGTCCTCCCACTACAGGTGTCCCGGTTGCTGGGGTAACAGAGGGGTCGATGGCGTCGATGTCGTAGCTCAGGTGGATCGGTTTCTTCACTCTGTTCACACAAGAAAAAAATGCATTATCATGATGTGCAGAGTGAAGCCGACTCTGCTCCAGAGCTTTTGATCAGAGCAGTGTTCCCACTTTTTAGTTGTAGATATTTCAAATGTACATTTTTCTGAATTGTTTTTCAGTTTGTCTGTTGAGACAACGCCGACAAAAAGCCTTTACATTTTTATTTAAACGCTTATATTTTCACAATATTCTCTAATCATACATTTGGCTTTGCACAATATTTACAGAAGCCCTGAGGGACAAATTAAGACTTTTTTTTTTTTTTTTTCTGGTGATTTACTTTCTTTTTTTCTTTTTTTTTCAAATTATTTTCTCTCCTGTGTTTATAACTTTTGAACTGGTGGGAAAACAATGCTGCCAGCATGATTTTTTTTTTTTTTTTTTAATTTGCAAAACCAAGTGACGGAATGTGAAACCAAGTAAAAACCCTCAGTTTCAAACAGTAAAAAACAACAACAAAACATTTTTTTCTTCTGAATTTTTCTTTTTCACATTTTCACAGATGAAAAAAAGGTTTAGGAACATAAACAAATAAAACAAATGAGAAAAATAATTCAGATCAGAATCAGAAAATTGCTCACCAGGAAAGAAAGAAAAACATTTTTCACGAGAAAATTTCTTCTTTTCACTTTTTTGTTTTCACAGGTAAAAATTTTTTTGCATGTTTGAAACTGAGTGAATTTTTTGTTCACCTTACAAAAAAAGGAGGAACAAAAATTAGATTGTGTGAAAAAGTGAACACATTTTTTCAAAGGCTGTTTTTAAAGAAAAAGTTTTTCTCATGGGAAAAAATAATCTCCTGACAAACTTTTTGTTTCACTACATTTCACACGAAAAAATGTTCTTGAATTAGTTTTTCACATTTTCAAAGATGGAAACCAGTTCCTGAGTCATAAACAAAGGAGGGAACATAATTCAGATCAGAATTAGAAAATCAATCATCAGGAAAGAACGAAAACATTTTCACATTTATGTTTTAGCTTTTTTTTCCCCAAAAAACTTTTTTTCACTTGGTTTCACACGTTTTCACAGCTGAAGAGTGCGAGAGAGTGAATGTGCGAGTTTGAAACTGAGTGACTTTTCTTCCTTTTTTTAATCTTTCTTCTAAAAGAAAATAATAAATTTCAGGAGAATTTTCTTTCCACAGGAGAAAAAAACTGATTGTTGGAACTGAAAATAAGTTTTAGACAGATAGTTTTTTCTACAGAAGACTTTTTCTAAAGAAAAAAAATTCTCATGGGGAAAATAATCTCCTGAGAAACTCTTTGTTTCACTACATTTAACACGAAAAAAATTCTCGCGTTTGTTTTTTCACGTTGGAAAGAGGTAAAGATTAAACAGGTGGGCGTGGAGCTCACTTGGCAGAGAGGTAGTCGCAGGTCTCCTCCATGACTCTGGCTACACCCAGTTTATCCACCTCTGACATGGAGAACACCTTCACACCCAGGAGCTTCAGGATGTAACTGTAAAAGAAAAAGTTATTATTTTATTACAAAAACGCCAGATATCATCTTGAATAAGTGTTTATTAGTCAGAGCTGTGACTCAGCGCTAACTCCACTTTAATCCAGACTGAAACATGAAACCACCGTTATGACCAACGTTAAAACAGAAACCAACTTCAGTATCGGTACCAGTTCTCCTCCTGCTCAGCACCTCTCAGCTCCTGTTTGGAGTCACGTTTGTTGTGTTTTCATTTGACCTCCGGTTTCTATTCCACCATCAGAGTTTGAGTTAAACTCGTAACTAATGTATGTTACGCATGAATGTGACTCGTTAGCGGGCTGAAACAGAAACACAAAACTGTTGAAGTATGCTAATTTTAAAATTCTGCTGTATTTTGATAGTTTTAACTGAACTTAATAATAAAGATAGTTTTTAATTTAATTACAAAAAACATAGCAAAACCTGTGCGTTGACACGTGAAACCTGAGGGATGACACGTGAATCAGAAACCTACTGTTCTCCTGGGTCCACGTCCCTCAGACCGATGTAGACGAGATCTTTGGCCGACACGCACGGTTTGATCCACGAGAAGTTCGGCAGGACGGGAACCTGTCGACATAAAGAACACGATCTGAATGTTCAGCCTGTCTGAACAAACTGATGCTGCTGACGAGCTTCAGCAGACCTTTGCGTGCAGCTCGTGGAGGAGGTAAGACATGGGCTGTCCGTGGATGTTTCCGGTGGATGAGGTCAGCGGCGTGTTGATGTCTGCGTGGGCGTCGACCCACACGACGCTCAGCTCCCCGACCGCCGCAGAGTGACCGTGGATGGAGCCGATGGCCAGACTGATGAAGACAAACCAGAGCAGAGACTTGATTTCATACCTCAAATGTTTTGTTGTGCTTCACTACATTTATGCCATAAATTCACTTTACAGAAAGAAAATTTAACTGAGTGTAAAAATTTTAAAAAATTCATGAAGAAAAATATGAGTTTTGAGTGAAAAAACAAATTCTGATTACAAATATCAGAATCTGTTTTTATTATAATTTGAACCCTTCTCAAGAAGTTTGTGAGGGAGACAAATTCTTACTTGTTATGTGTGTTCAGTTTTCACCAGAAAATTTATTTCTGGAGAAAATTTTTATTTTCTGTGTGTGAAACTGATAGAAAAAAAATAAATTTTTAAGGGAAACAAAAACTTTCATGTGTAAGAAAAATGTGTTTTTTTCCATGAAAAATCTGAATCTGAATCTGAATCCGAGTAATTTTAATTTTTCTTTATGAGGAGAAAAAATTCTTGAGAAAATGTTTTTGTGTGGCGTTGAAAAATAAAAAAATATATAGGAGAAAAAAGCATTCATGTGAAAGATCAAGTAATGATTTTTTTTTCAGGTGAAAAAACATTTTTCACGTGTGAAACCAAGTATAAAAAAATCTGGAG
>NC_140208.1:1029636-1062136 GCF_965226575.1 Pagrus pagrus
AACAAAGAGGAACCATTTAAATTGTTGAATAGCTTTTTTTAGAGTCCTTCAGAAGCTTTAGGAAGCCTTCGGAAATTTTCGGGAATTCTTCTTTTTCATTTGTTTTTTTACAAGAACAAAAAAATTCAAAAGTGCATACTTTTAAGCACGTACTTTCAAATATGCACTTTTAAGTGTGTACTTTTAAGTGCATACTTTTAAGTATATACTTCTAAGTGTGCACTTTTGAGTGTGTACTTTTTCCTCAAAAAAACAAAAACAGAAACATGAAACATAAAATTGCAGAGGGGAATTTTCGGGAACTTCAGGAATTTTCGTGCCTTGGTCCTCTTATGTGTCCGTCCGTCCATCCAACAGTGAAAGGACTAATTGATCATCAAAACAAAGAGGAACCATTTAAAATGTTGAAGAGCTTTTTTCAGAGTCCTTCGGAAGCCTTCGGAAATGTTCGGAAAACTTAGGGAATTCTTCTTTTTCATTTGGTTTCTTTACAAGAACAAAAAAATTTGAAAGTGCATACTCTCAAGTGCATACTTTTAAGTACGTACTTTCAAATACGCACTTTTAAGTGCATACTTTTAAGTATGTACTTCTAAGTGTGCACTTTTAAGTGTGTACCTTTTCCTCAAAAAAACAAAAACAGAAACATGAAATTGCAAAGGGGAGAGAATCCCAATAATCTTCTGAAAACTTCGGGAATTTTCGGGCCTTGGTCCTCTTATGTGTCCCTCCGTCCATCCAACAGTCTAAAACCAAAGACTTGATTTACTGACATCAATGATCATTGATCATCAAAACAACAAGGAGCCATTTAAAATGTTGAAGAGCTTTTTTCAGAGGTCTTCGGAAGTCTTCTGAAGTATTTGGAAAACTTCGGAAATCTTCAGGCCTTGGTCCTCTTATGTGTCCGTCCATCCAACAGTCTAACACCAGAGACTTCATTTACTGACAACAATGACAAAAACAAGCAGATCATGTTCACAGATATGGAGATGGACCCAGACAAGTTTAAGATTTTGATGAAAATTGAAAGGACTAATTGATCATCAGAACAAAGAGGAACCATTTAAAATGTTGAAGAGCTTTTTTCAGAGTCCTTCAGAAGCTTTAGGAAGCCTTCGGAAATTTTCGAGAATTCTTCTTTTTCATTTGTTTTTTTACAAGAACAAAAAAATTCAAAAGTGCATACTTTTAAGCACATACTTTCAAATATGCACTTTTAAGTGCATACTTTTAAGTATATACTTCTAAGTGTGCACTTTTGAGTGTGTACTTTTTCCTCAAAAAAACAAAAGCAGAAACATGAAACATGAAATTGCAGAGGAGAATTTTCGGGAACTTCTGGAATTTTTGTGCCTTGGTCCTCTTATGTGTCTGTCTGTCCATCCAACAGTGAAAGGACTAATTGATCAACAAAACAAAGAGGAACCATTTAAAATGTTGAAGAGCTTTTTTCAGAGTCCTTCGGAAGCCTTCGGAAATTTTTGGAAATCTTAGGGAATTCTTCTTTTTCATTTGGTTTCTTTACAAGAACAAAAAAATTCAAAAGTGCATACTCTCAAGTGCATACTTTTAAGTACGTACTTTCAAATATGCACTTTCAAGTATGCACTTTTAAGCGTGTACTTTTAAGTGCATACTTTTAAGTATGTACTTCTAAGTGTGCACTTTTAAGCGTGTACTTTTAAGTGCATACTTTTAAGTATGTACTTTTAAGTGTGTACTTTTCCCTCAAAAAAACAAAAACAGAAACATGAAATTGCAAAGGGGAGAGAATCCCAATAATCTTCGGGAATTTTCGGGCCTTGGTCCTCTTATGTGTCCCTCCGTCCATCCAACAGTCTAGCACCAAAGACTTCATTTACTGACAACAATGACAAAGACAAGCAGATCCAAAGACATCATTTACTGACAACAATGACAAAGACAAGCAGATCCAAAGACTTCATTTACTGACAACAATGACAAAGACAAGCAGATCATGTTCACAGATATGGAGATGGATCAAGGAAAGTTTAAGATTTTAATGAAAATTGAAAGGACTAATTGATCATCAGAACAAAGAGGAACCATTTAAATTGTTGAATAGCTTTTTTTAGAGTCCTTCAGAAGCTTTAGGAAGCCTTCGGAAATTTTCGGGAATTCTTCTTTTTCATTTGTTTTTTTACAAGAACAAAAAAATTCAAAAGTGCATACTTTTAAGCACGTACTTTCAAATATGCACTTTTAAGTGTGTACTTTTAAGTGCATACTTTTAAGTACATACTTCTAAGTGTGCACTTTTGAGTGTGTACTTTTTCCTCAAAAAAACAAAAACAGAAACATGAAACATGAAATTGCAGAGGGGAATTTTCGGGAACTTCAGGAATTTTCGTGCCTTGGTCCTCTTATGTGTCTGTCCGTCCATCCAACAGTGAAAGGACTAATTGATCATCAAAACAAAGAGGAACCATTTAAAATGTTGAAGAGCTTTTTTCAGAGTCCTTCGGAAGCCTTCGGAAATGTTCGGAAAACTTAGGGAATTCTTCTTTTTCATATGGTTTCTTTACAAGAACAAAAAAATTCGAAAGTGCATACTCTCAAGTGCATGCTTTTAAGTACGTACTTTCAAACACGCACTTAAAAGTGCGTATTTGAAAGATCATGTTCAAGATCATGTTCACAGATATGGAGATGGACCCAGAAAAGTTTAAGATTTTAATGAAAATTTAAAGGACTAATTGATCATCAAAACAGAAACATGAAACATGAAATTGCAGAGGGGAATTTTCGGGAACTTCTGGAATTTTCGTGCCTTGGTCCTCTTATGTGTCCGTCCGTCCATCCAACAGTGAAAGGACTAATTGATCATCAAAACAAAGAGGAACCATTTAAAATGTTGAAGAGCTTTTTTCAGAGTCCTTCGGAAGCCTTCAGAAATGTTCGGAAAACTTGGGGAATTCTTCTTTTTCATTTGGTTTCTTTACAAGAACAAAATGTTCTTGAACATGATCTTTCAAATACGCACTTAAAAGTGCGTATTTGAAAGATCATGTTCAAGATCATGTTCACAGATATGGAGATGGACCCAGAAAAGTTTAAGATTTTAATGAAAATTTAAAGGACCAATTGATCATCAAAACAGAAACATGAAACATGAAATTGCAGAGGGGAATTTTCGGGAACTTCTGGAATTTTCGTGCCTTGGTCCTCTTATGTGTCCGTCCGTCCATCCAACAGTGAAAGGACTAATTGATCATCAAAACAAAGAGGAACCATTTAAAATGTTGAAGAGCTTTTTTCAGAGTCCTTCGGAACCCTTTGGAAATGTTCGGAAAACTTAGGGAATTCTTCTTTTTCATTTGGTTTCTTTACAAGAACAAAAACATTTGAAAGTGCATACTCTCAAGTGCATAGTTTTAAGTACATACTTTCAAATATGCACTTTCAAGTATGCACTTTTAAGCGGGTACTTTTAAGTATGTACTTTTAAGTATGTACTTCTAAGTGTGCACTTTTAAGTGCATACTTTTAAGTATGTACTTCTAAGTGTGCACTTTTAAGTGTGTACTTTTCCCTCAAAAAAACAAAAACAGAAACATGAAATTGCAAAGGGGAGAGAATCCCAATAATCTCCGGGAATTTTCGGGCCTTGGTCCTCTTATGTGTCCCTCCGTCCATCCAACAGTCTAACACCAAAGACTTCATTTACTGACAACAATGACAAAGACAAGCAGATCCAAAGACTTCATTTACTGACAATAATGACAAAGACAAGCAGATCCAAAGACTTCATTTACTGACAACAATGACAAAGACAAGCAGATCATGTTCACAGATATGGAGATGGACCCAGAAAAGTTTAAGATTTTAATGAAAATTTAAAGGACTAATTGATCATCAAAACAGAAACATGAAACATGAAATTGCAGAGGGGAATTTTTGGGAACTTCTGGAATTTTCGTGCCTTGGTCCTCTTATGTGTCCGTCCGTCCGTCCATCCAACAGTGAAAGGACTAATTGATCATCAAAACAAAGAGGAGCCATTTAAAATGTTGAAGAGCTTTTTTCAGAGTCCTTCGGAAGCCTTCAGAAATGTTCGGAAAACTTGGGGAATTCTTCTTTTTCATTTGGTTTCTTTACAAGAACAAAAAAATTTGAAAGTGCATACTCTCAAGTGCATACTTTTAAGTACGTACTTTCAAATACGCACTTTTAAGTGCATACTTTTAAGTGCATACTTTTAAGTATGTACTTCTAAGTGTGCACTTTTAAGTGTGTACCTTTTCCTCAAAAAAACAAAAAAAGAAACATGAAATTGCAAAGGGGAGAGAATCCCAATAATCTTCTGAAAACTTCGGGAATTTTCGGGCCTTGGTCCTCTTATGTGTCCCTCCGTCCATCCAACAGTCTAAAACCAAAGACTTGATTTACTGACATCAATGATCATTGATCATCAAAACAACAAGGAGCCATTTAAAATGTTGAAGAGCTTTTTTCAGAGGTCTTCGGAAGTCTTCTGAAGTATTTGGAAAACTTCGGAAATCTTCAGGCCTTGGTCCTCTTATGTGTCCGTCCATCCAACAGTCTAACACCAGTAACTTCATTTACTGACAACAATGACAAAAACAAGCAGATCATGTTCACAGATATGGAGATGGACCCAGACAAGTTTAAGATTTTAATGAAAATTGGGAGGACTAATTGATCATCAGAACAAAGAGGAACCATTTAAAATGTTGAAGAGCTTTTTTCAGAGTCCTTCAGAAGCTTTAGGAAGCCTTCGGAAATTTTCGGGAATTCTTCTTTTTCATTTGTTTTTTTACAAGAACAAAAAAATTCAAAAGTGCATACTTTTAAGCACATACTTTCAAATATGCACTTTTAAGTGCATACTTTTAAGTATATACTTCTAAGTGTGCACTTTTGAGTGTGTACTTTTTCCTCAAAAAAACAAAAACAGAAACATGAAACATGAAATTGCAGAGGAGAATTTTCGGGAACTTCTGGAATTTTTGTGCCTTGGTCCTCTTATGTGTCCGTCCGTCCATCCAACAGTGAAAGGACTAATTGATCAACAAAACAAAGAGGAACCATTTAAAATGTTGAAGAGCTTTTTTCAGAGTCCTTCGGAAGCCTTCGGAAATGTTCGGAAAACTTAGGGAATTCTTCTTTTTCATTTGGTTTCTTTACAAGAACAAAAAAATTCGAAAGTGCATACTCTCAAGTGCATACTTTTAAGTACGTACTTTCAAATATGCACTTTCAAGTATGCACTTTTAAGCGGGTACTTTTAAGTATGTACTTTTAAGTGTGTACTTTTCCCTCAAAAAAACAAAAACAGAAACATGAAATTGCAAAGGGGAGAGAATCCCAATAATCTTCGGGAATTTTCGGGCCTTGATCCTCTTATGTGTCCCTCCGTCCATCCAACAGTCTAACACCAAAGACTTAATTTACTGACAACAATGACAAAGACAAGCAGATCCAAAGACTTCATTTACTGACAACAATGACAAAGACAAGCAGATCATGTTCACAGATATGGAGATGGACCAAGGAAAGTTTAAGATTTTAATGAAAATTGAAAGGACTAATTGATCATCAGAACAAAGAGGAACCATTTAAATTGTTGAACAGCTTTTTTCAGAGTCCTTCAGAAGCTTTAGGAAGCCTTCGGAAATTTTTGGGAATTCTTCTTTTTCATCTGTTTTTTTACAAGAACAAAACAATTCAAAAGTGCACAATTTTAAGCATGTACTTTCAAATATGCACTTTTAAGTGTGTACTTTTAAGTGCATACTTTTAAGTATATACTTCTAAGTGTGCACTTTTGAGTGTGTACTTTTTCCTCAAAAAAACAAAAACAGAAACATGAAACATGAAATTGCAGAGGGGAATTTTCGGGAACTTCTGGAATTTTCGGGCCTTGGTCCTCTTATGTGTCCGTCCGTCCATCCAACAGTCTAAAACCAAAGACTTGATTTACTGACATCAATGATCATTGATCATCAAAACAACAAGGAGCCATTTAAAATGTTGAAGAGCTTTTTTCAGAGGTCTTCGGAAGTCTTCTGAAGTATTTGGAAAACTTCGGAAATCTTCAGGCCTTGGTCCTCTTATGTGTCCGTCCATCCAACAGTCTAACACCAGAGACTTCATTTACTGACAACAATGACAAAAACAAGCAGATCATGTTCACAGATATGGAGATGGACCCAGACAAGTTTAAGATTTTAATGAAAATTGAAAGGACTAATTGATCATCAGAACAAAGAGGAACCATTTAAAATGTTGAAGAGCTTTTTTCAGAGTCCTTCAGAAGCTTTAGGAAGCCTTTGGAAATTTTCGGGAATTCTTCTTTTTCTTTTGTTTTTTTACAAGAACAAAAAAACAAAAGAAAGTATATTTGCATATTTGCATATATATATTTTGCATATTTGCATATTTGAAAGTATGTGCTTAAAAGCACATACTTTCAAATATGCACTTTTAAGTGCATACTTTTAAGTGCGTACTTTTAAGTATATACTTCTAAGTGTGCACTTTTGAGTGTGTACTTTTTCCTCAAAAAAACAAAAACAGAAACATGAAACATGAAATTGCAGAGGAGAATTTTCGGGAACTTCAGGAATTTTCGTGCCTTGGTCCTCTTATGTGTCCGTCCGTCCATCCAACAGTGAAAGGACTAATTGATCATCAAAACAAAGAGGAACCATTTAAATTGTTGAAGAGCTTTTTTCAGAGTCCTTCAGAAGCCTTCGGAAATGTTCGGAAAACTTAGGGAATTCTTCTTTTTCATTTGGTTTCTTTACAAGAACAAAAAAATTCGAAAGTGCATACTCTAAAGTGCATACTTTTAAGTACGTACTTTCAAATACGCACTTTTAAGTGCGTACTTTTAAGTGCATACTTTTAAGTATGTACTTCTAAGTGTGCACTTTTAAGTGTGTACCTTTTCCTCAAAAAAACAAAAACAGAAACATGAAATTGCAAAGGGGAGAGAATCCCAATAATCTTCTGAAAACTTCGGGAATTTTCGGGCCTTGGTCCTCTTATGTGTCCCTCCGTCCATCCAACAGTCTAAAACCAAAGACTTGATTTACTGACATCAATGATCATTGATCATCAAAACAACAAGGAGCCATTTAAAATGTTGAAGAGCTTTTTTCAGAGGTCTTCGGAAGTCTTCTGAAGTATTTGGAAAACTCTGGAAATCTTCGGGAAACTTCTGAAGTCTTAGGAAAACTTCGGAAATCATCAGGCCTTGGTCCTCTTATGTGTCCGTCCATCCAACAGTCTAACACCAGCGACTTCATTTACTGACAACAATGACAAAAACAAGCAGATCATGTTCACAGATATGGAGATGGACCCAGACCAGTTTAAGATTTTAATGAAAATTTAAAGGACCAATTGATCATCAAAACAACAAGGAACCATTTAAACTGTTGAAGAGCTTTTTTCAGAGGCCTTCGGAAGTCTTCTGAAATCTTCGGAAAACTTCCGAAATATCTGGAAAACGAATGTTCTTTAAAAAGCTTAAGTAGTTATAAAATAAAATAAAATGCTGAGGTATGGAGGAATAAAGTGGAACATAAGGTGCAAGAGAAGAAGGTGCAGTTTTATTTACAGTAATAATAACTTAACTACAGTAGTAATAATTTAAGATAGCACTAATGCAACCATCAAAGTAATCCATTACATGTAAAAATCAGTGAGAGGATCAAATATAAAGTGTAGTTCAGGATCAGCAGTACAAGTTTTGGACATTTCCTGAGAGGGAAACATGATTCAGGACCTTCAGCTCCACAGAGAGGAAACTGAAGAAGAACTCACAAGATGGAGTCACAAAGATAATCAACCAGAGCTGTGACTTCTGTAAGTAAAGACGTGTTAATAACGTCTGATGACCTGATGAGCTGAGTGAGTTAAAGTGAAACTGGTGGATGTTCCTCACGAGGTGTGTGTGGTCACAATGACTGTTCCGCTCAGAGAGTCACATCAGAAATCATTAAAATTACCAAATCCCTCAGAGTGAAACTGAACTGAAAGCTTTACGGGCAGAACAGCGACACAAACAGTAAACAGAGGTCAGAGGCAGAAACACACTGAGTCATCTCTCACAGCAGCACCAAGAAAATGTCAGCTTATGTTGAGAGATTCACATCTGTACGTGTCAAAAGATCAGATGAACCTTTATCCATCCTCCGGTGAGATAAATCCAGTGGACACGGCAGCAGAGGGAACAAACTGTGTGCAAAAACATACCAGAAAGTAGCAGTACAACGTCAGAGCTCACCGCCACGAAAATGTAAAAGTCGGGACACTTTCCAGCCGTTTGTGGCGACTAAACGGAATATTTTTGACGAAAAGTCATGAATTTTTTCAGCCCAGTTCGTCTCAACAAGCAGCTGATTTCAACAAGATGTCAGGACATTCTCCATCTGTGTTTGTGGCGATAAAATTATTTCTATCCAGACTTCAGGACATTATTCAGCTCCCTCTGTAGCAGCAAAACCAGATACCTCTAGACAAGACGAGATATTTTCCAGCCGTGTTTGTGGTTTCAAAATCAGATATCTTTGACGAGACGTCGGGACATTTCCAGCTGTGTTTGTGGTTCCAGCTACCTCTGGAAGCAACAAAACATTTGGATATTTCTATTGTGTTTGCTGCAGTAACACTGGATAGTTTTGTTGAGACGTCGGGACATTTTCCAGATGTGAGACCGCCCCTTTCTAACAATATAACTGGACAGGTTTGACCAGACGTCAGGACGTTTTCCAGCCGTGTTTGTGGCGGCTACTTTCAGCCAAAAGATAATCTTTTCCTAACCAAGTGGTTTTTGTGCCTAATCATAACCAGACCACAGGCACTGCAGTGTCACAAAAAACATTATTTAAAATGAAACCTAAGGAAACGGAGAGTTGCAACATAATGAAATGTGAAGTTTCGATATGTCTCTGGTTCGGAGAAACATCCATCACCAACATTTATTTTAGTGACCGGGTTTGTTACACATGGGGCATGTTGGGTAATCAGTCAGCTCTTTCTAATAAAGAGGATGTGAATCAACCTGACAGCCAGCTGATCATTTAACATTAACAGGAAATCTGTTCTCATTTAGAAACTTAAAGCTTTACTGGCAGAGCAGCGACCGACCACACTCAGACAGAAACAAGGTCGTGCTGAGTTCATTCAGACGAGCAGACCTTTTGATTGTTCAACTTCAGCCGCAGAAACACAACCAGCCCTTTATTTCTCATTTCTTTTGTTTTATAGGTTCAGCTCAATGTTTTCCATCAGTGACCAGCGTTAAAAAAATAAATCACACTTCAGCTTCACAATGATTCAAGGAAAAGAAACGTAATTTATTTCCTTTTGACTACTCTCAAAATGCCGTCTGATCAGCGAGTGTGGAGCCGTCTGAAAAAATTATCAACATCTACTTAATTTGTTTAATTTTCACAATTCAAACCAAAATTTTTATTCTCTGGTTGCAGCTTCTCCACTCATCCAAGCAGGACGCCACCTCAGACTGCAGACGTCTCAAACAGTCACGAGTCAAACATTATGTCCTCCGTCTTCCTGCGATAACAACTTAAATGTTGTTGGACTCGTTTACGTCATCATCAGGGAATAACAAGTGTTGATACCTCGAGATACTGACATACATAACCTGTTATCACAAGAAAACAAAAGGTTGTCCCCTCTTATTTTTTAAATCTTGATGTTTATTAGATCAGCAGTGTCATGTCAGCGTACATACAAGGTGTCTTAACAAGTGTGGCAACTGATTTAAGATGAAAACTTCAGATTCTCATGATCATCTCAGGAAAACATTTATTTCATGATCGTGACATAAATAACTTGTGATCTTAAGTAAAAAACTGAGATTTAACTCGTTCTCACAGGAAAACAGGACACGATGTGTTCGACCCACCAGCGTTCAGGGCTTCAGTATCGGACTTTCACTTCTTTACAATCAAACACAAACTCACAGTCAATTAAAGAATAACTCACTTTTATTATTGAGGATTTATTTCTTGTACAGATGAGAGAATAAAAAAGCACAAATGTCACATCAGGCTGAAAAATGAGACCTGCCATGTGTCGTTACTGTGTGTATACAGGATGTGTGTGTGTTCTAGAAGTAGCTCTGCAGCGGTTCTCCCAGGATGTTCTCCATCTCCTGAACCACCTTCTGGACCTGCTGCTCCACCTCCTCACACTCATCTGGAAAACACACACACGTGAACACACACATTTAAGATTTCACTTCATGAAGTTCAGCAAGCATCAGCACTAAAAAATAAAACAGCGACACTTCTTTCACCGTGCAGCGTCCTGTGTGGTCTGAATGACAACACAGTGAATCCTACATCTTGAACTACGTTTTAAAACAGAAAGCTTGAGCTGACACTGACATTAGGAGTTAAATCTTTGTGAAGACGGTCATCTTATGTTCAACAGTTTAAAAAAAACATTATTGTCCTCAGTGACATCGGGACACTGACACAGTGCATGTCACTGGGAAATCCCCGAGCATCTTTATGTTTTTCATTTTGAAATGCCGTTTAAATAATTCTCACCCTCCATCAGTTCAGCCAGGAAGGGGATGGTCTCCGGCAGCAGCACCATGTAGTTCTCCTTCAGTTTGGACGCCACCTCCATCAGCATCAACAGAGACGAGAAACGCACCTGAGAGGAGGAGGAGGAAGAGGAGGAGGAGGAGGAGGAAGAGGAGGAGTTTAATTAAACTATTTCCTGCACATCTGTATCAACTGTTGAGACTAACTAGACAATAACTCCTCACATAAACATAATAAACATGTTCAAATCAGGAGCAGCAGCAAAAAGAAGCTTTGAAACAAATCATCATCAACCATCAATACAGATACTTAAAAGGAAGACGTTCAAATAGATGAAGTATCCTGACAGGACGTCTCTACCAGCTTTTCTTTGACTGAAGTCTACTTCACATGAAACGGTTGTTACAGCCCTGAGTCCTGTCTGCAAGGCTGCCAGGGCTCTACTGACCAGGTGGTTTAAGTGAGCAGGTGTTCTCACCTTGGAGTCGGTGTGTCTGGTCTTGAGGAGGATCTGGTAGTTGAGAGTTTTCCACTGAGTGTCGTCAGCCAGCGCCACACAGAACTGACCCACGCAGGGGACCAGGTGCTGGGTCACCCTCTGCTGGTACACCTGGTCTCCACCCAGAGTGTTCTCCAGCTGCACACAGAGAGACATCATTTTATTATTATTGTTATCGTCGTCATCGTCATCATCATCATCATCATCATCATCATCATAATCATCATCATCATCATCATCACCGGGGATGTATTGTAAACTGATACTAAAGATGATGCTTCAGTATTTTGAGGTGTTTTGATCAGATGATGTTTTTGTGAACATGGTGACGTACCGCTGCAGGAGCAGCTCTCACTCAATGATTATTTCTCACCTGGTCGAGCAGCGGGTTCATGAGGGCGTCGGCTCGCTCTTTACTGAGGAACCTCTGCGTGTCGTACAGGAAGATCTTGTAGAGACAGTCGAGGACGTGCTGCAGCAGCAGAGCGGTCTTCTCTTCAGACCGACACGAGTCGAACAACAAGTCATCTGAAACAAAGGACATCATCAATAATCTAATTCAAGTACTGTGAAGAGGAAAACTTAAATATTAACATGAACACTGTAAAAGCTGATGTGGACCGACTGAACACTTGGATCATATAATAACAATAACTCCTGTTGATTAAACAAAAATCTATCGGAAACTTTTTTCCTTTCTTTAAGGCTTTTCTTGTTTCTTGAGGAGGGTTAGAGTCCACTGGAGGCAGAAACTGTTAATCATCTGAAGAAACGTTTGTCTGTTTGAGCCATGTGTAAAAAAAAATGCGTTATCTATTTCATCCATCTGGTAAATAAGTGAACTTTCACCAGAGCGTAAAATCTGAGTCCTCCGCTGTGAATCACCTCCGAAAAAAGAAAAACATCAATAGAAAAAAGTTTATTCAAGTTAAATTATAAAAATAAAGTAAAATATTTTTTTCAGAAAAACAAAGTAAAATAAACTATATTCATATTGAAGTCATGTTAAATATGATATAATGAAGTCAAAATAAAGTAATAAATACAAAAAATAAAAGAATATATTATTAAATAAATTAAAGAAAAATGAATTAAAGCCAAAGGAAACTTATTCAATTGAATAAAACAATGTAAAATAAAAAAGTCAAATAAAACACAATAAAAAAGAATATTAGTAAGTAATATAAAAAAATACATTCACGACTAAAAGTAAAGTATAATGACAGAGGACCAAATAAAGTTAAATAAAAATTATTTAAATTTAAAAATCAAAATTTAACAACTGAAACAAAAAAGCAAATAAAATTAAGAGTTAAATACAAAACAAAGTTTTCAAAGAAAAACAATTAAAAAAGTAAAAAATGAATAAAATCAATATTATAAAATCAAGTAAGAAAAACGTACATTGAAATAAATATGATGATACGAGCAGTCTCACCTGTCTTTGAGCTGTTGGTCTGTCGCAGCAGGTCAGCGAACGGTTTCACCAGGTTTCCTGCGAACAGGACGAAGAGCCCTTTGAGGCGCTCGGCGACGCAGTCGGACAGTCGGTAGAAGGTCAGCAGACGCTCGTTACTGTGAGATTTACTCCAGTCGAACAGCTGCAGGAGAAACAAACATCTGGATGACATCTGACATCATCACTGAATCATGAGGACAGAATCAGCTGACACTGATGTTACCTTGAAGAAGAGCGGTCTGAACGTGACCTCAGACAGTTTCATCACCATGGCGAGCAGACAGTCGATCCCACAGCCCTCGATCACCGCCGTCTTCTCCAGATCGCCCTGAACATGAGAAGTAATAGAGTTTCTGCGACAGCTGAGATTTAAACGGCCGTCTGTTTTGATACAAGCCCGAACCCGTTTAGTCTGTTCACTCTTTTACTGATCGACAGGAAGACGGAGCTGGTAAACGTGGAAGTAAACGTCGCTGGATTTGTTTTCTGAGGAAGAAAACACGTCCGACATGTTTATTAGAAACACTTTAAATAACCAGAGCAGCTTTGAACCGACCTGACAGTGTTCAGCACGGAAGTCCAGCGCGGTGAGGAAGAAGGAGGTGAGCTCTGATTGGTGGAAGTTCAGCTGGTCTCTCTCCATGTGACTGATATGTTCCTTCAGGATGCTCATCAGCGCCCCCAGCTGACCCTGCGGGGAAACACACCGTCAGTCACACCAGACCAATCATGTCACTGAGATAAAACTGCTCCAGTTTGATCCTCACAGGACGTGATGATTTAACAGCACAAGGAAACCAGGTGAGAGATGTGTCAGCTCAAAGTGGATCAGAGGAAACGGTAGAAAAACTTGTTGTCTATGTTTTAACATTAATTAAACTTGTGCAAAAAAACTCGAGCTGACTGGGTCACATTCATGAAAATAAAGCGAGAAACTCTGGTTCGCTCAGTCTTACCTTCTTGTTGACGACCATGTTGCTGTAGCACTTGGTGAGGGTGGGCAGCAGGACCCTGGGGGGCAACCCGGTGGCGAGGGTGCTCCTGAGGGAGGCGAGACGTGTGGACAGCTGGGCGGTGGTGGAGGAGGAGGAAGACGAGGAGGAGGAAGACTCCACCAGCCGAGTCAGTCGACACACCTGCAGGGACAGGAAGTGTTACGACGGTGCTGCTGAGTGACATCATCACATGACTACACATCACATGGAAATATTTGATTTCTTTTACTTTATGGGGAACACACAACCATAAATCCTGTCGTCACCAGTTTGAACCTGGGTCCATAAAAACAGTCTACACATCTGCAGAAATGAAAGAGTCAAGATAACCGCCTCGTTCAAGTCTCTCCTTTCTTCTTCATCATCATCATCTCACCTGTAAGGTGATGTCCTGCAGGTACGGGCTGATGAAATGCGGCAGCGTCTCCGTTATACGTTGGAGGGCGGTGACGGCGCTCAGCAGGTAGATCTCATTGGTCAGCAGGTCCTTCCTGTTGGTCAGCGTGTTCAACACTGCCGGCATCAACCTGCACGACGCAAATAAACAAATCAAACACACTGAAGAGCACGAAAGTGAAGCAGACGCTTTTAATCGAATCAGTGTTGCACGTTTTAGTCTGTTTTTAACTGTGTCGTTTCTTCAGTTCCTGATATAATGGCGTATTTGAGAGAAACATCAGGCAACTTTCTGCTTTTGAAAATTCTTTGACTAAAAACCACATCTGGTTAATGAGCTCAGTAGATTAGAAATCCAACATTTTGCAGTTTAGCAGGTTTTTTGTTTTGTGCTTAAGAAAACAAAAAAACCTCAAAATGTAACTACAGAGAACAAACAGGTCGTCTGACCTCTGGACATTCATTTACTCTAAACTATACAACACTGAAACACATGACTGCTTTACAATAACTCTCACACTCCTTCTTTCATTTCAATATTTCTTACTCTGCTCCACTTACGTGATCATATCGTTTAGATCTCACACGGCTGTAAACTAAGTTTGAACTCATTTGAAATATTCCACATTTGACTCATAATGACAGATCAGATGAAGCTTCCTGGAGAGACGAACAGCCGAGCTGAACTCAGAACAGCCGAGCTGAACTCAGAACAGCCGAGCTGAACTCAGAACAGCCGTGTAAAATGTTCACCTGGGCAGCTGCGGGATGGCGAGGGCTTTGAGCGTGCTGACCACCTCGGCGATGCAGAGCAGAGCGCTGCCCATCACGTTCTTCTCCTCCTCTGCCGATGTGACAATCTCCACTGTCTGCTGCAGGACGGGTACGAGCGCCTCCTGGTGGTCGGAGCCGAAACTGCGACACAGCAGCTTGAGACTGTAGAGCGCCGTCTGTCGGTTGATGGCCTGCTCTGCCTCCTCCTCCGCCATCACCTTACCGTGACGTTTATCCACAATGCTCAGCAGGTTGCTGGTCAGCTGTAAGAGCGCTGTGACCTGTGACGGGGAGAAGAAACTATATGAACCAACGATCCACTACTTTATTTTAAAATACTCTGCTAATTCCTTGTCCATGTCGTGTTTTCAACACGAGCAACAGAAATAAAATAGAAACAGGGTGTCAGGCTCAAAATGGCGAGCCAGCTAGGAAACCCCAAAAGGGAACAATGAAATCACGCGATTGGTTGCTGATGCTCGCTGGCGTCACATGCAGTTAGGACACTGTGTTACGTTACCTGTTGTTCCTCCCACTGCGTCCTGTGCTGCAGTTTGTTGTTCAGCAGCTCCATGGCTTTTCTCCGGACTGACGGCAGCTGATTTCCCATCAGCCCTCTTATCACCGTGATGAAGGTATCCGTGGGCAACAAGGAGTTCACCTGGGCAACAGAAGGCAATGACACGCAGGCGTTTCTACAAACTGTAAAAGGCAGAAATACTCAGACAGTAACATTTACAAACAACAAACCTTATCGAGAACATCGTAGGCTTTGTTGAGCAGAACTCTCCAGAACTTTGCGGTTGGTTTGTCAGCGTTCTCCTCCACACAGCGAGCTACACTGTGGATGTATCGCAGGATCTCCTCCAGCAGCCTGAAACACACACACACGTGTTCAGCTGCTGCGCACGCACACGCACACACAAACAAATGTTCACCTGCTGATTTAAACTCACCTCTGCTGCAGCTGCTGGAGAGACTCATCGATGATGTCACCACCGTCTGCAACCTGAAACACCAAAACAGTTATTGTTATTAATACTTATGTCTTGTGTATATTGTTTGTATTTCTGTTGTGGATTTCTGAACAAAATAGTAAAACTACTGATTAAATCATGTAAAAATCACAACAGACCAGGCTTTTGTCGCCTTGCTTTATTTTACTGAACCACACTGAAAATCTTTGATATTGTTCCTCTCTTTTTTATTATATTTCAAGAGTTTGTTCTTTATTTTTTTAATGTTTCTGTCTTTTAACAGTTTCAAATGTTGGTGCAGTTTTATAAGAAACACTGAGTCTGAAGTGATTCACAGACAAATTCATCATCTAGTCTGTATAACAGCCCGTTTGTATTCAATCCTTATCTCAAACTTTCCTTCTTTGTAAAACATCACAAACTCGCTCGCTGACACGTCACCCACCTTCCCGATGAAGCTGGTGGATCCGAGCAGCTGAGCCATGAAGGACACACACAGGAACTTAAAGTGTCGCAGCTCTTTGCTGCTGTGAGCCTCCACACTGAAGATCAGCTCCTCCATCTTCTCCTCCTCCTCCTTCTTCTTAGCTCCTCGTCGACCAACGGGGCGCTTCGCTGCAGCTGCAAAGGTCAGAAACATCAAGAAATGTTGCATAAAGACACGTATGTTCAAACTGATTAAATTCATATTTTATAATTAATTATTTTATTTTAAGTACATCACAAGTTATAAAGCCCAAGATGACGACTTCAAGGATCTTATTTTGTCTGACTGCGAGTCCAAAACTCGAACAATATAAAAAGAAAAACAGAAAACGGCGTGTTGAAGTTTCAGTATGGTAAATAAATTAAATGAGTTTAAAACCTGAATTAATTTTTGCTGAGGGACCATTCAGCTAATTGTTTCAGCACTAAAGGTTGATCTTATTATATATTATTTTCTTCTCTAACTGTTCGTCCTCTTCTCTTCTACGGTCTGAGACAGACAGCTTTATAAAAGATAACTCCGAGTTTTTCCCCTTCCTGAACCCGCCTGGACCAACGCACCACTCGCTGGACAACAATCAACTTTACTGAACGGGACAAAGATAAAGTCTGTTCTGGAAATAATCTGCTAAAAGTTTCTGAATTTGAGGAAACGGTCTCTTTATATCGAACAGCGTTCCTTTAAATAGTCAGAATGTCAGTGAATGTTTTCAAGAGCATAGTCTTATAACTGAGCGCACGACATTCAGGGGAGATTTCTACATCTGAATTTATGGTTTAAATCGTAGGAACGATGCCGACGTGAGCCTCGCAAATGATGTTACTACAGTGAGGCAGCAAAAACTGTGAGTGGTTGTTTGGGAGGCTTGTGTTTCGGTTCTGGTTTTATCAAGTCCGAGCTTGCGTCTCACCGTCATCTTTGTCGTCAGGCAGCTGCAGGAGGAAGTTCAGGATGCTGATGAGGGAAGTGAGCTGGTCGGTCACCTCGAACTGACAGCAGAGAGAAATCCAGAAGTCCACATCTCTCTCCAGAGCGGCATCCTGCACATGAACACACACATCAACCACATGCTCCTACGAGACCTTACAACTCATCTGTGTATGAACCTGGTGTCCGTCTCTCCAGGTAACTCTCACTAACTGTCATTTCAGAAACAAACCGACGTCTTGCCTTTTCGCTCACAGAGCTGGCGGTCTGCGTGGCGTGCAGCTTGAACAGGAGGAGCATTAGGACCCAGAGGAAGCGAGCGGGGCCTAGCGTGGTCACAAGCTGAGCGAGGACAGGCAGCCGCCGGTGATCGGGCACGTGAGGCAGCGCATCGGCAAACACGAGCATGATCCTCGTCACCACGGCGTCCACGTGAGCTGAAGAGCCGCCGTCAGAGAGCTGGTGGGCCTGAAGACACGCAGCGTTACATCAGCTGCGTTAATACTGCACACTCCATCACAGCTTTATGTATCCATACAAGTTAGCATGCTCACCAGCTAGCTCTTTGCCACAGTCAGCTAATATGACCACTAACTAAGCTAACCAGCTAACGGCAGCTACAGTTAGCAGTAGTTAGCGGTTACTCTTGTGATGTGCTGCCTCCTATTTGATTGGAGTATAAATGAATAAAAAACATTTTATATTTATGAATTCTTTTGTAGAATTATAAATAAATATATTGATAAACGTCTTTTGTTCATCAGGGCAATAAACCTGATTAACTTCACACAAAACTATGGAAATAACTCAAATATGAGACCAAAGTGGAATAATCCAGCCGAACGTTGTGTTTTTAACTGTGTTGGGTATTTTCACAATTTAGAAATATATATACAGTATATATATTTTTTTTTATTGTTCTCACGTGTTGACATATCTGATGATTTACTCTCCACCTGAATGTTTGGGTACAAATGGCAGCAGATTAAAACGTCACCTTGATCAGAGCAGGTATGACCATCTCAACCGTCTTGTCGATGACTCTGAAGCTGTAAGCGTCGTCCAGACGCATGATGTTCGCTCCCATGAAGGTGAAGATGGGCATGATGTTGTGCAGCACTTTCTCCTGGAGGCCGAAGAGGAGACAGGAAGAGTCAAAAAAGGCTCCAAACACAAACGTTAAATCTCACTCAGGAGTCTGTTGGTTCACTCACAGGGAAGATGGCGGCGGCGGTGCCCAGCAGCAGCAGAGCGTGGTGGTGAGTCTGCGGCATGTCGGACACTCTGATACACTGAACCACCAACTCCACACTGAACTTGTCTTCATCCAGGACGTCTGGAGAGAAAAATCACATCATGGAGAAGTTTAGAGGAACTAATGGCTCCATGTTACACTTCATGTCATTAAGTCCTCTGGAGGCAGAGGAGACTTTATAACCGACTCTTTGTTGAGGAGATCAAACGTATGTAAAATGTGTTCATTTCATCTAATAGCGTGGCCTCGTACACGACAGGAGCGCTCCTGCTTTTGTAGCTTGTGGTGTTTCGGATCGCCTGCCACATATCCTCCCCGTCACATAAGTGATGTTGGACCTACCTGCAGCCACAGCTTGTCCATCAGGAGACAGTTTGTGGCAGACGTTGAGCAGACAGCTGAGCACAAGCTGTTTGGTGTACTCCATGTTGGTGTGATCACCTGAACACGGCTCCAGACTCCTGACGACACAAAACAACAAACATTTTGAAATACTTCTTCAAACTGTGTCTGATGCTTTGACAACATTTTACTTCCAACATGTCTGATCTGTTCAAAGCACAACAAAGTCAACAGAAACATTATTTGTTCTAATCATTAATATGTGGACAACATACTTATTTTATGCCATGGTGTAATTCATGTTAGTTAAAAAGATTATGTTACTCAGGTCCTAAAACTGTTTTCCAGTCGGGTGGATTTAAAGCCTGTGGACGCCAAAATGTTAAAGTTAAATAATTTAATCAAGCTGAAATGTCCTTTTCAACTGTGCATGTACACATGAAAGACAGACGTACATTTTCAAAATCAGATTTTCAGTTTAATGTTTGAAAATACAAAATGACTGGAAAGATCAGGACAATGATGAGTTCAGCAGAACACCGTCATGACGGTGATGAAGTTTAATGTGAAACTGAGTTTTTATTTACGCTTTCAGTTACATTTCATTCATGAATATAATATATAAATAACTAATTTTCATTTAGCTTTAGTTCTGTTTCACTCTGATGATGGCAGACTTCAGTATCACTGTGGATCCAGCACGTACTTTAAGTTAGAGCATTTTCTCTTCTTTAAATATGGAAACGTCGATGCTTTAATTACCGCCTGACGTCTGATTACTGGCCCTTCCTGTCTGCAGTTTGTGCGACTTAACGAGGACATTAATTACTTTTCTTTGTGACGTTACCTGGCGAGCAGAGAGAACAGAACCGGCACCAACATCTGGGCTCTCTTCAGCTTCTTCTTGTGCTGCAGCAGCTCCAGGATCAGAGTGACTCTCTGCCACGACACAGCGCCCCCTTCTGGAGCCGCATCACTGCTCTCCTGAGGTTTCCTAACCGGGGAAAGAGAAACGCCTCATTATGTCTTCACGTTTTCAACTCAGACAGAAGCAGAGCCTCTTTGCTGCTGCCTTGATTTTTCCTGCAGGAGTTAATGAGTAAAATATTTGTTGCAGAAGTTTCTGATCACAAATCAAACAACAGATTTTGCATCAACTTCTGAAAGAACTTATTTTTTTTTATAAAAAATACAATGAGACACATTAGATATTTCTCTGCTGTCAGAGGAGTTGATTTGTTTTCGACTGTGGGACCAGCAGCAGATCAAACTTCACCTCAGAGTCATTCTGCTCCGGCGGCTCTGCTGCACCGTCACGCTCACTTTGGGTTTTTCTGGAGGAGCGAGCTCATTGGCCACCAGCTGACCGTCGACAGCGATCTGTTAAAAAGAAAAACACGCTCATGACCAGCCTCCAGACATTAAGCCTGTTTTAACCTAAACTCTTGATGTTCCTGTTCAAACAGGTCAGTTGGCGCTCAGCGTTTAAACAGTCGGTCGCTCTCTCTCTCTCTGCTCACCCCTTTAAAGACGCTGCTGATGGTGTTGGCCACCAGAGGACTCCTGCTCTCCACCAGCAGGTCGAACATCACCGACAGCAGCTTCTGCTGCACCTTCTCGTCTCCGAGGGCCGAGAAGAACGGCTTCGTGATCTGCAGAGTCGACAGAGACACGTCAGTAACGCAGATAACATTCACCTCAACCTGAAGACATCATCTTCTGTCACTGGTTTCAACTTTAAACCTGGTTTTATGTCTGTGAATCCTGGGTTTAAGCCTGACTTACACACTAGTTTGACATCTGGCTTTAGTGCTGGTTTCTTCCCAGGTTTAAGCCTGGAGTCTAACCAGAGTTTATCCTTGTTTCTGTCTCTAGCTTATCCTTAGCTGTAAACCTGGCTGTTGTGGGTTTAGCCCTGGATTTCAGCCTGTTGTCATCCTCCGCTCTAACGCAGGTTTTAATCCCGTCAGACTTGGTTTTATGTCTTTTAATTAGATGATATTAACCTTTTACAGATACACTCAGTTCAAGTCCAGCCCTGGTTTCCTACCTGGTCCTAACACAGATTTTATGTCCTGCTTTAAACACAGCTCTAACCCTGATCTGAACCCTGATCTGAACCCTGATCTGAACCCTGGTTTTCAGCACAGCTTCAGGTTAGTCGGACCTGTTCCAGAGCAAAGATCTGGCAGCTGGAGATGTCGGGGTGTTGCTGGGTCGAGGTCCTCAGAGCTCTGATAAACAGATCCAGACAGTTCTGGTCCTCAGCCAGCAGGGGGGCCGACACCTCGTTGTACTTCCCAAGGACGAGCTGCATCAGCTGGGCCTCGGCCCGCAGCAGGGTGGGGGTGTCGGGGCCGCTCTGCTCCAGGAGGCGATCCAGAACAGGAAGCAGGCTGGACAGGACGGACTGAGGAGGAGAGGGTGGAAACATGTAAACAAACGACATGTTGTTCTGGTTGAAATGTGCAGGTGTGTTCCCGGCCTCACCTGTCCGTTGACGTGGCTCAGCGCTCGCAGCAGGCCGGCGGCGCTGTACGACGGGCAGCAGGGTGTCTGAACGCTCTGCAGCAGCTGCTGCATCGACGCCTGCAGCTTCTTCTGCTGCGGCGACACTTTGACGGACTGACATTCGTCGTGAAGAGAACCGAGAGCCTGAAACACAGACGGTGATGAAACACTGCAGCAGCTCACCTGCATGTTCTGAACGAGCGGATGGCATCGTGTTAGCTTTCAATCAGACATCAGAGTTTCAATCTGATTTTGTATAAAACTTAAAGTTCTCAGTGTTTAAATTCACCTGAAAAAAACACAATTATTTAAAATGTGTCATTTATCGACTAACGAAACAACAGAGCTGAGGTCAAATACGTTGCTACAAAATCTTTATTCTGTAAATTACCAATGAAATCCAAGCGAGTTTCCTTGGAAATGTCGTTACTGGTGCTAATTACAAATACCAAAAATAAGTATGGCACTACTTTTTAATTAATAAACTCCATTTAAGTGCTACGATATTACGACCTCGAGTGTTTGACGACATACAGTTCAACACACATGACCAGTTCAGCTTCCAATAATGACTGATTGATTTCTACTTCGCTTTAATGAAGCAGGAAACACAACACAATTAATTAAAGAAGAAGAAGAAAATAATAAAATGTCAAACTCAATGTTTTAAAGCCGACAAAGTATTTTTCTTAATTTCAGTGTTTTAAATGTTAAAACTCTGACACACAACAAGATGACAGAACTTAAACTGATCTCAACTCAGATTTCCAATTCAAACATGTTTCATTTAATTATTACAGTCTGTGGCTGTGGGACAATGTCTCGACTCACCTGGCTCAGGTAAGACGGGTCGGCGATGATCTCCTCGGGGGTCTTCAGGAGCTTCTCTGTGATTGGCTGGAAGGGAGAAGCTTTGGCTTCTGATAGGCTCTGCAGAGCGCCGAGAGCCGCCCTCCGAACCTCCCGGACCGGAGAGGTGAGACAGCAGAGCAACGACGGGACCACTGACAGACAGACAGACCATCTTAGCTTAGAGTGCTAACATTAGCTAATCATCAGTCAACACAGAGTCCAGCTGAGGCTGATGTGATGTCATCAGTTCTGCAGGTATCTGCAGCATTATTGGACACATTAACATGCTGACCTGATGACATCACAGGATCACCAGAGTTACAGTTCATCCTCAGAGGAACATGAACGTCTGAACCACATCTCATCACAGAGTTGTTGAGTGTTTCAGTCCGAACTGGGCGTGACGCTAAGCTAGCTGCAGACTGACGGTAAGCTAGCTGCAGGCTAACACTAGCACGCCGATACTTTGAATTGGACGCCCGAAAGTGAACGCTCATGTCAAAGGACTTTTGGGTCAGAACCTAAATCGTGACCCTGCTGATTATTATTCAAACATTTCTCAGGATCTGGTTTCTCACCAGGTGAGCCGGCGGCTGCCAGCTCCTCCAGCGTGGCGGCTGATTGGGCGCTGAGCAGAGCTCTGCCCATGTACAGAGCCTGAGTCTGCAGGACGGCGCCGACCTTCACGTCCAGCTGGTCGCCATGGTTACTGCTGTATCCCCACAGCACGCACAGGAACCTGAAGAGCATCAGCGGCTCAGAGAGGTGAACCTGGAGGAGAGCGGTGAGAGCACAGCGATGTCACATGATCAAACCAGAGTCCACTCTCGTGTCTGGATGCTAAATATGAGCTGGTTAGCTTAGCTTAGCACAGAGACTGGAAACAGCCTGACTCTGTCCACCTGCCGGCTCCTCTGAAGTTTAAGTCTTTGTTTCATCTGAACAATCAGACAGAGCCAGGCTGTTCCCAGTTTGTATGCTAAGCTAAGCGGCTGCTAGCATTAGATCTTGTGAGCAAACTTTAAATTTCCTCGACCTCTGACGCGCCACCTTCAGTCGTAGTCAGCAGGAAGTGACCTCATACCTGGATGAGCAGCTTCATTAAGTCTCTGAAGCTGCCGGCTGTCGGCCCCTCCCCCGCTCCACTGATGATGACACTGAAGAGGCGGCAGGTGAGGCCCAGGTAACAGCAGGTGTTTGTGTCCAGCTCCTCCGGGTTCCACCACACCTCACCTGGTGGGACAACACAACATGACGTGTGTGAGTGTGTTTGTGTGTGTGTGCGCGGTCAGGTAAACCTGCTGCTGTCACACATCCAGGACGTTGTTACCTTTGAAGGAGGCGTCGTGACACCTGAGGGAGGAGATGAAGTCTCTGAGCAGCGACATGAGGACGAGGCTGAAGTGCGTGTCCAGACGTTCACCTGGCTGCTGCTCACACCTGCTCAGGTACAGAGTCAGGGCTTCAGAGAAGGACGACGGGACGCTGACGAGACGCTCAGCTTCCTGTTCACACACAAAAAACACAGAAGTAAAGATCTGATTGGACAGTATCACTCTGAGCTGCTCAGGTGTCAGATGTTAAATAATCAGTTCATCATCAGACTGGACAAACTTTGACTTTAGTCTCTTGTTAACGTCACTAATGCACATTTTAATCAGAGCACTGATTCAAGTCTGGAATGTCCAATAAAGTTTATAAACTAATTTAATCTTTTTTATATTCAAATAATAGAAGTTCCCTTTTCAGAGTGTTTATGTTTCTTAAATTTAACTGATCAAAAAAAGGGAACAACTCCCAAAGATAATAATGTTATCTTGATGTTTATAGAAAGTGGTCAAACTCATGTTTGTGTGTTTTGTCACAGTTACACTGACTGAACTGAGGACAGGCGACGAGGTGACGTGATATCCATTTTGTACGTTGTCGTGAGGCCCAGTATTATCCCGACACATCGGATTTAGACCAGCCACACTCATCTCTTGTTAAAGAATAAACCGAGTTGAGACTTTTGATCTAATATAGAAATAAAAGGTTTTGACCTGAGCGCTGTCGTCCCTGATGACCTCCAGCAGGGGGGGCTCCAGCAGCATGTAGACCCTCTGGGCGGTGAGCAGGTGCTGGGTCTCGCTCAGCTCTCCCAGGCCGAGCAGCAGAGTCCGGGTCAGCACCAGGAAGGACGCCCTCGCTCTGAGGCCGGAGCCTCGCTGCTGCTCCACCAACAGAGCCAACTTCTCCAGCTGAGGACCAAACACAGCGTCAACGTCTGATCGTTTTCTACAAGTTTACTTCGTGTTCAGGCTGAAACCGACAGTGAGCCGATCTACTGGACAGACGAACATGTTGCCGGGTAGAAACTGAAATAAGGACTCACAGCGTCCCGTCTGGAGAAGTGCTCCATGTTCGCCAGGTTCTTGGTCAGCGTGGAGACGAGACGCTGGTTGGACAAACCAACAAAGTCGGGTTCAGAGCTCCTCTTCATCACCTCGTCCAGCTCTGTGGGGGCAGATTCAACACTGTCAGGTCCAATCACACACTGAACCTCTCTAAACTCAGCTCAAGTGGTTTGTTAAAGGATTAGATGTAGGTCGTCTTCATACTTTAAAACAGAGCCGGTCTCGTTTCCCCGTTTCATACTTGATGCTATGCTAAGCTAACCAAATAGCTACTGGCATATTGTGTGCTATTCTTCAGCCAGAAAGCAAGACAGCATATTTCCCAAAAGGTCAAACAGTTTCTTTAACTGGAAATTATTTCATTCAACAGCAGCGGATAATGACTGAATCTTTAATTTTGCAGTAAACTGTTCCTTTATAAAAATAGTTTGAATGAACCTAACGTATGACGACCTCTACTGATCCCCTGAAATCTCCCAGCAATCACTGCTGTGATCAACATCTTTTAAATTGTTCTGCTGAACATGATTTCTCTGCAGCGGTTCAGTCTGTCACCTTCGGCCCAGTTCAGGGTGAGCGGGTGCTGGGTGATGATGGAGGATTGGGCGACGCAGGAGGCGAGGCGGGGCTGGGCGGAGGTGATCACCAGGAAGGGCAGCAGCCTCCAGCCCGCCCTCTGTACCAGCTCAGCATCCCCTTTTCCCAGCCGGGGGTCGGACAGTAAACGCACCGCCTCAGTCAGTACTGGCAGCCTGGACGAGACGACACAGAGCTCAGAGTTACTGAAGACACAGGAAGTTTGATTTTAAACAGAAAACCGCTCGCAAGTCATGTTTCTGAAGAGAAGCTCTTTACATTAGTTCGACAGTGTCGACCAGTGAGAGTCGTCTGTTTGAGTCCATGTGGCCACAGGAGGGACGAGACATCAAGTCTACATAAGATGATCAAAATAATGATTTTGTGTGTGTAGTTCACTGACCATCGCTCAGCCGCCGACAGATCCACTCTGTGCAGCAGAGACAGTAAACAGGACACGGTGTCCTCTGGGTCCAAAACATCGAACACCACCTGAAACAGAGCAAACAGCCAGCAGCGCATCATCAGCTGAACGGCCCTTTAAACACCGCCGGCTCACAGGTAACATCTGTGACCTCACTGACCTCCAGGATTCGGAGAGCGGCGGCCACGACCTGCGGCACGTCGTCCTTCAGTCGCTCCATGACGGCGTCTTTCAGGAAGGTTTCGTCCAAACTCTGCTGCTGCGGAGAAGAAACGTGAGGATGAGACGTTTGAGGCTCGAGGTTCAGATTAGTGAAGGAATCACGTGGTCGATGTTTGTTTCACACGGCTGAAATGTAAAAGTTAAACAGTTAAATTAACACGTAACCCCGAATCATTATTCTTTGTCTCACTTCTACCCATAATGCTTTGGGGGACGTAAACAGGAAGCGTAATGTTGCCATGGAGGCATGTACTTTATATTTGTTTACACTCCGTCTCCATTCAGAGTGAGCTGAATGAGCTGTTAGCACTTCCTGTTTACAGTGTACCCACAGATGTAATAGATTACTTTTATACTGACGAAAACTTAAAAACATGAAGATTCTCAGGGGAGTTCTGAATGACTTCTGTCTCTGTGTTCTGAGTGGAAGTTTAACACCGAATCTGAAAGTATATATTTTTCAGCACGACGCAGCAGCTCGCGAATGTTTTCATTCATTTAATCGATTTGTTGTTTGAAATGGTGAAAAATGTCCATCAGTCAGAGTATCAGAGTAAAAAGTCTCCCTCTGAAGGACATTTGTGGTCAAAGCTAACTGAAGCTCACGTCATATTAATATAATTCAAAGACTATTAAAGTTAAAGGTAGAGTCAGTAGGATTTGTCCCAGCTGTTCCTGAACGCACCACAAAGATAGTTGATAGTTGAGTCTCATTCCCAGGACGTCAAATAGCCACATGTTGGGTTGGTAAAGCGTCCCGAGCAGCAACAAAGAGAGAAAATAAGAAACTCTCTGCAGATACGAGACACTAACACGCCTTTTCTCCCCATTCAGCCTCCCTCTCTGTCTGTTCACGTCTTTACGTCTTTGTCTCGTCTCGCTGCGTCTGCTGTGCGTGATGTGCTCTGATAGGTCGACATCAGTCTGGTGATGCTGGGAAGGCGGCGTGCAGATGACGCCAAATAACAATAATCCATAATTCACCTCAGATGCATCAAACTAAAGTAACGAGGCTGTTTTGAAGCTGTGAGGAGGAGAAAGTTCAGATGTTTGTGTTCAGATGTAGAGAGGGAAAGTCTCAGAGATACTCAGGTACAGGACAGATACCTGAAACATGTACTGGAGTACAGTAATGAAGTATTTGTACTCTGTTAGTTCAGAGTACAGTGAGGACTAGAAGCGGGCTCAGATTTCGCTCGTTACTCAGTCTTCCACCTCCACAGAAAACCGAACATCGTGAAAATATCATGATCCATAAACTCTCATATTAATCTTGTGATGTTGATTTCATCCATCAGTTTTTCTTGACAGAGCAGAAAACCAAGCAGCCTCCAGTGATCTGACTCTCTCTGACAACAGGACAGGAAGTATCCAGTCATACCTGTCCGGAGGTGATGACGCCCATCAGGTGCTCCACGGCTGAGACTCGGACTGAAGGCTGCGGGTGTTTCAGACTGAGGAGCAGCGATGTGTCCGAGTCGCCTATAATCTACAGAAACACAGACGGTCAGACACAAACCGCAGGACGCAAACAGGTTCATCAGATTATTAATGCAGAGCTCGTCACAGACGGACAGCAGAGGACACAAACACCAGATTATAAACTAAAAGTCTTTGTCTTCCATCAACACATACATTCATGGTTTTATTCATAATAAGTCAGTTTCCTGGAGGACACAGTGTTTTGTACCTGGAACTTCCCGCTGCTCATGGACAGAGAGAGGAACTGATGGAAGAGACGTTTCTGCTCCGTGCTGCTGATGTCGGTCACGTGACCGGCGAGGACGCCGTCCAGAGCTCCACAGTACCTGATGGAGGACAAACACACAGCTAACGCTAACACCAGCAGTGTAATGTTCACTCTGGTGTCTCCGTCACACAGCAGCAGTCACACTCACCTGGACTCGAACAGTCGGACCAGAGGCAGCAAGCGCTGGTCGAAGGCGGCCATGTTCTCAGCTGAGAGTTCAGTCTGACTCAGATACTCGTCCAACAGCAGACTGCAATGAAGAAGAAGAACACAGAGATGCTCACGGACACATGGTGGCGCTGTGCTGCAAAAACCTCAGAGCAACTTTCAACAAAAAACGTGATCTCTGAGATCACAGCAGACGAGCTGCATGGAGACATCTGATGTTTAAATCATCTCCAGCTGCTTCAGGTGTTCAGCAGAACGCTGCAACTCTGTTTTACTGTGAAGCTCCAGAGATGTTCTGTGGACTACGAGACTTTTAGCGTGAACTGTTCCTTTAAGAATTTAAGACGCATGTTCAGAGTTTGTGGAAGAGAAAAAAGGGAAAATGTAAATATGGTTCTAGTTCAGTTCTGAAAGTGTCACCATCACAGAGAAACGTTTTTATGTATTTCAGGTGTTTAAGCGGCCATGTTGGCTGCCAGCTGTGAATCCTCGAGCTCATCAGATGTGAGACTGTTGGTCACAGTCGGGCTGTGGATGGAGGAGGAGGTGTGTTTACCGGGCCACAGTCTGGTCCAGGCCTTTGGTCAGAGGAACCGACTGCAGGATGGACTCCAACACAGCGAGCTCCGTCTCACCTGTGACAGGTGAACAAACAGGAGTCGGTGATGAATGAAATTTTAATCCACCCTCCCGTCTCTTCCCTCCACACAGCCTATCTTTAACACATCGTGTGGTTCCAGTTCTCACCTGAGCTGCAGGTGAACACGGCGTGGATCAGGTGAGGCAGCAGGTAACGCAGCAGAGGACTGACATCATGAGACGCCGCCATGACCTGCAGCGTCGAAACCAGCGCCGGCATGGAGCTCAGACAGCTGAAAGCTCTGAGGGGACACAGACAAACCACATAAAAAGATTTGAGAGCTGCTGTTGAACTCCACCCTTCAGTGGGCGGAGCTTACACCTGCAGGTCTCAGTCTGGTCCTACCTGGGCCCGGCGGCGCCCTCCTTCTGGTTCTGCAGCAGCACGATGAGGCAGCCCACGCCCTCCTTGGCCAATACGGGCTCTTTGAGCAGAGACTTGCTGATGTGCACGGCGAGGGTGTCGACCAGACTCGCCTCCATCACCACCTTCACCGCCAGCTGGCACACGATCATGTAGGTGGCAGCTTTGTAGTCCATCAGCGACGACTTCAGACCCTGCAGAGACGACAGGACGACGCCATCAGAGCAGAGACGACAGGACGACGCCATCAGAGCAGAGACGACAGGACAACGCCATCAGAGCAGAGACGACAGGACGACGCCATCAGAGCAGAGACGACAGGACGACGTCATCAGAGCAGAGACTTCGTACAAAACTTCATTAAACTTTAACTTTTAAACTTCATGTTTAAACACGAGCAGCCGAACGAGAACTGAATAACAAACAGTCGGGGCTAAAAAATTATAAAAAATTTTTTTTTTTCATTTTACCACTAAACTGATGAAAATCATGAAGAGTTTTGTCGATTTAATGTCAGAAAAGAGACAAATTTGTCTGACACCAATCGTTGCAGCTCCAGTCAGAAGAACAGAATTATTTCAGAATTATTTCTAAAATGAAGAAGCCTTTAACGTCTGCTCCGACTCTGCAGAGGATTGAAGAGTTCAGACAAACACGGTGACAACAGTATTATTATTATCAGGATGTGAAACATGATCCAGCCCTGAAGAAACTCTGTCCGTTACCTTCTGAACGTACGGCAGCAGTTTGGAGATGATGGTGTCGGACACTTTGTCCACAGCGTCCAGAGCCGGGACGATGGTGGCGGCGTAGAAGGAGAAGATCACTCTGAGCTGGGAGCAACTTCCTGAGTGTCCCGAGTACGCCTGAAAAACACAAGAAGTTTTAAACAGCTTCACTTTCAGCTGCTGCACAAGTGAAAACATCGAGCGAGACCTCATCGAACCAACTGCCAGCTCGTTAAAGAACGAGTTCACGCTTCCTCTCAAACCTCGGGAGCATCAGGTCACTGATACCTCCATGATGTCGACTTCACCTCGATTGTATTCATCTTCAGACGGAGGCTCAGTCTTATATCCAGCTTGTTAAAGATAAACCAGGTAATAATTCAGTGTGTACGCTGATGCCGAATTGAAAAGTGGATCTTCCTGATTAACTAAACATTTCAACTCCACTTCTGTGTGAAGCGAGTCCGTTCTGATCAGCAAGAAAACATTAAACGTGCAGTTTTTTCTTATAGATAAATCCAGGACCAGATAACAATCATGGGGGTTATGATGATGATGTCACAAAAGTGTAATAAGAATGAAAACTGTGCTAGATGTCCTACAGGCTAACGGTGGGAGACGCGGTGCTGTTACCTGGATGGACTTGGTCACCATGGTGCAGATGAAGTCCATGAAGCTCAGGTCTGTGTAGCAGTGAGTGATCAGAGCTCCTCTGGACAACGGCACGCCTGGTTTCTGAACAGACAACGACACAACGTTCACAGGCAGCTGGAGCACGTACAGTAGATATGTTCATCTGCACACAGTGTGAGTGTGCAGCAGCTGCCGTGTTCACAGTCGGACCTGCAGGCAGTGCAGCCAGCTCCAGCGGTTGGTGGCGTCCACGATCTTGAGGAGCTGCAGGACTCTGACGAACAGGTTGGTGTCGTGATACGGCAGCGCGCAGGCCAACAGACTGTCAGTGTTGTACAGCTGGATGTGGAAGCTGCAACACAACATGACACATCATCAACACAGGAAGTGATCTGGGACATCACGCATCACTCGTGTGTTTTCTATAATGAAGGATGTGTGACGATGCGTACCGGTGAACGAGCCACTCGATGCACTTGTGAGCCGGCTTCAGGAGGAAGTACGGGCACAGGCGGGTGAGGAAGAGCGAGATGCTGGCGTCCAGCTTCTCGTTGACCTCCTTGGACTGGACGCTCCTCTCCAGGGTCAGCGAGGCCCCGCTGAACAGGGTGTCCTGGAACTCCTGGAAGGCTGGTTCGATTCCCAGCAGCTCCTCCAGCCCCGTGCAGCCTGGAGGGGGAGGACAGACGGACGGGTTGTAAAGGGATAAAGCACATCAAGCATCTGGTGGTCGTCTCAGACCGGGCGCGGGACTCACCGAGGGCGTAGAAGGTGCTTCTGTCCATGGTGGCGGCATCTTTGGGGTCGAAGAGCAGCGAGGCGACCTCTCTGCGTGTCAGCAGGTTGGGGTCGCTCTGAGGCAGCGCGAGCCTCTTCAGCTGGTGGGCCAAGGACGTCATGACGGCTGTTTCTTAATCTGATGGACACAAACAATCACTGACATTTACACACTAAACAGTCTGTTTCCTGTCACCTCAACCTGAACACAACGTCTCCATGAAGGCGGCAGTCTGCTCCAGCTTCACCTGATCAGGTGTTTAAGTAAAGCTGTTGCAACACATGAGCGCTGGAATAAACCTGGTTTCACTCAGGAGGCTGAGTCTTATAACCAGCTTGTTAAAGATAAACCAGGTAATAATTCAGTGTGAATGTTGATGCCGAACTGAAAAGTGGATCTTTTTGATAAACGAACAGTTTCACTTCACTACTGTGCGGAGGCAAACCTTTGTTATGAGCAAGACAACATTAAAAGTGCAGTTTTTTCAGGGGAGTTTGGTAGATGAATGAATACCAGACATGTAACACTCTGTTAGCGGTCTGTATCTGTACTACAGTACCCAGTGTGGTGACTGCAGACACGAGCAGCTAACTTACAGCGACATAAACGTTAGCTACTTAAGCTAACTCGCCGGTTTGTCACAGAGACAAACTTCCGTGTTGAAACGAAACACAACGCGACCGACGAACATCAACTCAAACACACACAAACAAAACCACAACAATTAGAAATGTATGAGAGAGTAAAGAAGAGCCGGACCTGTTCTCTGTCACTCTGTTAACACATGTGTGCACGTTGTTGATCGCTCCAGTGACCTGGTTCCGGATGGTTCTACATCCGGTTCACGTCCGGCTGAAGGTTTGTATAAAGTGAGATGTTTCACTCCGACACACTTCCGGCTTCGTCTTCAACTTTTACCGAAGTGAAATGAATATTTTCAGTCCCTCATAAATCAAGAATCATCCACATCAGAACTTATGTGAACAAACTGTGAACACGTTCATATTATGACGCCCAAATAAACATGTGAGAGACTGAAAACAGTTTAATTAAAACTAATTATTAACTAAATTAAGAAATAAACCCCCAAAACACATCATAACAACAACGATGCTGAAAACACTCCGATATGATGTATAAATGTGTATATTTACAATGTTTCATAATTTTATTTTTAATAATTTAAAAAAGCCCGTAGGACCGGGGCCGGTCCACCGAGATGACGAGATCAGCCCGGAGGTACAGAGCCGGTTACTGAGGGCGACGGTCCGCTCGCGCTTCTTTTTGTTTTTGCGGGTTAAATCAAATAAACAAAGTCATGTACAAGTTGGTATTTAGACACATCAGTTCAGCTGATATATTGTATTTGAGCTAAATCTGACTTAAATAAATTAAGAAATAAAAAAACTTTACATTTCAGCTGTAAACAAGTGATAATTTACAGGAGAGAAACTCAGGTCATACTCTGAAACTGTACGGAGGTAATCTAGAGAGAGTTAATAGTGTTGTGACCCCAGATTAATATGGAGAGAGCTTTTTATAAATGTGGAGGATGATAAAAAAGTGTTAAATATTATGAGATGTCTTGCAGGAGTTGAATGGGGAGCTGATACTGCATCACTGAAATATATATATATATATATATATATTGTGTATATATACACAATATATATACATGTCTATATGTAGCTCTGATAAGATCAAGGCTGGATTGTGGGAGTGTGTAAATGGATCAGCAGTTAAATCTGTGCTTGACTGGATGTAACACAGGCTC
>NC_140208.1:1067136-1308822 GCF_965226575.1 Pagrus pagrus
TCTTTTTATTCCTTTTATCGTCTGTTTATCTGTTTGTAATACCACTTGTGACCGTCCATTGATTTTATCCTTTATATGCGTTACTTTCTTTCTTTCCTTGTGATTTTTCATGTGTTATCTCTATAGAAATAAAGTTTCTTATTATTATAATCCTGAGGACGCTTTGTCAGCAGTTTTAATAGATTTCTTAGATAGTCTTTTATTTTGAAGGAGCATGGGACAAACATGCAGTTGATGCATGAGTCTCTAAACTCATTTTTGTTTCTAAATGTCCTTTTATCACTTTTAAAGTTCTTTGAATTTTCTCATTTGTTTGAAAAGTTCTCTGTAGGTAAAGTTTGATAGTTGAACTGTGAACTGGTTTCTGAACTTGTCTGACGTTGATCGTCCTCCTCTGGTTTCCAGGTTTGGATCATGACGTCGATGCCAAAGGTCAGTTCACTGATATAAACATCATGTTTTTTCATTAATCAATAATCAGATTGATTTCCTGTCAGTGAGTCGTTCATGTCCGTGTGACAGAAAGCACCATCGTAGCGGAGCACAGCACCATCCTGGCAGATCGCACTCTGATTGGTTCAGACTGTCCCAAACACCCGGTGCAGACGCTCAGCCGGGTTTACTGTAAAGACTGTGAGCTGCAGTCCGACAGGAAGGAGACCACACACTGCGCCTCCTCCAAATACACCCCCACCTCCTCCTCCGTGACGGGGCCGAGACCAGGACCCTCAGAGACCGGAGACCAGGAAACATCCACCATCTACTGCAGAGACCGGAGCCGCAAGAACCGCACAGGTGAGCACAAGATACATTTATTATTATTATTATTATTATTATTATTATTATTATTATTATTATTATTATTATTATAGTTAACAGTGAGCAGCCAGCAGCTGTATATGAGCACACATGTTGTTTTATGTTCAACATGTGATTTTAAAATGGACCGTTGGTTAAGACAGTTTCCGTTATGTGTTTGCAATGTGAGCGAACAGACTCGGGATACTTCTATAAAATCTAATCATGATTCGTTCTTTGTCCCAATGCAAACTCAAACACTTTCTTTGCAGCATTTACTTAATGATATGTATAAAAAGGTATTCAGAGTAACTTCTCAACATTATCCTTAAAACAAAACAAAAAAGTGCAGCGATCTCCCAGCAGCATTTCTCGTGAGTTTAACTGAAAATTAAAGACGTAAACATGAATAAAACTTAAATTTGTATTTAATTGTAGGTCTCTGTCCTCAGTTCTTCGTCCAGTCCAGCAGCTGGTTGTGGTGAGGAAAGTCTCTCAGCAGCTGTCCCCTGAGACGACTCTATATTTTAATTATTTAACTGGACACGTGGACGTGCCCGTCGTCATAAAAATGGATCATAAGATGTTTTTATTGCAGCTTCAGGACCATCGGCTGCCTTCCCTTTGACTCTCAGCTCAGCTTGCTCACCGGAGCAGCTCCAGTCTGACAGCAGCCTGCAGTGTTGATAGGCTGTTACTCTTGAAGTGTAGCCAATCAGATGGTGCTGTGGGCGGGACTACAGAAGTTGACCTTGATTGTAGATAACTGGAAAAATAGTGGCAATAATGCTGCTGTAATGTTTTATTGTGATTTCTTCTGAGGGCAGCCGGCTCGTCTCAACGGAAAATGTTTTAGGAATCTCAGATCAGCTGTTTGTCTTTAACGAACCTTTCTTCAGCAGGTGCTCTGGCGTCCGTGTGGGACAGGTCAGCCGCCCACGTGTTTTCTCTGTTCTCTCTGCTTTATAATCAGCTGATGCTGCAGAGACGCCACGATGTGACAGGTAGCAGTCCTGACTGAGCAGGTTTCTCCTGCACCTACAGACTGTCTGTCAGCCGGGCAGGAAGTTAGTTCAGATATCTGAGTCAAAAGGCCCACATGTAGTGTCACGATGATCTCGAGTCTTTAAATTTTTACCCAGAAACATCAGAGTAATGGCAGGATTTTTTTCTCAGTGTTTAATCAAAGCAGATTTTGAGTTAAATTTGAAAAGCTGTCTCAAATCTGTTGATTAATGTAACATTAAAAACCCAAAGAGCTCAACAGCCGGTAATATTCAGTCGGGGTAATGTGACACCACATGATTATGAGATATAAATGTGCACGTTTTACAGAAAATAAGTGGTTCAGCTCAAGTCCCTCCTGTAGAGCAGCAGCAGGAGGACATCTGATTGGCCAGACTCCTCACAGTGTGTAACTGCTGGCCAATCAGAGCTCTTTGTGTTGCTGCTCTGTTTGATAAGTCAAAAGCGTCTCAGTCAGTCTAAATGTCTTAAATTTGACGTCATGAGATGATTTCCTGCCCAGCTGTGATTCTTCTCACCTTCACTTTTCATTTAATACATTCAGGGTGTTTGCTTCCTGAAACATCGACTAAGAGCCTCTTCCTCCTTCTCTCCCTCTTCCTCCTCTGTGGCTCTGCCCACAAATATTTGTATAACTCTGCATATGTTAATCACTTCCTGTTTGTCACCACCTGTTTGAGTCGCTCTCTGGGGTTTCCTGCAGATTGTTCAGGATGTTTCTGTCCTTATTGAAGTTTGACTCTTGGCTCTTGCAGATGTGCTGCAGCTGTGGTTGGACTCCTGCCTGCTGTGTGTCAGGAGCGCTGCAGCCTGCTGCGTGTCTGTGCTGACACACACCTGGCAGGTGTGTCAGGGGCTGGCCTCAAAGGTCAACATACAGTCTGATAACAGACATGGAGGTACTGACTGTCGGAGTCTGTTTGTCGTAGGTGTGGGAACGTACCTGTCCACTTCTATTCTGACCAGGCGCTGGTGTCAAAACCTGCATGAAATAAACTAATAACAGATCTGTTTCTCCTCCTCACCTGGTGTTGTTACCTGTGCATGCTCTAACCCGTCTCTACGTCAGTCTAGCTTCTGTGTCAGAGTAGAGTTCAGTGTGGATACTTCCTGACTGCAGTAGCTGTGTGTGAACACTAAACTGCACATGAAGGCAAAACCCATCCCAAGAGTGTCAGTAGGTTCTTGTTCCTCCAGAACAGCTCCAGTAATCCTGGTCACAGGTTCTCCAAGTCCCTAAAACCTCCTTCATTATTACTGGACTACACACGGGACCTGTAGAACCTCCTTTAGGTTCGCTAAATACTGTTACAGAGATGACAAACACCTAGAGCCTCTTACAGTTGACCTGGAACCCATTCAGTAAACACCAGAACCTGCTAACTGACTGCAACAACTGCCTCAGGGACCACTAGAATCTTCTGAAGGACCATTAGAACCACCTGGAGGAACCTCTATCCTTTTTTAAAGGGAAATTAACTTGAATCTGATGGTGAACAAGCCATCAGTGAGTCTGTGACTTCATTCACATTCTGGTTCACTGTGGTTCTGTTCCGTGATGCTTTGGATCGTCTTGTTTTCCCTGACCTCTCCCTGCTCACCTGCCGTGTTTCTCTCCCAAACAAATGGGCTGCACCCCTTCACTTTGGCTGTTGCCGTGGCAAAATGCAAATGTCTCTGCCTGCAGCCAGTGTTGGTCCTCGGCCCAGAGGACGAGCTGAGGCGTCGTCTGAGTCCTGACTGTGTTTCCTGTCTGCTGCAGCTCGACCCAGTCACTGTGGAGTCATGAACCTGAGGGAGTCCACCAAGAACCAGAGGGAGCTTCATCCCAACGGATCTCTGTGTGAGTTCACACACACACACACACACACACACACACACACACACACACACACACACACACACACACACACACACACACACACACACACACACACACACACACACACACACACACACACACACACACACACACACACACTCAGGTGAAACCTGGTTACAGCAGTCTTTCTTGACTGCAGGCTGCTGTTGGTGTGCTGCTGTTATTTTCATTTTGTGTGCTCAGGTTCCTCAGTGTAGCTCGCCGGCCAGCTTCATTTTCAAGGGTCCGTTAAAGGTGTGATTGAAGTTATTCACAGCTGGTGCAGAGGTCGAGTCTGTCAATGTTTCCTGCCTCGTGTTGTGTGTCTGTCAGTTAAACACACTCGTCCACTGCTGACACCAACAGGTGACGACTGTCAGGAGAAACAACGCTCAGACACGGATACCGTCTCCTCCTCCTCCTCCTCTTCATCTTCATCTTCATCGCCATCTTCATGGTCCTCAGCGTCTTCCTGTTTGTTGGGGCTGATGTGGAGCGCTGCTGTTTTTACAGGTTAACTATCTGATCTGACCAGTGAAATACATGTTTCTCCTGTTATCTGGCTGCAGACGGTCGTCCTGTGTCAGACTGATGATGAATCTTATTTTCTGTCAGTTCTGAACTGTTAATTAAACTAATGCTGCAGTTTCCATCTAAAGCCAAGACTGCATCATTAAGACAGTCTTCAGTACACAAACACCCACTAAGGGAGCAAAATTTCAGTTTCACTCCTCCAAATTTCTCCTCCTGCTTCTTCGTCTCCTCATATGAATCCGTCTCTGACCCTGTTTGCCTCCTCAGCTTCGTGTCTCTCTCGGCTGACTCTCGCTGCAGCGTCAGCAGTTTGGCCTCTGACCAAGAGAACATGTTCATCTTGTTGGAGCGCCGGACGCTCAGCAGGTTACCATCGTATCGCCGTGTTTGTTGTATTGATTGATTTGATTGAAGCCTTGATGGATTCCTCTGCTCCTCCTCTTCTGATGTGCAGCATGTTTGTGTCGGCGCTCCGTGTTGTTTCTCTGCAGCTCGTCCTCAGCTGCTGTGTTGTTGTTCCTCTCGTCTCTGTTCTTGTGTTCACTTCTTTAGTGGATTTGATCAACATGGTAACGTTTCTTTTCCTGCTTGGTGACCCGCAGCCTCCTGCTCAGCTGGTGAAGGATCACTTAATGACTATTTAATGGAATATTTAAAGTGTGTGTTTGTGTGTGTTTAGGTACGACAGCAGCTGATGTGTACAGGTGGCTCAACAGACGATGGCATCACATGACCGCCAGCTTCCTCCTGACTCGGTAAAAACCTTGTCTGTGCGATGGCCTCTTGGCTATAAAGAGGCAATAAAATCAGTGTCGACAGATTATTTCTTCTGCCCAGAATCTGACTTCAAACCAAACTGCGACCTAGTTCTTGTTTTAATCTGACGTGTTGTTTTTCCTCCTGCAGGTTTCCTCTCAGACTGCTCCTGGTTCTGGTCCCTCTGCTGCTGCTCCTCCTCAGTAGGTCTCATGTCTTCACGGTCGGTCATTTATCGGTCCGGCTGCCTGAAACTTGTTTTGTTGAAATTTGCAAATTTGCAAACCCCCAAATGTTTCCAACAATGTTCAGAGAAAATTCACAAGTTTCCTCAAAGGTAACGCTGCGTTTCATATGGTAGTCTGTCACTGTAACTTCAGGAGAGAGTCGGATCCGAACATTACCTCAGAGTTGAGGTGAAGCTCTGAGTGAAGTCACTCAGCAGAGGTTCTGGTTCCGGATCACTGCTGCAGTCGGGTTGATAAACAGGAGTGAAGATAAATCCACTTTTTAATCCCACAAGTTAAAACGTAATCTCTGAGCTCTCCTCCCGTCGGTAAACGGCTCCGGATCGGAGCAGATGTTGCAGATGTTCTCTTTCAAAGGTTTCAGACGCACGTGTTGTTGTTGTTGTTGTTGTTTCAGGTCTGTGTTGGTTCTGTTCTGCCGGTCTGCAGTCTGTCCTTCCAGCTGTCTCGGAGTGGAGGACGGCGGTCCCTGACGTCCCCGCTCTGTCCTCCATCTACAGCTTCATGTCCCCCCAGAGCCAATCAACAGAGGGCGCTGTGGAGGAGATGAGGATGCTGCAGCCCTACGAGGAGCCGATCTACAGTCGACCTCCATCGGCTGAAACAGCATCAGCAAAGGAGGTACTGACACTGCCATGTCACGGTTTATCATTTCTGTGGCAAAAAGGTTCTCTGGCTCCAGCTTCTTCAGCTCTTCTCAGTGTTAGACCATCAGGAACTGAAGCTGTGTCCTAAATTAAACATTTGAAGGTGTCACAGTGAACGGACTGAATTATTAATCTGACATTTTATAAACTGTTAATTGAAAAAGTAACATAAAAAACAATATGGCCTCTGGAAATTGGATATAAAAAGGTGAGATCGTCTTAATCTCGAGGACGAGACGTTTCAGTCTGACATGTTACACAAATCTGAGGTTACTTTCTGTTTTAATGCAAACGTATATGAGAAAAGACTTTTAAAAGGAGCAGTTCACCCAAAACATAAAACCTCAGTCATCAAGTCAGGTGAAGCCTCGTAGTCAACAAAACATTTCTGGAGCTTCACAGTAAAACAGAGTCGCAGCATCCATTATTTTGTCCCTCTTTATTCCACATGTTGTGTTGAAGCTGTCTCTCCTCTCGTTGTACTGTGGCTTTTTTTTTCAAGCAGCTGTTTAAATGAAACTTTCGTTGCTTCACAGGAAGCGTCTGCTGCACCGTCGGCAGATGAGGCGACGCGGCTCGTTCATCTGGAGCAGAGTCTGACGGCGCTGTGGGAGCGGGTGGAGGTCGGAGGGCGGCAGGCAGAGCAGAGACACATGGAGGTGCTCCGGCTGTACACTGACCTCCAACAGCAGCAGGTCTCTGCTCAAAGCGGCCGCGAGGAGGCCTGGCTGAACCAACTGCTGCAGCAACAGCTGGAGCAGCTCCAGGCACGACTGGACGAGGAGAGACGGCAGAGGGAACAGGTCAGAGACGCATTCAGATCAAAGAGTGATCTAAACATGACTCTGGAAATACAATTATCCAAAGGCATGAAGGCCGCGCACACGCAAATCTCCAGGACAAAGGTGACAAATCTACATCCACTAATTTATTCTGGTCATGTCAACCAACATGCTAATGATTTGTCCTGCTGGCCTTCATGTCCTAGAGATTTGTGTGCCTGCTACCTTTTTTTATATATTATACATATCTTTGGGTATTAATGTGTATTTCCTCCCTGTCGGTGTGTCTGCAGACGCGGCAGCAGGATTTATCGCAGCAGCAGGGTCAAGCGTCTCGTCTGGATCAGCTGGAGCTGCAGCTGCAGAGTCTGGCTGCTAAAACTGAGGTACAGCAGCACTTCATCAGCATCTTATTCACTGACTCACTGAAGCTCCAGAGTTTGTTGATCTCAGGACCGTTTGGTTCGTTGTTCTGCAGGAGGTTCAGTGGAGACAAGAAGCTGCAGCTACAGTCTCACCTTCATCAACACTTCCTGCTGCTGTCAGGTGATCTTCCTCCTCATCCTCCTCTTCACTTGACACTCACAGTTGTAGTTTGGTTGTAGTTCTGCTCTGTTTGTCGTTCACACAGACGACAGGTGTGAACACTTAAACCTGTGTAACAGTTTGGAGTGTACTTGTCTTGTAACTTCCTCTAGTGTTGGTGTGGACCGTCAGTCCCATGATGCCTTGCTGGCAGTGGTTGCACGGTTGGAGGCGGCGCTGGAGGATGTCAGACGGGATGTTAAGGGTCTGTCCGGGTGTCGGGGCGGCTGCCGACGACTCGACAGAATCCAGCAGACGGTGAGAGAGGCGACACTTTATTATTAAACTTAACTGAAGCAGTGAGCAGCAAGGTTAGCCTCGTTAGCTAGCCAACCCACGTCTTTTTTTTTTTTTTTTTTTTGCCTTCCCCCAGATCAGATCGCAAAATGTTGAGATCACAGATTGTAAACGTGAAATGCAGAAATGACAAACACTGATCTCTTTACATTTTGAAATTCATTTTTCCAAAAGTACAAACTGAGTTGAAATGAAGCTTTTTGGTTCGTCTACGTTTATCTGTAGACTTAAACTTCACAATATTGTATCACTGAACAAGTTATTGTGAAATCCGTTTAGTCCAGGTTCAAATGTTAGTTCATTTTAACATCTCTCAAATCTGTTTTCCCTTCTTGATCACTGATCTCAATGGGACTGACCTGGTTAAATAATAAAATATATTTTAGAATGACAGAACAAAGTTCAACTAATTGGGCGACAAACGGCAGCTTCACAACAAAATCCTCCTGTTGTTTCGCTGGAGATTTTGATGTGAAGCAGCAGAAGTTGGTTTATTACTACAGAGTCTGAAGTGATGGCACACTGCTCACACTTGAAACTGTTGAGAAATAAGCTTGTGACGTCGCTCTGGTGGACAAACGACTGAATGACGACAGTTTTAAAAAACATTTCTTCTGAGTTTCTCTACTTATCTTGTTATTTACACACTGACACTGATGTCTGTACAGAGTTGATATCTACTAATTTATCGGTTGGGCTGTAATGAAGAAAAATTTCCGACCACAAATATTATCAAAGTTATGATTCTTAAGAATTTCAATAAATTAAAACCCCACTTTCAGAGTCTCATGTTTCTGTATCCCGTTTCCTTTCCCTCGTGTCCTCTGTCAGATTTCTGATCAGGTCTCGGTTCAGGTCCGTGAGGAGGTTCGGACTCTCGTCTATAGTGACCAGCTGACTGGGGGGGGCGAAGCTTCTGGAGACCAGGCCGGCCTCCCAGAGTCGCTGCTCCAGTGGCTGTCTCAGCGGTACGTCAGCGGGGCCGACCTGCAGGCGTCGCTGGCCTCCCTGGAGCTCAGCGTCCTGCAGAACATCAGCCTGCAGCTGGAGCAGCGCCGCAGCGAGGAGACAGCCAGAGAGGCCGTCCTGCACGCCGCCGAGGCTGCTGGGGCCGCCGTGACACACGAGGTGACGCTCTGATATTTATTTTACAGTCGGTAGTTGAAATATTTGACGGCCTTTGACTTTTCCTTCATTGAAGACAACATAGTCGGCGTTGATGAATCATCCAGTCGTCCAAGTCACGAGCAGTGATGCTTCCTCTCTGCTCATCTCTGTAACTTTGTCCACTGGAAGAGATCGTTTTAATGATCCTTCTGTTAAATGGCTCCTCAGATGTTTGTCCTCTAACAGATATCCAACAGTAAACCAACAACAGTCTTATTCATCGAGTTTCCTGCTGACAGTTCACTAATCGCTCGTCTCTTCCAGGACGTCCATGTGATCGTGCAGAACGCTCTGCGTCTGTTTTCTCAGGACCGGACCGGTCTGGCCGACTACGCTCTCGAGTCTGGAGGTCAGAAACCCAGAGTGTTTGTGTTTGACTTGTTTTATAACCTCATGATATGACTTTATTTTGTAATTCTGATTATAGTGTATTTTGTAGTGTTGATGAAAGTGTCTTTTGTAGTTTACAGTAGTGTATTTTGTATGAAGACTTCTGACTGAAACAAAGATTTCCATGTATGTAAAGAAAAAATAACATTTATAAAGATTTGTCTTGTGGAAGTTATGCTTGCTTGTAATGCTACAGCGACTTCCTGTTTACGTAGTTGATTGGACAGAACTACAGATGTTTCCTAGCAACAAATTTACACATGAATAAAAATTAGCTGAGACATTTCTTAGTAGTTTTTTTTATAACTGTGTAACCTGATTTAGTTAACCACTAGTTTGAAAGTAGCTAGTTACAAAGTAACTACCAAACTGTACCTGACAGGTGTGTGTCTGTGGTTGTCCTGCAGGGGGCAGCATCCTGAGCACTCGCTGCTCGGAGACGTATGAGACGAAGGCCGCTCTGCTGAGTCTGTTTGGAGTTCCTCTCTGGTATTTCTCTCAGTCTCCTCGAGCTGTAATCCAGGTAACACACCTGACATCAGCCCCATCACACGACACCTGTGGTCACTGGAGTTATTTCATGTTATTTTACATTTTATTTGACTTCAGTTAGCTTGTATTACATGAGGCAAAACATTAACATTAAAAGATAAGTCCTACATTAGCAGTGTTGGTTCTCAAGATAATTTGGAAACAAAAACAACTTTTGGTGTAAACGTGGATAACATCCAGCAGAACCTGTGTGCCTCCGACCTTCTCGCCCTGTAGCCAGACGTCCATCCAGGAAACTGCTGGGCCTTCAGAGGCTCCAAGGGCTTCCTGGTGATCCGCCTCTCCATGAGGATCCTCCCCACTGCCTTCTCCCTGGAGCACATCCCCAAAGCTCTGGCACCGAGCGGGACGCTGCACAGCGCCCCCCGAGACTTCAACGTTTACGTAAGCGAGACGCTGCCGGCAGAAAGGTCCTGTCTGGATGTTTAGTTTGTGTTTAATACTGATCTGTTTGTGCTCTCAGGGTCTGGATGATGAGAGTCAAGAGAGAGGGGAGCTGCTGGGCACTTACACCTATGATGAGGATGGAGAAGCTCTACAAACCTACCCTGTCACTGTGAGTAATGCTCCACAGAGTCTGTTTAGACCTGATCACAGGTGGACTGCTAGTACAGGTGTGAAGACACATGTGAGATCCAACCACCATTGGGAGGTCTGGGCTGCATGTGACCACATGATGTAATGTAAATTACATGTTTGCTCTCTGTTAACCTGCCAATGTTAGCAGCAGATGTTTGTGAACACACTGTTTCAACTGAGCCAACCATTGAACTAGTAACCACATCACCAGACTCCCTTAACAAGCATTGTGATTTTAAGAGTTGTTGAGTGAGGAGAAACTTTTTCAGCAAATGTTCTACATGAAGTTTTTTCTTTTTGTCCCGGTGATATTTATTTGCATGTAGAGTAGGGAAGTGAGATCTGATCACAAGTGGTCAGTTAATTAAATTGATGAAGCTCTGGAGCCCAGAGAGCACACATGAATATGCTATCATTTTTCTTAAAAATGTCTTTAACGTCATTAAATTTACACCCAAAGTGTGACAATACGCTGATGACCCCAAACTCTTCCTGTGATTTCAGCGTTTGTCTTATTCTGCCTGTTTTTTTTTTTGTCCTGGACAGGAGGAGAGTGAAGGAGCCTTCCAGATCATCGAGGTACAGGTGTTGTCCAACTGGGGACACCCAGATTACACCTGCATGTACCGCTTTAGAGTACATGGGACGCCCCGAGACCTCTGAGGATGCTGAAGAGACGACATCAGATTATTTAATGCACAGTGTGGAGATGTCCCCCCCAGATAACTGCTTCAGCCACCTGTTGCTAACTGTGCCTGAAACACTGAACACTTTTCTTTTTTTGTTTTTAACATTGAAGCCGTACAGCTGAAGATTGGCGACTGATGGCAGTTCTGGATTCTGGGGCGTTTGAAAGAATGCAGACTCGATGTCACTCCAGTCTTTCCTCTTTTCAGAGTTTCTTCATTTTCAATATTTCCATCCTGCTGGAGCAGGAGACAATTCTGTCCTTTCAGACCAAATGTTATGTCCGAGTGATGTCATTTCCTGTGGAAAAATGACACACTGACAGCTTTGATGTGATGTGTAATGTTTCTGTCAATAGTTAATATTTTTTTATCAGTGTTGTTTTGTGTTTGCTGTGTTAAAGGTCACATGGCCGTATCGTTTTTGGTAGCTATATGAGACCACAATCAAAGGGCGGCCATTTTCCTCAGAAGTCACACACAATGGGGATGCTGGGATAATGTTATGCTGCTGTGACGTATAAATGTCCGAATCCGAAAAATGTTTATTATTTCACCACCTCCTGATTGATCAGCAACTGAACAGGCGACAGAACGTGAAAATCCAGAAGGACATCGGGTCGTATTTCAAGGTAAAACGGCAGATTTGACAACCCGTCAGCTAACGTTAGCATTCCACCACCGCCTTGCTAATGTTATTATTTTCACCTTCAGGCCCGATTAAATGTTTCCATCATATTGTGTAACAATGTTAGCTTGGAAGTGGTTCAATGCTAACATTAGCAAATGGGTTATTGAACATGTTGTATGACCTGATGTCCTTCTGGATTTTCTTCCAAGTTACTGATCAATCAGGAGGATGTGATGTGAAAATGTGCCTGACTGCCTACATCTGTAGGACTGGACACGGCAGGACGACATGAGTCTCCCACCCTGAGTGTGGCGTCTGGAGAAAATGGCCGCCACTTTAATATGAGCACACAGTTGTATAGATATTTTTAAGCAGTTTGTGTTGATGAGCTGGAAATCATCTACAGTTTTGGTTGTAATAAATATAATATAAATACTTTGTGGTAACGTCTTCTTTGTGTTTAAGACATTAACCAGAAATCACATCAGAATTGTGTCACCTGGAGAGGGCGGGACTTCTACTTGTTGAATCTGAATGGGCAGATCAGTGTCAATAACAGTGGGAAATGTGTGGAGGTCTACACTCACCGGAAATTATACGGAAGAAGCGTTTGTCAATGTAGGGCACTTTTTAAAAAAATGTCAGTAATAACATCAGCTAGTTGATCAGCATGTTTTCAGTACAGGGCCAGGTGTATTATCTGGACCAGCAGCCTTATTTGTATTCACACTCAGCAGGTTTTTCTTGTATCTGCTGTGGTCACTGACGGTGGCTGGCCCTCTGGAGGCGAAGTGGACTTCACAGCTGAGGCTTTGTTGAGATCAACGCCAGCATAAAGTGTGTTCAGCTCATCTGGCAGTGTGGCCTCACACCTGATGGGGGCGCTCCTGGTTTTATAGCCTGTGATGTTCTGGATCTCCTGCCACATCTTCAGTGCTGTTGGTGTTGAGCAGTGTTGGTAACGTTACTTTTAAAAGTAACTCATTACGTTAATAGATTACCGCCATTAAAAAGCAACTTGTTACATTACTGCGTTATCTACTGAGAATTGAACGTGTTCGAGTACTTTAGAGTCAACAAGAATGACGGTAAAACCTCTTTACGACTCGTCAGTTATATTGTCCAGACAGCGTGTAGCCATCTGTACATGTACCTTTTGCTACTTCTTTACGGCCCACGATCGGTAACTCTTCAGCCTGATAATAAGAATGACAGACACAATATAACATTCACAGCTCTTTATTTAGCCAACAATCTGACAGCGAAGTGGGCAGAGGCAGACAGTATTAGGCACAGCTGTTTCACTGAAAACAATGTGGTGATACTGGCAGTAAAATGCTGACAAACAGCCCCAACATACATAAAAATATAAAAGATATGTACATCTACAGGGAATCAAACTGAAAATGTGCTTTTACAAGCTCTCTAGTCCCCGATGAAAGAAAATGTTAAAAACTGAAGGTGTATAGGGGCTTGGGTTTCAAGTTATTCAGTAAAGACAAACCAAAGATAAAGAAACCAAATAAACCTGTTGACTGGTGACCTCTGTGGTCACTCAGCTGGGCTGAAGAATAAACACAACTTAACTAGAATGAAACGGGGCCTGAACAGACCAGAGTTTCTGGCTGATGATCTGTCAGGGACCGAGTCAGAATGAGAGCGAGTCCGACCTGGGTGCCGTTCCCCACCTTCTTAAGCCTTCACACAAGGGCGTCGTCACTCCCTGATTGGCTGGGAGGGAAATGTCCCCAGCTGCTTCCACTCATTAATCAGGAGTCAGTCTGTCTCCACACCTGCACACAGGTGATCTGAATCCACTGCAGTCAGTCCAGAGCGATTTTGAAATTCAGCCCCAAACAAATAAAGATAGCGAGTCTTAATCAGTGGGACAGCTGCAACAATACAGCACGGCTCTTACAGCGAGTATATGGTGTTTGAAAATGGATCCAATGAACCCGGAAACTATGAGCACTTACATAGAAACAATGAAAGTGAAGGGCTTTGATTTCTTATTTATTCAGGCGGCGCCAGAATCAACACAAATTAAAGTTCCTTGCTGCTTTAAATTGTAAAGTAACTAAAGCTGTCAGATAAATGTAACAGAGTAAAAAGTAAAATATCGCATTCTGTCGCTGTATGTGATGCTAGCTAGCGTGTAGCGTACAGACAGGTAATGGCTGAAAATGAATGAACTTTTCTTCTAATATCAAACCGTGGACATGTTTGCATTGGCCCGACCTGACTTCCTGTACTGGCACTGGACATGAGGCATGGTACAGAAGACAAGCTCCTCCAAATACTGAGTCATAAATGAGAGCAGGGAAGTAATCTCTATGTTGTGTCAGCTGTAGTTTAAAGGGAACATCTGTGTAAAAATGTAACATCCTTCACTGAGCTGATGGACGGTTGATGAGCTCTTTGGAGGTCCTACTCTGCTGCCTCGCCTGCTTCCTCTTCAGCTCCGGGAACACCGAGGTTATAATGATCCAGCTCCATGTTCTGCTGTGGACCCGGCTTCTGCCCCCTGGTGGCCTGGAGAGACATGACAGCACACACAGTTCAGTACACACAAGCCAAGTGCTTCATTTGAGCCGGACCTCTCATCAACAGAGCTGTGAACGTTACCTGATGGGTGACACAGAGGACAGTGATGAACAGCAGCAGAGCCAGCGACAGGAGGACCAGTCTGATGGCCCTGACGTAAGAAACTGCTGGACCTGATGAAACACGTTCAGTCATCACATCGGATCACATGACATCATGAGTACAACAGCTCTCATTAACTTCAGATCCTCTAAAAGCACTGAAGTCACTTTAACTTGTCGCTGTCTGATTCAGTTCTTAGAGAATCAGTTCCTCTGATCCTCTGTGTGTTTTCATGTCAGTTCCTCTGGTTTTTATCTTGTTTTCTATTCCTGCTGGTCTCTGACAGTTACCAATACAGTGTGTTATGTGACTGAGGCTCACCTGAGCAGGTAACCTCCAGGAAGAAGGAAGACCACATGGGTGATACGCACTCCCTGAGAGCAGATCCAGACTGAACACAGTCAGGACGTATCTTCCAGGCAGATTTGAGTGTGGATTCATTTCTCAGTCCTGTTGAAACAACAGATCCACAGTGCAGCTCTCTGCAGACTACAGCTGCTGACGTCAGAGTCCAGTTAGAGTCATAAACTGGCCTCCAGTCTCCCTGTTTCACCTCCAGAGCTCCTGCACAGCGACTGGATCCTCCCACCAACCTGAGAGGTTCTGGACAGAGACAACAGAGTCATCAGGAAAAGAATAAAGTGAGTTTGAGAGGAACAGAAATGAACCAAATCAAAGCTGCAGCTCCTCTTCTACCTGAGCAGGTGAGTCCAACAGCTTTTCCAGGTGAGCAGGTGTTTCTACCTGAGCTCCTACAGTCCAGGAGAGCAGACTCGTTGCCTTCACACTGGAACTCTTTGGTCAAACCCTCCACTTCTCCATAGAGCGCCCCCTGGAGGACCGAAGGAGCCCCACAGCCGAGCTCCCTACAGACCACCTCTGCATCCTGCTGGTCGAAGTCGGCTTCACACACTGAGGACCACCACTGGTCAGACTGGTCAGACTTGACCTCCAGTCTGCCTGAACACAGACTGTTCCCGTTCACCAGCCTGACAGAGTCTGCAGAGAGAGAGAATTACACAACTGATCTTTATTTGTGACTTTTGTAAGAACCGGGGGAGTATTCCTGTTCGTCAGCGAAAATAAACGTGTTATTGTGTAACCCCCAGATTCCCTCAGGAACGCTCTAGACAGCACTCGTGTTTCCAGCGGCTGCACCACGGTGAGTGTCATCACTCTCTGCTCAGCTCTGAGGAGGATACAGTCTATTTCCAACTGCAAAGCTTTCATTGCGAAGCAGCATCACAGGAAACGCTGTGTTTTCAGCAGCAGTAACTAAACACGACTCCTGAAACAGCTGAAAGTGAACACGATGAAACAGTAAAACGCAGCAGGTGTTTGAAAGAACAAACAGGACTTTTGTAGCTTCCAACTGAATCTCTCGTCCTGAGAGCTGAACACGCTGACTTAAAAACCTCTTTCTCTCAGGTTTCCTACACAGACATGAGTCGAGAATCGATTTGAGGGGGGACGGGTGTTTGTTACGGGTTGGCTGCAGTTGCGAGACACTATCGCTGCCCTCCTGGACGCGGGGCGACCCGGCTTGGCCTTACTCCAGAGCAGGTCCATCACCAGCGTGGCTTGGCGCAGTAAAACTGCTGATGGAAAAGCAAATCAGCGCAGCTCAATTTTACTTGGTGTGGACTTGGTCCGTTCTGACATTTTGTGAACCCCAGTCACCCGTTCAGAGCTGAGCCAGGTGTCAGAGTATCAGGAACTGACCTTTACATTTTGACATGTGGCACACCTTTGAATAGAGAAGCCAGCCGTCCCAACTGGACTGCACACTGCTTCAAAACTGTTCCCATTTGTCAGCTGGGACTTTGTGGTCCTGGTGCTCCATGCTGACACTTTGGGGTCAGCTTGGTCAACTCCAGCTGAGAAGATCTGTTGGGCTGTCAGAGCACCAGGATCAACAAGTCCCACTCTGACAACATGGGAACATTGATTTAGATCAGTTTGTCCCGTTGCTGAGCCGACCTCTGGGTCTCAACACTTGAATAAGAACATGTTAACTCAGAACATGTCACAGTAAATTTATACTAAGAAACTGGAAGGTCATTGCCATAGGTTATGTTCCTGGTAGGCTTACCTGAGCAGGTGATCTTTATGATGGAAGAAGAGGAACCTGATGACAAACACTCCCTCAGAGCAGATCCAGACTCCACACAGCCAGGACTGATCTCCCATGCAGCTCTGTTGGAGGACTCATTTCTCAGCCCTGTTGAAGCAGCAGATCCACAGTCCAGCTCTGTACACATGACATCTGCTGACGTCAGAGTCCAGTTTGAGCCAAATACTGGTCTCCATTCTCCTCGTTTCACCTCCAGAGTTCCTGCACAGTGGCTGGATCCTCCCACCAACCTGACACGCTCTGAACAGAAACAAAAGAGTCATCAGTAAAATAATGAATGAACCAAATCAAAGCTGCAGCTCCTCTTCTACCTGAGCAGGTGAGTCCAGCATCTTTACCAGGTGCGCAGCTTTTTAATGATTCACCACACAGCTGAAAAGTGTTGCTTTTACCGCGCAGGTATCTTGAACCCATCTTGGCAAAGTTTTCACTCAATATAACCTGACAGCATGTTTAAGGTTAGGATTAGCTAGCTAACAGCCACGTCACAGTCCACAAATCAGTATGCAAATAATGGTCCATGTGTCCTGTTGTCACCCCGCAGCCAATCAGAAGACTCACAACAATATCTCACTGCTAGACTCTGAAACATGGTTGTTGATCTAACAGCTGATAAAACTGATATGTAGAGATTGATCCTAACACCAATGGATCAGTGAGGTGCTGACATGTGGTGTCACGATGATGGACTCTGTCTACCTGAGCTCTTAGTGCTGTCACAGAGGTTGATGATGAGGTTGTTGACGATGTGTCGGAGCAACTCAGAGTCGCCGACAATGTACACATGAGTTTCTTTAGTACCAGAGGCGATGGACCTCAGCTCACTCTCTCTGGCATCGTTAAAACCTGAAAGAAAAATGTCGTTTAAATGAGACCAAAACAAAGAAACCTTTTTGTGTGGCAAACTATCCAAATGATGGTTTCCAGATGTCAAACCTCAACCTTTGACTGATGGTTGTTCATTTTTAATCTCATTTATTATAAATCATATCTACTTTACATTACTGTCGGCTATCTGCTGAAGCCAACCAATACTTTCAGCTTCACGTTCCTCCTCCTGGGCAGCTGTTGGTCGACTATTCAAGTCAATTTTCAGAGACTTGAAAAGACTTGAAACATGGTGACTTCATTTTCATTAAACATTAACTGATATAAAAGACAAATGCAGTGATTTGTGCATCATGAGGGGCAAACTTGAAATAGAGAGCTTTTAGATCTCATCTTCACTTTCCAGACTTTTCTGAGGCTCAGCTGCTTTCTCCCTGTTCAAACTGGAAGTCACTCACCAACAGTGTAGACTTCGATGCCGGCGTCCTTCAGCTCTTGTGATGGAGAATCCACCAGGTCAGAGGATTCTCCATCAGTGATTAAGACAACAATTTTTTCAGAGTCTGATCGCATTCCCACATTTAGTTGAAAGATGTTTTGGAGGATGTAGTTCAGAGCAAGTCCTGTGTGACAGAAAAAAGACGGCTGAAAAGAAGAGTTGAGACGTTGGGGTAATTATTTCTAGTACTCTGTCGAGGGAGGGAATCTATTCATCCCTGCTCTCTATATACTGTTCAATATAAACCACGAACAGGATTATAAACACTGAATCCTCGAGGTGAATCTTTTTGTACAAATCACTGAATAATAACTTTCTAATAGTTTCTGGCCTCGATGCAACCAGAGCCTCTGTTCCCAAAGTCCCTCAGGGTGTGACCACATCAATATAAATCACCTGTATTGGTAAATCCTCCAAGTTGTCGTATCCTGGATGCGTCTCTCAGCAGGGCTTGTTTGTTCTGGTGGGTGTTCAGGTTCCAGTGTGTCGTTGGTCGGGAACTGTACTGAACCAGAGCTGCAGAAAACACAGAGCAAAGTGTGAAACAACAAGGACACACTGACCCAAAATGAAGGTGATGATGTTGTAGCGTCTCACAATAATGAAGCTACTACAGGTTATCCAGGTTTATTGCTTCAGTCACACACAGGCTACTGTCAGCTGTAGACAGCACACAGCTCAACGTCTGGTTACTGTAACGACACACATTAACAGTTAGCCTCGATTCCCTCGCACGTAGACTGACACATGTTCATCATCAAGCCGGACGAGATAACAACCCAACTCTCTAACTCTCGGTCAGTCACAGGCACGTTATCTTTCCTACATCCTGTCTGTTAGGTAACGATGTGACTGACGGGCTTCAGGCCTCCAGGAATCTCACATTACGCCCTGGCTTTTCTCTGACACCTTCAACAGCCGTGACTCCATGAAGCATTTTGAAGAACATCGCATTAGAAATTTAATGGAAACGGTCAAATTAGAAAAAACTTCCACCGATTCACAAAAAAGTTTGAACGCTCGCTTGAGGTGGTTTTAGTCTTTTGCAAATCAGAGTTGATGCACAAAATGTTTGATGGAAGCAGATTTGCAGAATGAACTCGTACGACGTAGCGAACATTAACTCACATGATGATCAGCTGTTCCATGTTTCACATCCACGCCTGACCTAACCTACACCGCGTCATCCTCTGATGAAGTTACGCTTCATGTAGCCGAGTTCACTCACTGAAAACAGTTCATGGAAACAACAGATTCACATTTTGTATTTGTATTTATTTTGGTGACATTTGATGGACACATGGCTGCTGAACTGAGGAAACTTGGTAACTCAGAACTGCATTAGAGTCCTTTAACTGAACGTAGCTCAGCACAGTAACCTGTGGCATAACCATTAAAACAGCATGTCTCTCAGTCCGTTGCTATATTCTTTACAAGAAGACACAGTGATGTTAATTAAACCAATTTAGAGTCAGTGAACACAGTAATTAATTAAAGATGTGTTCGAGTCTCTCTAACAATAATATAATATTGTTTTAATTACAGTATCAGGAATGCACGATGTGGATGTTTTTCAGCCGATACGATAACCGATAATTACCTGACTCACATAACCGATAATAGAAACCAACATTTTTATGTTCTAAGAATAAATTGCTAACCTGTAGTTTATGCACCTGAGTGTGAGGAAGGCTCAGATGAAGTGAGCAAACATGGTTAACTTGATATTCCAGCTGTGATCAGACTTTTTCCTGTAAAACCCTCCAGTGACGACATGTGTGGCTCCACACAGCTGCAGCAGTTTGACGTTATGAGCGTGACATCAGCGTGTTTGTTGTTTCTTCTTCTCTGTGTTTATTGGCCGCTCGCAAAACAACTGTAAAGGTGCATACCGCCAACTGCTGTTAAAGATGCTGCACTTGTTAAGTCAGCAAAAGCTATTTGGTTCTTGATTTGGAGAGGCAAACCAGGCAAATGTTTGGGGCCGCCCAAAGAGTTTAGTGAAAATGGCCCCTGATGAACTCATATCAGCACATTTTACAGTAACAACTATAAACCCCACATGAGTACTAGTGTTAGAACGAACGTTACCAATCTGGACTCTGTCTGGGCCGATGTCAAAGGCGTTGACTATGTCAGTGACGAAGGACAGGACGTGTCGAAAGGACTCAGGGCTGATGCTCCCGGAGCCGTCCACCACCAGCACGATGTCAGCCTTGGCTGAGGTTTCACACTGAGCACCTGCAGGAAAACAGAGGATTGTGGGATACGTGTGAGGATCAGTGGGTCAGAGTAGACCTGCCTGTTGTTTCATCACGTGGTGGAATAAATGTGTAACTCAGATGATCTCGGGCCACTGCTGGTCCTGTCATCTCGTAGGAGGCAGCTTCAGCTTCAGTGCTACAAGAAAGTGAACATTTCTCCAAATGTAGTAAATAAGTAACTTATTGAAACCTTGTAGTGAACTAACACATGAAATATGGAGCAGCTGTTGCTCAGGGGTAGAGCCAGCATCTTGTTATTGGATGGTTGCTGGTTCGATTCCCCTGGTCTGCATGTCAAAGTGTCCTTGGGCAAGACACTGAACCCCAAACTAGTCCTGATGTGCTGGTCGGCACCTTGCACGGCAGCCACCACCATCAGTGTATGAATTACTGTAAGTCGCTTTGGACAGACGCATCTGCTAAATGTAAATATAGTAGTACTTTATTTCTCGTACCTTCTTCATATAAAGAAATATGTGCACACATGAGATTGTAACACTGCAACTCTAAAGATAACTGATAAATGTTGCACTAGGCTTGCTGTAGTAGTCGTGTTCCCGGTGTCACACGGCAGTCGGGCTTACACAATTACATTACTCGCCCACCGTCTCCACCGTCGTTTTGTCGACGCTGGACGTTACCGTGACAAACTGGAGGCGTCTCCTCGGTGCAGCAGAGTCACATTTCACTTGTAGCGTGGACAGTTTTGAGAGCTGACTGACAAGGTGGTGTTTGAGGAGCATGAAGAAACAGGAAGTCACTCACACAGTCCGGCTGTATGTGTCCGATAACAGGAAGCTGATAACTGAACTCTGTCCTTTCATTTATTCTGCCTCACCTGCAGTCATTAATGTGATACATAACTGTAGGAGATATAATATTATGTTTTCATTTTTTAATATCTCTTGTCAAAGTTCCTACTTAATGAACCTGTCGTTTTCTAAATTTCCTCTGAATTAAACGTCGGCTTAAAGCTTTTCATATAAGCAGGACCTGTTCTGGCACCTCTGTGTTTAAGGTTTGCTTGTGTTGAGAGGCAGGCTGTGGTTTGTGGTCTGTGTTAAAATAACTGCTCAGCTTCAGCAAAGATAAACCAACATCGACTTTTAGCGGCTTTAGGAAACAGGATGTGATCAGTATCTCTGGGTCAAAGTCAGACATTTTGTTGATCCATCATCTGCATTTATCTTCATGTTCCCTGTCGAGTTGTATTTACCTTCAGCCCCGAGTCCTGAGGAGGAAATCAGACAAGAAAAATATTAAACTGAATTTTGATGGAGCTGAGCTGTGAGCTGAACAAACACTGTCAGTGAAAACACAGCCAGTCATCCTGAGGCAACACCATTTATTCATCCTTCATGACCTCATGATTTATGATTACTTATTTGAGATTGAGTGTTTTCCATTTGAAAAAGATGTGTCCTCTCTGTGATGCAAGAACGATATTTGTTTCCTGATGTCAGGTTACAGTGATTCCAGTAAGTTTTAGTGACATTTTAGCAAAGAGTTTTAAAAACATTTTGATGATGATCAGTAAATGGTTAGATTATGTTGGACAGAATTATCACGACATGAAACTTTCTATTTTTACAGTGAGGTTCTGAATGCAGCACTGTGACTATAATTCAGTGTTTTCACAGTGAGGTTCTGAATGCAGCACTGTGACTATAATTCTATAATTCAGTGTTTTCACAGTGAGGTTCTGAATGCAGCACTGTGACTATAATTCAGTATTTTACAGTTTTGCACCTTTCACACATCACACCTGTATCATGAAAGCAGAATCCTACCTGAGCTCCACAGCATCAGCAACACCATCAGCAGGTGATCCATATCCAGGTCGACCGTCAGCCTCTTCTCGTCTGTCTGTCGTCTGTGCTTCTCGTGATAAAATGTTGTTTTGTCTTCTTCCTTATCTGCTCATTAGCCACCGATGGCGACATACAGGCTTCTCAGATATGATGCTGCTGCGGATGTAAAAAAAAAAAAAGCCAGTTCATGCAAATTATTTGACCAGATTTTGAGATATCGTTCTTGCAGACTCACTTTTCTTCATGATCGTCCTCATGTTTCTTCCACCTCACAGTCCACATGTACTCCTGCATTATCATTCAAAGACGCCACATTTGATCGGCACTCTTAATTCAGAGTCAGGCAGCTAAATAAGTTGTTTTAAAATATTTGAAATTAGCAAATAAAGAAATAAGATGTCTCCAGCTGACATGCTTGTTTGTGAGGTCACAGTTTGTTGTGTCTCATTCTGCTTCATGCTGTTAGAGGCTGTAAAGACTGAAGTATTATCACACCTCTGTTATTTATCAGCTCTGATGCTTTTATAAATATTGAAGCTTCTTGCAGGGCCGGATGAAATGAATATATGACACCGGGCAGAAAGACTCTTTTGGGCCCCCGACACACATTTTGGTAAACAGTTAAAATGACTCCACTGTCACATGATTATTATGATGCTCATAGGTTAAGTTAGGTTTATAATTTAGTTTATTTATTCATATTTCTGTTCTTATAATTGGTTAGTCGTGTTTTAACTAGAAAAGTAAAGCCGTCTAATTTATATGCATTTTGAATGTCAAGTGACTGAATCAGTCTGTGCGTCTCTGTTCAGTGACGAAGGATAAACTGTTTCCTGCTTCGTCTCAGGTGAGTCTCAGGTGTTTCGTTCCAAAGTACATACACACATTTATTACTTCATCATCTTCAGAAAGTGGTTGGCTCCTCCACTCGCCAGCAGCTGAGCCCGGAGGACGCTGGCTCAGAACCAGAGTCCAACATCTCTCCCCAACGACCTCATGAGTGTGTGTGTGTGTGTGTGTGTGTGTGTGTGTGTGTGTTTGTAAAGTATTAATTCTTCTTCTTCTCCTCACAAAGCTGGTAACCACCTGAGCTGCTCTCCTCACCTCTCTGTAACTCGTCTTCATCTCCTCCTGTCTCTGTCCTGTCCTCCAACTCTCAAACCTTCCTCTTCTTAACATCCTGTCTCTGTCCACCACGACCTTCACCACGTCTCCCTCCTCCTCCTCCTCCTTCTCCTCCGGCTACACTTTCAAAGCTTATGAGCTGAACATGTAGGAGGCTCTGGTGCTTCAATCTGATCTGATCTGATGTGAGATGATGTGAGATGATGTATTGAAAAAAATCAAGTGAAGTGGACAGCAGGGGGCGCTCCTACACCTCTCATGATCTGTGCACCGAGCTCCACAGGATCTTCTATGAATGATGTCATTTTCCAGAGAATGGATTGGTTACACCTGTTTATCTGTTTTCCAGCAGGTGAGCGGTGCAGCATGAGTTACCATGGCGATCCACCCCAGTAAGAAGTGAACCACTGTTCGGTCCCTGGTGGTTTAATGTGAAATATGACCGAACCTTGCTGTGTTTTTTAGGACGTTCTCGAGGTCACTGAGAAGATCCTGGAGATCCGGCAGGTACTTTTGTTCCTTTTAAAAGGTTATTTAAGCGGCTCTTGATATTCTTTTGTAGCTCGAGTGTTCTGTGAGGAGGTCCAAGGGTTTCTTTTAGAGGTCGTAGTTTTCTTTGACGTGGTTCTTGTGATTCTTGTTCTACAGGTTGTTGGTGGTTTGAGGTGGTTCTTAAAGGTTCTTTAGTGTAATGATGCAAGTCCTTGTGTCCCTATGGAAGGTTCAAATGATCCTTGGGGAGTTTCTAGAGGTCTTTTATGTAGTTCAAGAGGTTAATGAGGAGGTTCTGGACATTATAAAACTAGTTATAGTGTGCTACCGAAAGTTTGTAGTGGTCACTGAGAAGATGTCAATGGACTTTGATTGGTTCAAGCGGTCGGTATGATATTGAGAATGTAAGATGGGTCACTGAGGAGGTTCTAGGGTTCCTTTAGGTGGTTCTGGTGTCTATTAGGATGTTCTAAAGTCAGTTTGGTGGTTCTTGAACATGACATGTGGATCTGAGAAGTAAACAGTGACTCCAGCTGTCAGATAAGTGTAATGATGTAAGTGAGTTTGTTTCGTCCTCTGTGGATCCCGACCCGCTGTGTGTGTGTGAGTGTTAGCTGTTAGCTCGTCTGCTGGCCATCTGCTGCACACACACCAGGAAACATCTGGCTGATGCTCCACTTCTTAAACAGGTCAGTTTGCACCTAATAACTCAGTGAGAGAGGCAGGTGATGATGAGGTGAGGGGCTGCAGGGGGTCAGACACTTAAAGTGTCTCGGGTTGTCCACTGTCCCCTGCTGCTCTCCTTTCATTCGTCTCCTGTGAGCCGCCTGCTGCCCCTCAGACACTCTGGTCCTCCATGTTTGTAAAAGTCAGAGTAGTGTAGAAGGATAATTTACACTGCAGGTACCTGATGTAACACAGTGTCGGCAGCGTAGATTCAAGATGGAAGCATGAACAGATCTCAGGTCAGATTCCAGAAGGCCTCTACAACATCTCGTTTGAGTTCCCAGTGAGAGTGTTCTCTGTGACCGGCTGACCTCTGAACTGGAAGCCCTTCCTGTCTGCTCTCCAGGCCGGCCCGCTGACACCAGGCAGCAGAAGTGAGGTAATCCTGCGGCCGACATGATGAATCCGACATGACAACAGTGAACACTTCCTCGTCTGTCAAAACCTGGAGCTGCTTTATTCTCCATCTCGTCTTTTCTCTGATACTTCCTCCTCCTTCTGCCTCCATCCGTGTCTTTATTCTCTCACTCCGTCTTTTTAAAATGTATTCACAAGATGCTAAATCTCATTTGAGCTCAGCATCAGCTCCTAGCTTAAACTTAGCTTCAGCTGCTGAGAGCTAAGCACAGTTCTGTCTGATTGTAGGCAATAAAAAACAACTTATTTTCTTTAATTAATGTCTTTTTGTTCCGGTATTTTGAGGTTTGTTCGTCAGGTTCTTTTATATAATCGTCACTGAGCCTTTTCATCGAGCACCTGTGACCTGCTCTCTTTTGTAATTCATCTGTTTTTCACATCCTGTCACTCGTTCTCTCGCTAACAACATCCTCGGCTTCCTCTGATCCTAATAATACCACATGATAATCATGCTGACAGCAACACATCCTGTATTCTTCTGTCACATCCACTCTTTTCTCTCGCTCTTCTGCTGCCTCTCACTTGTTGAGCTTCAGTTTTCTTTTACTTAAGTTTTGTTTTCACATGAAGAGGACGTTTGAAAACGTAGCATTTCATTTTGCCTTCAAAATGTGGCTTCGTCTTCCAAACAATATATTCAACCTTCAAAAGTTCAGTCTGCTGACAGTTTATATTTTGCTTCTCATCACAGATGTTCGGCTCTAACCAGCAGTGAATGTTCTGTGTTTGCATCGAAGCCTGATAGACGTACATGATTTGCAGAAACGTACATTGCCAGCATTGTTTCTGGTGATTTGGTGGTTTTGGGAACAATATTATTGCAAAAAACAAAACGAGTGCACGTTACCGTCTTTTCAAATAAAAACTACTAAAGGCGAGCGCCTCTGAGCCTTTTTGGTTTCGTATCCAAAGAGCACCTGGAACAAACTCACTCTGACCTGGACGTGCTCCTGTCGTTACAGTTTTTGATTTGATCTGACTTAAAAAAAAACAAAAAACAACCACTTCTTTCTCCGTTTTTCCTCAATTTAAAGGTTTTGTTTTCTGGCCTGTAAAGAGCCCTGAAGCCTCCTGTGGCTGCAGGCGTGACTCCACACTTTCAGAAAGAAGTTTATTCTTAGTTTCTGGGCCGTGTGAAGCTGCAAAAATGCAAAGTCAACTTTTCCACTTTGGTTGGAGCCAAAGAAAATGAACAGCATGTAGGATTACAAAGTTTGTCTGAACACACCTGTATTCACAGGAAGGAACAGAAACGCAGTCCTGTGCGCTGCAATAGCTGCTAACCTCACCACTTTACATGCTCAGTCTGTAACCATCTGTTGTAAAGAGGAAGCAGGGGAGGATGTCTCCAGAGAGATGGATCCAAAGAAAATAACTCACATCATCCCGAACCCAGAAATGGATCCGGGAAGGAAGTGATTTAGCACCGTCCCTGGACAGGCGTCTAATGGGCCGGGAAGGAAAATCAATCTCCATGCCTTCATTAAGCATCTCATTCGTCTCTCTTTTGTGTCAGAGAGAAACGCGCTGGGGAAATAAAACCATGTGGACACAGAGAGCCGCTGAGAGCAGGAAGTGCAACATTAAATCAATTTCAGTCAAAAGGCTCCTGAAACTGTGAATGTAAATCAGACGTGAAGAGCTGCTCTTCCCCTCGTGCAAATATTTAAAACCATCACCTCCAGGCGACACGTTACCAGATATAAAATGACTTTATATCTGTGCACGTTAGGAGATTGTTGGCTTCTCCAGCTGACTGCGTCTCTCACCAGGTCACAGGGTTTTAAGGCTTCGCTCTCTCTCTGCTGTGGTCGCCCCTCGATCTGGATCAAAGGACCCACTGGGGCCCCTGCTGGCCCTCGCTGACCCCTCAAAGGATCATCTGCAAAAGCAAAAGTCTGCTCAGGGTTTGAAAATAAGGCCAGATGTTCCCAGCTGGAGGAGCCGAGGCTTTAAACACATTAAAGAACATAAATCTGATCTTTTTCTGTTTGTTTCTACTTTCCCTCTCTGCAGGAGGTTCACTAACACCTGTGTCTCTGTGGGAACGCTGAGTTTGTCCTGCAGTAGCAACTCCTCCAGTCACTATTTCTATTTTAACAAAAGATCAAATGAATCTTTGCATTGTGAAGGACTACCCAGGACCTTCCTCCTTAAATAAAGGATAAATCTTTTTTTTTTTTAAAAGAGGTCCTGGTCGTAGTGATCAAGCAACAATTCTCATCGTTCCCTCAGTGTTAAACAGCTGAACGCGGTCGTCAGCCAGCGGCTCCCAAGACGACCGATATCACCATCAATATAACGACATGCAGAGAAGCAGGTGTACTGGACCTTCGTGGTTATGTTTAGGGAAACATCGTGGTCGTGTTAAAATAACTTCTTTATTCATGTAACTTCAGTTATGAATGTACCGACCTGGTATATCCAGAAGGTTTACAGCTACTGGCTGTACGCTCAGCATGAGCACCAAACTGAGGATGTTTGCCCTCATACTTTAATTGGACGATGAGCTGAAACATGTCCCCGCTGTCACAGCGCCAGCTCAGCCACAGAGCAACGAGGACGTGAGTGCATGACACGATCCAAAGGAAACAGAAATACAGCGGCAGAAAGGTGCTGGTGACGTCAGCAGCGCTTAGAAGAAATGTGGACATGGGCTGTAATTTGTGATAAAACAACTAATTATTCCTCAGGTAGTGGTTCACATGTGACCTTCAGATATTTGCTCTGAAGACATTAAAAGTGCCCCGAGCAGTTTTCTTCAAGTTGTATGAACATGATGTAGGTGTAGGTCGTCAGGAGCTGTGGGGTGCACCTGTGATGTTCTCCCTCAGCTGACTGCAGTCAGTCAGGGGGGAGTTGTGGTGTTGCTCAGGTGGTTGTGTGTCTCCTGGGAGTCATGACCATCAGTTAACTTTGTGTGTTTTTTGTTTGACTGAAAATCTGAGCTGAGTGTTTGAGATCCTTCTTGTGGCCAGTTTCCATACATTGTGTTCCCCCCGTGCAGTGACTCCCTCTTCACCTTTGGTTTTTGGGTCCGATCCTTTTGTTCGTTTGTCATTTTGATAGAATCGGTGGGTGGCTGCGTGTTTTATTCCCACCGCCACCTTTCAGACACCAAGGAACCCGTTTGCTTTGACCTTCTTTGTGATTTGTTCAGTGTTTTGTTAGTTTCCCAACCAGCGACTCCTGTCCTTCAGGTTTTTGCTTTCTGATGAAACGTAACAAAAGCCGTTTTTGGAATATTGTATCTGCTGACATCCACGTCTGCTCGCTAACAGTCTTCTTCCCCGTCTTTGTTGGGACGATGTTGGTTCTTGGTGCTTTATCTCCACCTGTGTTCATGTGCATCCAAGATAAAAACAAATCTGCTCATAAAAACATGCCTCCATAGCGCTACTTGTTTCCTGTATATAGTATGTTGCTTGCTTGGCAGCGAATGAGAAAGTTCAGCTGTTTTTCCAACAATGATGAATATTTTCTTTAACTCCAGACGTCTGGAAGTGTTTTTTTTAGTGAGTCGACCTTCTGAAACAAGAGAAACTAGCATGAAGTCAGCAGAACTACATGAAAACTGGAGCTGTAACTTCCCTTTGTGTTATTTAGGTTGCACCTGCACAGAGAGCTGGCCATGAGCTTGGAGGGAAACGATGTCAGAGCAGAGAAACAACCTCCTGTTACAGATGTTGATCTCCACGAGGTCATCTGTCAACCAGAACCACCTGCAGCCGAGTGATTGCACCGCATATGAACAGCTTTAACGAGCTATTTAGAGCTCAAAACGTCCTGAAGGGTGTTGACAAAACCTGACGTGAACATTCAGTTACCTCATTTTTATTCATATGGCTGTTTTCTGATCTGCATCCTCTAGTTAACGAGATAATCCTTCATATTTCAGTCACGGTTGATTTGGTGACACCTGTTGGTTTGTCCATCTGATTTAGTCTCTTCGAAACCACCGGCTAGTTCACCAAACGACACAAACAGCTCATTTTAGTCGATATGAGTATCTATGCCCGCCCTAGAGCCTACAACAGCCAATGACTGATCGTGAAAACAAACGACCCACTCTCTGTTCTTCCTCCTCTCTCCTGAGCCACTAACATGCCGGCCTCTATATGCCTGACGCATCAATGAGATTTCAAATCCAGTAATATATAGTTTATATCATTTTTTAAAGCCATAAACTTGGAAATGATGCAACTTTATGTAGTTTTATACAGGAATTACATGAACAAAGTTGGTGTAAATAAGAAAATAAAGAACTTGATGAGTTGCAGGGTAATCTCTTAATCCAAAAGGCGTCTGAATATTTCCTCAGAAAAACATGTTAAGGACCGCGTCAGACTATATGCTGTGGACTCATTGTGTTTTCCAGCTACGAGGGGCAGCAACGGCTCATCTGCAGGATTATTGTTGCATTAAAAAATGATTCAGTGTGTTCAAACTCCAATAGATTAATGACAGAAGCACTTACAGAGCTTCAGACAGCTTGTGAAAAAACATTTTAAATGTCTGTGCTCCAAATGGTTCAACAACAGCTTTGAATTGACTTTGCTGGGACAGAGGGTTAGGATATTTTCACATACATTTCCAGGAATAAGAGCAGGTTAACGACAGGACACAGTAACAGAGCACTAACCTGCAGTAAATCATAAAAGAGTTCTGCTGTTTAAAGAAGGTGATTCAGTGTTTGAGTCTTACAAAGATGGCGGCTCGTCTCCACAGGACGACCTCAGGACCACCGTGGATGTGAGACTGGAGCAGTTTGGAGGCTTCAGAGGACGACAGGGATCAGGATGATAAATAAATCTGCCTTGTTTCTCTCAGCTGATTCCTCCCAGATGTTACAGTCTGCAGGTCTGCAGGGTGGAGGCTTCCCGGGGGGCTGCAGGAGGATTCTGACTTGGAGAAGAAATGTGACCCAGATGGTCTAAAGTTCCAGTTTCAGTATGTTTTTACTGAACCGCTGCTGCTGGTCTCTCTTCCAGCAAGCAGACAAACTATTTTCACACTTAACTTCAACTTAATAATTTCTATAATGTTAAAGAAATGTTAGCACACCAGAGTCTCCAGTACCAAGACTACCAAGCTGGATAACTCCCAGGCTTAAACAGAGTAATGTAGTTGAGGCTGTTCAATGCAGCAGGACTGCACAGATTTGTACATTGGAGACAAAACAACTTCTCCATAAACAAATGGCACAACACAGGAGGGCCAACTCCTCAGGTCCAGACTCTGCTGTCCACTCATATCTGGAGGAGACAAATCATTCCTTTGAGGACAACAATGGAAACATATTGTCCAGAGAAGACAGATGGTTTGAAGGAGTCGTCAGAGAATCCATCTATGTCAAACTGGAACGACTCTGAACAGAGGAGGAGGACTAAGACATCACTGATCACCCACCTACTGTACTGAGTTCTCTCCAACAGCTTAACAACCATTCACACCTGAGCTCACCTGGCCTTAGCAACCCACATGAAGGCCGGTTGGAACAACAGCCCACAAGTGGCCCTAACGACTCTGAAACTCAGAGCTCACAAGTGTCCTTAACGTCTCTGTAAGGATACTCCCACACTCTGTAAGGACACTCCCACATGCTGTAAGGACACTCCCACACTCAGTGAGGACACTCCCACACTCCACAAGGACACTCCCACACTATGTAAGGACACTCCCACATGATGTAAGGACACTCCCACATGCTGTAAGGACACTCCCACACAGAGTTTAAAAGCCTGCAAGTCCTCCAGTTAGTTAGAACTGAAGAAGCCTCTTGGATGAGACGTGAAACATCCTCAACAAACTGAAACAATTCAAGACATTTTCCAGCTGTATTTGTGGCGACAAACAGGTATTTAAAGTCAAAACAGGATCTGTTCTGAACCCTTACAGAGTGTTTTTTGTGCCTAAACCCGACCAGAGAGTTAGTTCATTAATGTCACAACATTGATAAATGTGTAATGCCAACATTTATTCTGCCGACAGGATTGTGAATTCACAGTTGAGTTCCCTTTGAAATGTCTGATGTTGGAGTGAGCGTGTTTTAACTAGTTTCTACTTTTTGTTTCATCTCAGTATCTTCTCATTTTGAGATGAGAGAAAGTGTTTCGACCCTGAAGAAATCTGGACTAAATTCACGTAAAAAACATTTAAATTCTTCCTTTAAAATAATCCACGTACTGAAATACACGTCTGCTTCTTAAACCTCCACAAGGATCGTGATGAAAGTGTCGTCAGCAGTGTTTTCCACCTCCATCAGTTGCAGGTAGAGATTTACAGAGTGTGTGTTGGTGACAGAGCCGGCTGAAGGGAGGAAAGAGTTAAAACTTTTCTTGTTAGTCTGGTAGGAGGAGGTTTGGAGGAGGGGAGGCGTGGGGGAGAGCAGTCCCCCCTGTTTTTTCTATTGATAGCCATATTCCCCCATTTATTCCTGCAGGCTGGACGATGCAGAGTGACGACCTGCAGAGCCTCCGCAGCGAGGAGGACAATATGACTTCTGCTTGACTTCAGCTCACGGAGAATGGAGAACTGCACGACTCCACTGTAAGTGTTTTTATTTCACATTTTCCAGGACACAGTGCAGGTGTTTGAGTGCATAGCGAGGTATGAGGTGAGTGTTTGTATGAAGGAGTGTGACAGTAAAGACGGGTTAATGCTTTTAAACAGTCAGTCAGTTTGGCTTCTGTTAACAGTAATAAATGCTCAGAATCAATGTTTTCCAGATTTCATGCAAAAACCTCATTTTCACAGCGATGGATAGAAGGTTTGAATGATTCATTTCAGTGAATAATGTTCAGATTTAACGTCTTTTCTTCAGCTTGTGTCAACTTGCGAAAAAAACTTTACATCCATTTGCAGAAAAGCTGTGCAGGTGTAGAAACATTTGACTGAACAACATCATATCAACGGTGATGTTACAGCAGAACGGAGAGAAACTGTGTGAGATTGAACTTTAACGCACATTTAAGTTGTCAGGACGTATTTTGTTCTCAGTCAGGATACGTTCTCAGGTCTGTTTCTGGATTCCCTCTTCTTTACAGACTCAACACAGTCCAAACTGCAGGCTTGAAATGATGACGAGTCATTAAAAATGAGAAGATTAAAAGACTGGAGTCTCGAAACAATGGACACAAATATCATTATCAGCATTAGTGACTTGTGAAGGATGTTAACGTATGAATTAAAATTTCAGCTTTTCTAAAAAGTTGTTCTCTTCGTCGTCTTTCCTCCTGTTTTCTTCTGACCAGACTAGTTAAGGTGGAATCATTTTGCAGTGCAGCTCTCACTCAAACTCACTTCTTCTGTAAAGACTTTTCCTTTTATTCACGACATCATAAAACCTAATTTAGTTTTTTACTTTGAGGCAGTTTTCATGTAGCAATGTAGCTCTACGCTGGTATCAGAGGATGTCCTGTTAATAGTCATCTGCTCCTGCTGAGTTATCATTCATGTAGGTTATAATAACTTCATTTTCATGATGCAGACAATTAGATTAATTACTGCCCAGCTCTAACTGCACATTAACTTGTTTGGTTCATAGTTTTCTGTCTGAAAAAGGTTAAAAAAAACAAACAACTAGTTTTTATTCTATACAATATTGTCGTGATATCAAAATCGAGGTATTTGGTCACAATGTTATATTTGATTTGTCTCCCTGTATGAAGATGATTTTAACATAAAGATATAGATCGTGTTTCACAATAGAGCCTAGAAATATGAGCATCTCATTTTCAGGTCATATCTTTCAGCCCTAGTTTGTAACTTATTTGTTTTAAAGGTTCTCATCTGTGTGTCACTGACCGTCCTTCCCAGGCCACTGCAGCTCTGATTCATCTTTTCACTGTGATGTTCACTCCTTATTTTCCTGTTTTCAGGTAGCTGTTAAGTGATTGGCTGACCGCTGACATCACAACCAAGATGGCCCACCTCTTCCTCGCCAGTAAGATCACCATGCCGGACGACCTCCACAACAAAGGCGGTGTCAGGATCCCCAGGAGTGCCGTGAGGATGCCGACATCGATCTCTGCTGAGAAGCTGAGCCGGGACAAGTCCAGGAAGGACCAGAGCGTCGTCGTGACAACGCGCGTCCCGCATGTCAACGAGGTTCAGCTGACGGCGGCCACCGGCGGCACTGAGATGTCCTGCTACCGTTGCACAGTGCCATTCGGCGTGGTGGTCCTCATCGCCGGCATCGTGGTCACGGCGGTGGCGTACACGTTCAACTCCCATGGGTCCACCATCTCTGTGCTGGGACTGGTGCTGCTGTCTGCTGGACTGGGCCTGCTGGGCTCCAGCGTCGTCTGCTGGAGGGTCCGACTGAGGAAGAAGAAGGACAAACGGAGGGAGAGCCAGACCGCCCTCATGGCCAGCCAGGGATACTGCGTGGCCTGATCACCACTGCAGGGGAGAGGTCCTGAGTGGAGGTCAGGTTTAAGCTCTTTTTATCACAAAGATCGCACTGGTGGTGCAGATGATTAACTTCAGAGAGACAGTGAACCTGAACGCACCATGCAAAGTTTACCAGGAATGGAATGAACTCTGCACAGCGGGAAGAGATGGAGCTCGTACTTGCTGTAGGATCTCGTCCATCAGAGGCGATGGTGACTCTGCAGACATGTTAAACGGTTTAAAGAGGCCGAGATCGTCACAGTAAAAGCCTGCGGAGGATTCAGCAGCAGAAAATAATTGACTGTCGAGTCTTTAAACTCGATACTAGAAGTGCTGGACAGAGGACTCTTTTAAAGATTCAACTCTGAGACGATGAGTTTAACAATCGATTGTTCAGTAACAGTTTTAATAACTCACCATTTTGGTAGTTCATGAAGCCAAACGCAGCTTCTAAAATTTGCCATTTTTCTCTAATATACATTGTTTCGATTTTGGACTGTTGGTTGGACAAAATTACGTCACCTTGTGTAGTTTTCTACAGCGCCCCCTGAGGGTCACATGGTAGGAAAAAAAACATTGCCATGAAGGCCTGAGCAGAGAGTTAAAGGAACATTGTTCTGTTTTCTTTAATTGTTAGAGTACAAGTAAAGTTATGTCAAAATACAACCCCTGGAATGTAACTCACACACACAGACTTTTGTGCCTTTGTAAGTCACGTCCAATCAACAGCAGGTGTTGCGTGCAGGTGATAATGAAAAGATAAATCAACCAGAATGCAACTGTGCCGCCATAAGAAACGGCTCCGATTACCATGTGAGTTCTTGATTTAAACAGCAGATTTAATCAAATTTAATCTAACCATGTAAAGCTCATCTATGATGTACAGTATCTGTAACTAAATGCTGCCAATAAGCTATAAATGACATGTAAAAAGGTGCAATATGTCAGAAATTTAGTTGAAAACATTCAAAACATAACTAAAAACAGCAGAACGTGAACAAATATGGATTGTGTTGCAGCGATATCTACTGAAGTTAGCATGCTAACCAGCTGCTCCAAAGCTCCTGTGCTGGCAGTGAACACTGTTCTGGTGCTCTGAGCCCCCAGCCGGCCCGGACCGCTAGCTGCACAGCTAACTCGTTAACAGCAGCCACGCTTGCAGCTGGTGACATGCTGCCCCATTTTTGTCTGGAGTGTGAATCAGACAGCTGACCAATTCTTACATATTGCACCTTTAACGAGGTACTCTGTTGTTGATGTTTCTCTTTCTTGGACAAAATACAGTGTGAGCCCCATTTTGGATCTCAGTGCGACATATGTTACTCTGATCGGTCACATAGCAGGTGGAAATACTGGATCCAAATGTTCTGCTGCAGCCAAAGTCGAATCTTTCTGGGTGTGAAGACAAAACGTTGCTGATTCAGTCCAGTCACAGGAAGAAAGTGTTGGCAGTTTACGTTCACGCGAATCTCGTAGACGTTCAATTGTGTGAGCTGACAGTGGTGGAGTTAAAACCAGGCGACAAGGTAACCAAGCCAGAGACCACTGTTCGAGACTGTGCTTCAGCATTTGCTAGCAGGAAACCACTGGATATTTCTGAAGATCGTGTTTTGGCTTAAAATACCTGGTTCTGTCACCACAAACACAGTTGGAGATTGTCCTGACATCACATTAAAAATAACCAGTGGTTTCACACGTAGAAAAGTTGAAACGCTGCCTCGAACAGTCGCTCGGCAGTGGTCTCTCACTCGGCAGTGGTCTCTCACTCGGCAGCTGTCTCTCATCTGTAGTTTGCAGAAACTTGCGGTGCCATCATTTATTCTAGAGACTGCGTTGGCCGACTATCAAGTGAAAAGATGATATTTTGAGTTTGTGGGACTGAATCATGGAGTAACGTTCGGTGTACCGAGCTCACACATGGGGCTTCACTCTGATGTGCATGCCACTTTGTATATTTAAACTAGTGCACTATGATCCGACGTGATGAAAAATAACCAAATGTTCTGTATCGCACCGTATTAAAGAGTTCACATGATGTTTGACTGAGGCTCGATCTGACGCTGACTCACTTTCTTTCACCGTATTTATTCTGTGTCAATATGAGTGAAACCTTTTAGTTCTATTAAACTCAACCACAGACTTAACGACTTCTTTTTTAATTTGCTCACTGAGGACTTTGTATTCAGAGCAGGTTGAGGAGAGACTGGAAAGTTATAGCGGTTATATTTAGTCGTGTTTATGTTGCCTAGCATCGCACAGACACACGACCAGATAATAAACCGGGGGGAGGAGGGGGGTTTACGTCATCTGGAGAAGGAGGTTGTGGTGACGGGTAACGGTTACAACGCGTTGTCACTTCTGCAGTGCTAACTTTATCTCCACTGGAGTGAAGCATCCTGGGAATGTGGGGGGAGGAGGGGGGTGAGGGTGAGAGACATAACCAGAGCGTGGAGAGAAAGTGAGAGAGGGGATGCAGTGTTGCATCACCTCAGTGGATCTTCAGACACTTCGGAGGAGGCGAAGTCCCTCTCTGAGCGTGACGGAGCTGCGAAGATGAAAATAGAAGCAGTGAAGTGGAAAACACATGAGAACCTCACAGGAAGTGAACATTCAGCATGATTAGATAAAATCAATCTGTCGGAGCTCTGCTGACCAAAGCGGTGGAACATTTACTCAAATACTGTGTTGAAGTACAAATTCAAGGCCGTGAACAGGACGTCTACAGTTATGCTAGCAGCTCTGTCAGCTATACTGACACACTTAATGCTAACATCACATGCTAACATGCTCATGATGACAAGCAGCACCGTCGTCAGAATAAAATGTTAATGCTTAGTTTATGTTTCTGCAAACCACGGACACGTTCAAAATGTCATGTCATCTTGACATTCTCATCGTGTTCATCATTACATGTGTATGAGCTGACTTTCATGTCAGAAGGTGGAGGGAATGGTGCCGAGGTTACAGGATTTAACAGGCGTGAAACCACTGAATATTTCTAAGAGACGCTGATGAGATGTTGGGACATTTCCCAGCCGCTGTAGTGGCAACAAAACCAGATATTTTTCATCCTTCAGATAGGTGAGAAAGATTTCAAGCCTGAGACCGCTGTTTGAGACCGTGTTTTAACATGTAAGCGTGAAATCACTGTATATTTTTAATCAGTTGTCAGGACATTTTCCAGCTGTGTTCGTCATTTTTATCCCTCAGCTAGGTGAGACACTGAGAGCATGAAACCACTGATTTTTAACAAGAGTTCAGGACACTTTTTACCCTTCATCTGGGCGGGAAGTATTTCAAGCCAGAGACCACTGTTCAAGACAGCAATTTAACATTTAAGAGCTTGAACAACAGTGTTATCATGAAATCTCCAGCTATGTTTGTGGCAACTATGATCTTTTCCTTATCGCAATCAGGTGGTTTTTGTGCGTAAACCAAACTGGACCTTCAGTACAGCGTTGAGACAAGATGAAAATGTAACATGAAGAAAGTTTGTAGAAACACATTGCCAGTGTTCATGTTGGTGACTGACTCGTGTTTAATTTGAGTTCGGCTAAATGCTAACATCTAATAAGCAGTAAACAAAACGCAGCTGAGGCTGATGGGATGTTATCAGTTCTGCAGGTATTTGGTTATAAACCAAAAGGATTTGACACATTAAAATGTTGAAACCAAAGTTTTGGTTTATTTATTGTCTGGTAATGATACGTGATGTCAAACTGAACCATCGCTGAGATGCATTTCAGAGCAGATTGACCCGATTCTTTCTGAGGCAGCTTTGTATCGCCTCAGGCTGTGCGAGGAGGGTTCAGAGGGGAAATCCCGACCCTCCCTTCCCTTCCTGTAACACAGTGACCAGCTGAGTGACCAGAGGTGCAACACAGTGGCAGTGTCACCCCTCCTCCCCCTTAAAAACACACCCCACGCTCCGAGCCAGAAAGAGCCTGGCACGCAAAGAGACAGGGAATCGGCATGATTAAAAGGGATCAGCCAGAGAACAGGAAGGCGTTTTATGTTCCTACACACCCTTTACCCAAACTTTGAAATAATTCCCCTGCAGGCGTGTGATTGTTCTGCCATCAGACGAGCCTCAAGGTCAGCCGAGCCGAGCCGAGGCTCAAGAGAACCGGGTTCCAGGTTTTGAGTGTTTTTAAAAAGGTGTGGTGTTGGGCATACTTTTTTGTTAAGTTGTAAATTGGGTCTTTTCCATCAGTTTTACTTGGAATCAGTTTATCTGTTGAGCTCAGTTTCAAGATGGCTGCCGACATGGTATCAGGTAATAATAATAATAAGAGAAATCTGTTAATCTGCAGGGGAACATCCTGCGTGTCAGAGGTTGTTCTCATTAACTTCCTCTTTTAAAAACGACATCATCACGGCCGTGTACTGCAGTCCACTGTAACGTCTGCGTGTTGTTAAAGCGGCTGGTTCGGGTTGTTTTCAACATTTTAAAAGTCTCCAGCTACTTCAGTTGTTCAGGAGGAAAAATGCTACGACTGAGTTTACACAGTTTCTCTTTCGCTGGTCGGGATCAATTACAAGGATCAAAATCCAGTTCAATTAAGTTGTGAGCAGTTTTGGATTATTTAGTTGGTGGACAAATAAAAAAGCAGCAGATAGTCCAGGTTCTCTGGACTCAAGACACGTGAGAGAAAATACTTTAAAAAATACTTCCTTTCAGGGGCAAAGTCCTCCATCTGACTGAAGCTGCCGTCTCCACAGACAGACTTCCTGGACTCCAAGTGGGAGAGAAAATCTATAAACAATCTTCTAGATGTCCAAAATCTCCGACCAATAAACAGACTTCCTCCCGAGTCAGTTTGGGAGGAAGAGTGGATATTGCTTTTCCAACCAAGGGACGGATATGAAGATTTAACCTCTGCAGCCTCGTAACCTCCACAGTTCAGAATCATTTCCAGCGCTCACAGCTTCAGGGAGCAGCCGAGCTCGTCTTATTCAGCAGGAGAACTGAAATACATACAGAAAAACAAACGCTGTCCAACGACCCTGAAAGGACCGCTGGCTCAACACAATGAACGCATTTACATCCACTTTATTAGTGTTCAGAAAGATTTGAGACATTGGACGTATTTGCACACAGGCCGGGTCTCTAATCAGAGTTTAGTAAAACTAGGTTTTAAATGAGTAAATCCAGATTTAGATTCAAGTAGAGCTCAGTAGCACCATTCAAAATTATTCTATTGTGAAGAATTTACAGGAAATCAAGATTTTAATGAACTGGTAGAGCTGCTAGTTTAAAAGTCTTCAGCCTGGTTCAGTCGGTCCAATCTTCCCGTTCAGCTCCAGAACTGACTGAACTGCTACCTGGAGTTCAGCAGCATCATGAAACTCTGGTTTCAGTCTGTCCGTCATTTTATTCCACTAACTTGATTATTTTGCTCAGTTCATGTAAAGAGACAGCCGCGTCTGAAACCTCCTCCTGTGTTAGTTTAAAGTTAATACTTCGATCCAGCCGGAGTGAAAAACTATTTTGTGCATTAAACCTGTGACTTTAATGTGAAGAGCTGAAGACATCAGGTGTGTGGAGCGATGAGACTGTAACCCTCCTCTCAATAACGCGTGAAACTAACAGAAAGTTCTCATCAGATTCCAGTTTTAGCACCGACTCTGCAGCAGGAAGCTGTAACGAGCTGCTCTGCCTCCCGGCGGCTCTGACAGCCTCATCGACATCCAGCCTCGTTACTCATTCACCCACCTGTCGGTGTGTCGGCTGGCAGGTAATAAAGCCTCGCCTCTGCAGGTAGCAGGACTCTCTGCTCGCTCTGTGACTCTAATGAGCTGAAACCATTAGAACAGAACCAGCCTGAGAAATGTTGGAGTGTTTCAGCAGCCAATTACTGATCGATGTGACGCCACAGAAGAAAACTAATGCTCAGCTGCTCAAAGACGTCACAGAGACGTTCTGAAGCTCTTCGGTTACGACCGCTCCAACTCGCCTCCATGTGTCTGTTTGGTGTCACCGGTTTCTTCCCTCCATATCTCCACTGATGCTTCTTCTTGTCCACGTCTCGTGAGGATGAAAGTATTTAGCGTGATATAATTTCTGTATGTCGCAACTACGTTTCTTAAGGTTCAATGATTTCTTTAGCGAATGGTTTTCAAATAAATTTGGAAGTTATGTTTTCTTGGTTGTTTCTCTGTTTTAAATCATCTCCAGCTGCTTCAGGTGTTCAGCAGAATGCTGCAACTCTGTTTTACTGTGAAGCTCCAGAAATGTTCAAGCTCACCTGACTTTCCATGACTCAACTTTTTGATTTTGGGTGAACGGTTCCCTTTAATTATGTTTGTATATAATAAAAGGAAGAATTAAATAGAATCTAACAATATTTCACATCTCACATTGACACTAACGTGCAGCACGCTCAGAGTTCTTGCAGAAGTTTTGGATGCAGGTTCTGGTTCAGTGTGTTGTCTGTGGGACGGGGCGGCTCCAGTCGGTCTGTGGTGGGAAAGATCCTGCGATAGACGCTGGTTTCAGCCCCTGAAGGAGGCCGACGACCAACAGGGCCAACAATGGCACAGAGGCCCTGAAAGGGCCCATTAACCAGGGAGAGGCACTTCCTTTCATCCGTCACAAATCCATTTTTTCCCCTCAAACTTCTCTCTGCATCTGTTTCTTTCATTCGCTGACGTGCCGATGGATTTAAAGGCTTATTGAAATAATAGTGCATGCAGCTCCCAGTCCGCGGTGGGTGCTGTGACGGACAGGAGGGGCGAGCTCAGCGGTGCCGCCTCAACACAGGAAGTTCACATTGTGTTTCAGAAGAATGGCAGCCTCAGTTTGATTGCCATCGTGGCCCGCTGTCGTTCTTCCAGTCAGGTTGTGATAAGAAGACTGAAGGCTGTTCATGAGAGCCTCAATGCTCAGAGGTGACTCCACTTCCTTCAAACAACACAATGCTCTGCACCAGGGCCCGAACTGTTCACCCTGCAGGGTCACCATGGAGGGACGCAATCACACCTACACTTCAGTCTGCTGAAATATCTCGACCACTATCATGACTGTTCTCTAGCGCCACAAACAGGTGTTGTACCAGACCTTCAGTCAGGAGGTTAATGAAGTGAAACTGTCAGTTTGGTTCAGTTAAGGCACAGAAACTACTTGGTCTAAGTCAGCTACGTGACTTCAATTACTCTGCGTACTTGATTTAAGTTTGGGGCGGTACAGGAAGTACTTATTTAAAATATATTTACTTGAAATCCCAAATTAGAACATATTTCTTCTCTTTACTCTGCTCTAACGTGTCCTTAATGAAATGAAATGTGTATGAAGATGTTCAGGTTTAAAGGAGTTCAGCTGAGACAGACACATGAAACCTGCAGGGACCAGGCTGTTGTCAGGCCAGCAGGTCCTGCACAAATGAGCCGAACCCAAATGCAGGTAACAGGGTTGACTTTATAAATAAAAAACAACATGCAAACTTTCCCTCAATCAGACAGAACAGAAGAAATCTCAGCAGGGTCACAGCAGCTGCTCAGCAGTGACCGGGTGTGTCGTTCCTCAGCTCTCTTAAGCCTTCAGTAAAGGGCGTCGTCGCACCCTGATTGGCTCTGAGGGGAACGTCCTCAGCTGCTCTCAGTCATTAATCAGGAGTCAGTCTCCACCGCTGCACAGCAGGTGGTCTGAATCTACTCCACTCAGTCCAGAGCGACTCTGATGTCCAGCTCAATAACAAGACATCCAGGATCAGATAATGGGACTGCTACGAGCTAAAACAACTCAACACTGACTGTTGATTTCACACAGCACATGAACAGTGTACACGCATGAGAAAACAACTGATCAGGCTGTTTTTCTGGTGAGGACGAGTTCATCAGAAGGATTTCCATGAAATTTGATTCAGATGTTCTCTTCAGTCATCCCTGACAGGAAGTTTGACATTTTGGGGAGTTTGCTTCTTTGTTTTCTGGTGGACTTCTATTAACTTCCTGTTCCTGTTCCTGTTACTCGATACAAGATTTAGAGGTGCTGGATTTTGTTACAGCTGCGTGAGCATCCGGGCTGACAAATGTAATGTAGTCGCTCTGAACAGCTGAAAATATTTTAAACTCTAAAAACTAAGAAAAAGTGATGAGCAGCTCAAGAGAGGAAAAAAATCATATGAAAATGGTGTTTTATGGAAATGTGTTTGTAGTGATGCATGTGATTGTAACCGCTGGTTTGACATCTGATGATATCTCCATCAGCTTCAGCTGGACGATTCGTGCTAACGAGCAAGTGTTAGCATGCTAACGAGCTAGACTTTGATTGTGAACATTACAAACACTGGAGCTGCTCAGCATCAGCATTTTCACCACACACATTTATTTTATTTTATATTAAGTTTATTTATGATTATAATTCCATTTGTCGTTTTCTAAGATAACAAAGTAAGATAATAAGACCTCCCAGATAATTAGGAAAATTCTGCCCAATAAATGTTAATCAACAAATCTGACATCTCAGTGCTTTAGTTTCTTGTACTATAATTTCTTTTTGTTCAACTTTAATGGTTCTGTTTGTTTCATGCATATGAATGAGTTGTAAAATGTATAATTTTTCAATGTGAATATTGAATTATATATTTCTTTGAAACAATTTAACACTTAAGAAATGTTAAAAAGTCAAAAAAACAATCTGCTACTGATTATTTTCCGACGGCGGCGCATGGTTGCCAAAGCAGCATTGAATCATAATCATAAATTAAATTAAAACATTTCTGTTGATGTTAGCATTTAGCTCATTAGCCTGCGGCCTCACAGAGCTGCTGGTATGACTGGAGGAGTTAGAAAACAACAGTCTAGTGTTGCTGTTTCATGATAACTGACATTTAATCCAGGCTTCAAAAATCAGACTGTGCGGAGAGAAAAGTGTTAATTCACAAAGAACCAGTATGGTCAGTGTAAAGGTCTGTGTGTGTCCCTGTTTCACCTCCAGCAGACGACGACCTGAAAGTGTTTTACTTCATTCAGCTCTTCGGCCCATCTGTCATGTCTGTTTTTCTTTCATCCGTCAAGCAGAAAAAAACCTCTGCAGATGGAGAATAGCAACGACTGTGCAAGGAATTAGCCTGATTCCTGAGAGGACTTTATCTGCCACATCTGCACACACACACACACACACACACACACTGTCCCACATCTTTTTTAAGAAAACCACATTTGTTTTCCATTAGCAGCTCTGTGTTCAGTTAAAGTTCGGAAAAGACACCAAATGTGAAAGTAGGAGTTAAATCATGCTGGAGGATTGAACCTAAAGGATTATTACATGTTGCCAGATCTTTTTTTCATATTTTTTTCCAATCCAAGATTATTTGCTAAAAAAATAACAATGTTTAAATGTGCTGAAATCTTTTTCTTACATTACTTTTGTGTCACTTTCACCAAAATAGCTGCAGAAGACGACCAAGTGTCGTACGAAGGAAGAGGGTGATATCGTTTTAAACGCTGAATATTATTTTCCTGCAGCAGTTCTGATACATATTCGTATACTTACATTGTTTTGTCATTTACAAGAAAAGGAAAGTGTTATCTAATCCTCGTCAGATAAACGACCAGATCGGTCGACTGAAAGCAGCTTACGTCCCATATTTAGGTGTCTTGTAAGGTGACGACCTCGAGTGGCAGTTGTAATTATTACAACAGCAAAGGAGGAAGTCAGGTAAAGCTGTGTACAAAAAACAAAGCCCACATTAAAAAGAAGACGAGGTGGACGATCGAATAAAACAAACACAGGAGAGGAGACCGCTGTTCGTCCCCAGTGAGAAACCAAAAGTGAGTTATTTCAACCTACAAACTAAAGTTACATTCGTAATATAAGTACATTTATTTTTACCCAGTTTTTTCTAAAGCAAACTGCGAGCGTACGTTGAAGGTTCCTGTCGCTGGTTTGCTGCAACAGTCTCGTTGTTTGGTGAAAGGTGATATGTTGTTTCGAGAGTCGCCCTGAACCACTTCTGTCTTTTTGCATGTTCACTTTATATTTCGCATCCTTCTCAGGAACATTTAAGTGCAATTTCGCCTCCTGCTGTTTTTAACAGCCTGTCTTACTGTTTAGTGGGTCAGGCTGATCTCACACCATTAGCAGGTCATTTCAGCTTGTTTGGGTGTCCTCTATCTAAAGTCTAATATCCGCTTTGCTATATTTTTCCTGCTCTGTTATTTTTACCCCGCCTTTTCTCCCCGGCGCTCACCATCTGCTGTCGAGGACAGTAGTTAGGTGTCCCTGGTTTGAAAGGTATTTCCTGATTCTGTTATTTTACAACATTTTTTGAAGAAACTGGATATCCTCTTCATTTGTCTGTGTTCTGCAGGTCTGCAGACAGCACATTCAACCTGAACCTCAACACTTTCTGCAACACGAGCTCGAAATATTACTGTGAACTTGTTGAACTTATTTGTTACATTGTTTATATTTGCACAATTAAAAGTCATTATTAGCCGTCAGCTAGTTTGCATCTGTCGACCCGTCTACATTTTGGTTGTATTGACAAATACATTCTGATTTGCTGTTGTGTTGAGGCTTTACATGGACCTTTGTGGGAACTGTGAGACACATGAGAGGCTTGTGGAGGCTGCAGCCCTGATGCATAATGCAGAACAGACGAAGCACAAAACAGAGACTTTCATGTGGAGTCTGGTGCTGCTCAGTCTGCAGTTTATGTGGGTAATGGGTCACATGACATCATATATACAGGCTGTCTGGTATACATGCAGTACTGAACTGAGGCAACTCTTACAGATGATGGTGATAAGTGGAAGTTCTGCATTAGACGATGTTTTAACTCTCCGACAGGAAGCGGCAGTTTGAATTGGGAGTGAGTGTGAGCAGCCAACGAGGCAGACGAGACAGAGAAAAGAGCGCCACCAACAGGAACCCAGCACACATCAACAGAAAGGAAAGAAGACTCGTATGATTAATAATTTAACATGTCAGTGTGTTCAGCTCTCGGTACTGTTGTATCTTCTAACTGAGTCTCTTTAGTTTCTCTCGCCCTGTCTGTTCTGTCAAACATCTGCTGTGTTTTCCTGTTTCATGTGTTCACTGTCAGCTGGTTCAGGAGTCGTGTAGTTACTGCTGCTGAAAACACAACGTTTCCTGTGACGCTGCTTCATAATAAAAGCTTTTAAATGACTAAATAATGGGGAGCTTTTATTGTGAAGAAGTTATAGAAAATGAAACGTGTATGTAACTGAATTAGCGGAGCCACTTCGTTGGCGGTGATTCATTGGTTTAAGGCGCACCTTCGAGCAGGTAGCCCAGTTGTGGTGAAAATGTAAATCCCTGCAGCGCCGAGTCAAACTGAGTATCACCAGGCCGGCAGATGTGATGGATAGATGGCATATCTCATCTGACGGAGCCACTTTAGTAAATAGAAGATATTATTAATGTAAGGCAATGACATAAGTTGGCACTGAGCATATAACAGTAATGTGAGTGAACAAACTGGGCTCTGTAGTTTCTACTTTGTGTGTAGATGAAATGTCTTATTAATAGAAGCATCAAGATTATTATATTTCATCTTTATCCCCAAAATAAAGTGCAAAGTCAGAGATGATGGAGTTGTCGTGAGCCTGAGATGCAGCTCTGCCTGTAAGGCTCAAATCTGGGCAAAAAATTAAAAATCCTCTCGCTGTCATTCACCAGGATGTGCTAACATGCTAACATGCTAACAGCAATACTCTTAGAACGACACGCAGCCTGTTCTGTGACCTTGTCTGCTTTTAATCTAATTTGATTTCACATGTTAAAATAATCACTCAGAGTGACATAATAAACCAGTTGTTTAATACATATTACATGACTCCCAAAATCCCCCAAAGTGACGCTTATGGCAAGCTGACAGGTGTGTGTGTGTGTGTGTGTGTGTGTTGCCTCATCCTCCATTTTGCTGGGTATAATTTTGTCACTGCACTGTACGTGTAGTTGGCAAAATCAAAATGGTGGCTTAAGTTATTAAAACTGAGCAGCTTTAATCATTGGCTGCTGAAATTCAAGGTTGGAGGAGCAGCGAGGATTAATGTCCTTTAAAGCACAGAGCTCATATCCACCCTGGCCTGCTGTCACTGCCTCGCTCTCTCTCCCTCTCTCTCTCTGCTGATCCCTCTCATTTCATCTCTCTGCTGCCTTTTGCTCTTTCTCTCTTTCCAGCCAGCTGTCCATCCCTCGTCCATCGTCACAGTCTTTTTTCTGCCTCTGCTTCTGCTCTTTCACCCCCTAAATATCTCTCTTCCCTTTCTTTTTTTTCTTGATTTTCCCATCATCTCTTCCTTCTCTGGACGCTGGCGAGATATGAAGCGGCACCATGGGTTTCATGGAATTTTACCTGGAGATTGACCCCGTCACCCTGAACCTCATCATCCTGGTCGCCAGCTATGTCATCCTGCTCCTGGTCTTCCTCATCTCCTGCATCCTGTACGACTGCCGGGGCAAAGACCCCACCAAGGAGTACGCCCCCGACAACACGCCGGCACCACCCAGCCAGTCGCCCATACGCCTGGTGGTCATGCAGAACTCGCCCGCCTCGTCCCGCTACGAGCCCAACAACACGGCCGGCCACGGCGAGCTGCCCACGCCAGACCTGAGCCGGGACAGAGGAGAGAGGGAGCGGGAAAGAGAGAGGGAGCGGGAGAAGAGGAGTACTCTGGTCTGAGGAAGAAGAAGAGAAGGGACAACCATGAAGTGCTGCTGTATCACTCTGAACAGTGTTTTTAGTCCTGGACTCCTTTTTTTAACTTTTCCTGGATGGTGGTGATGAGCTGCTGAGAAGGTCAGCAGGAGGTAAGCAGCCAGCAGGACCGACCCAAACCATTTTAGGGCCAGTTGAAGACTTTTATAGCCCCACTTCAACATGAACCCAAACACTCATCCCCTGCAGTGATAAACGAGTTTAAGACTGAATTCAGTTCAAATGAACCTGATGAAAACCTAAACAACACAAAACTCACATCAAAAATCTGAAACGTTTCATTTTCATGTGAAATAATTTAATTGATTCCTTTTTTATAACACAAAGAAAACAGAGTTCCTAAATGTGTAACAGTAACAGATGCTGAACTTTCACTCAAGTACTTTTCATGTGGGTGACTTTCACTTTCACCAAAGTAATCTTTTACTCTTTACTCTTTTTACTCACAAGACTTTTGAGTAATTTTCACAACACTGGTTGTTATTTTTATACATTCATAATCGATGTTTTCTGTCACGTAAATTTAAATATAAAACATAATCTGTAACAACACGACGCCAGTAATGGAAGGTAACTAAGTAGATTTACTCAAGCATATTTTTAAGGTACTTGTACGTTACTTGAGTATTTCCTTTTTCTGCTAATTCATACTTTCCAAATCTCTTCCAAATTACTTCTGATACTTTAGTACATCGGTATCTGTGGCTAAATGTACTTTTTGAATGGGTACTTACACTTTTACAAAAGTAATATTTTACCATGATATCTTCACTTTTACTCAAGTATGAATTTTGGCCCTTTTATTACACTGGTTGTTAAATTTCACACATCCATCATCAATGTTTTCTGTCACTTCCAACACAAAATTTTACAGAAAATATAAATCTGTAACAACATAATACCAGTGATGGAAGAGGCTGGATGAATGTTTGAGCACAGTATCTTTACTTTTACTCGAGTAAGACTTTTGGGTACTTTTATCAACACGGGATTTTGTTTTTTTTCACTTCCAACTCAAAATGATAAACCACAATCTGCAATGTACAGTAAAAATCTGTGATGGAATGTAACTGAGTACATTTACTCAAGTACTGCATTTTCAGTGGAGTATTTCTTCTTTTTCTGCTACTTTATACTTCCACTTCAATATTTTACTTTTTACTCCACTACATTTATTCAATGGCTTAAGTTACTAGTTACTTTGCAGATTACATGCTGCATCAGAGCACTTCGAAGAATTAATTCATCTACAATCAGAAAAAAACACTGAATCCGATGATCAGAAAAATGCTGAAGATAAGATCTTATAACTGACCTGGCCAATAATTGGTCGACCCATTTTATACAGTATATACATACACATGTAAATATATGTAGAATTTACCTCGACTGGTACTTTGTCTTTGTACTTTGTTACCAGGTTTCTGTCAACTAATCAATTTATCAAATTCAACCATACATTTACAAATGAAGAGAAATTGCAGTAATGGAAATCAGATATCTTTTTACATACAAAAAATCTAAATAATGAATCAGTTAGAAAACAGAAAATTAAGGACAGCATTTGTATGTCAACTAATCAATTAATTTACTTCATTAATACATTAAAAATGGCAAGAAATGGAAATAAGCAATCTTTTTACAAATTTTCTTTTTTTAATTATTAAGAATATTAAAATAGTTTTCTTTAAGTGGACTCACTTTGTGGGGACTCGACCTGATTGTGGGGACACACCTGACAGTGGACTCACTTTGTGGGGACTCGACCTGATTGTAGGGACACACCTGACAGTGGACTCACTGTGTGGGGACACACCTGACAGTGGACTCACTTTGTGGGGACTCGACCTGATTGTGGGGACACACCTGACCGTGGACTCACTTTGTGGGGACTCGACCTGATTGTGTGGACACACCTGACCGTGGACTCACTTTGTGGGGACTCGACCTGATTGTGGGGACACACCTGACAGTGGACTCACTTTGTGGGGACTCGACCTGATTGTGGGGACTCGACCTGATTGTGGGGACACACCTGACCGTGGACTCACTTTGTGGGGACTCGACCTGATTGGGGGGACACACCTGACAGTGGACTCACTTTGTGGGGACTCGACCTGATTGTGGGGACTCGACCTGATTGTGGGGACACACCTGACCGTGGACTCACTTTGTGGGGACTTGACCTGATTGTGGGGACTCGACCTGATTGTGGGGACACACCTGACCGTGGACTCACTTTGTGGGGACTCGACCTGATTGTGGGGACACACCTGACTGTGGACTCACTTTGTGGGGACTCCTGCATTCTGAGGACCGAGACGATGAATCCCCACAACCTGACGTGTTTGGAGTTTAGTGTGGACTCGGTGAGTTTAGGTTATGGTCAGCGGCCACAGAATGGATAAATCCCTCCCAGGGTTGGCCATGAAGGTTTATTTGTGACGTATGGGTGGTTGAACTGTTACAGCTGCTTGCCAGAATATCATTTTGCTACATCCGTTATGGTACAATGATCACAACAACAACAACAACAACAACAACAACAACAACAAAAAGACCCAACACTTGTGGCGTCTGGTTTCCCATCAGAGTGTAAAGATTTCTCCAGAGGCTTCAAAACACAAAACACATCTATGAAGACAAACTCAGCATGAGCATGAAAATAACCACAGTAACTATAAGTCAAGATATATGAACAGTTGAAGCAAAAGATTAGCATTTCTCTAAAAAACACCACATCTGTTAAATCGTCCTGCATGTGAACATCTGTGAGTTCAGATATTATAGCTCATTGTGTGTCAAGGGCATTTGTTCATCCCAAACGTACAGAGCATGTACAGACGGTGTCGTGCCAGTGTTCTGTATGTTCCAGCCATAATCCACCACGCATTAGCAAATGCATGGAAATCAATTATTCCTGATATGTGTCTGAGTGCTCGGCACGGATCGAGGACATCGTCACAACACGCAGACACGAGCAACTGATCGGTCCCATTCTGTCGTAATCAGATTAACAGCAAATCAAAACCTGATTAATTAGTTTCCGGCTGCAGTTGGTTGCTCTTCTGTCAAATGAAATGTTTAAATGTTTCCTCGCTGATGTTCACCAGCTTTAGTTTTCAACACGTCACAGTGTTCGAGCCAAGTTTCATGTATGCTGTGGGCGACCTGAACACAGCTGCCGATGATCTGTCCATACTGGGCAACATTTGGAAAGAGGATAATTACTTTTACAAGAAACATTCAGACCATATTTGATTCACGATGTTTCTACTGTCGATCGTTTTAAACCTCTGTGTAAAATTTATGTCAAGCTGTCTACATGCAGCTTTACGTCGACGCCACGCCCACCGGCACATGGCCTCTGGATGCTGTAATCACATGGCACAGATGTGTTGTCTCTGACACAACTGACTGAAATGTTCACGACAAGAAAGAGGTTGAAGAGAAATCTTCTTTAACTACCTCCTGTGTTTTCTCTCTTTTACTTTTCTTAACACTGCATGAGGTAATTAGGTGCCGTTAACAGAAGAAAGTCAATCCAGCCATGGAAACGAAAATGGTCATTAAACTGAAAATATCTCCATGATGAGGACTTCCAGGTCAAGTAATTTTGATTAGCATCCTGTAAATAATGTGCTGCATAGATGACGTAGAATAACCTGGAAGTTAGCATTGCCCTGATACCCTAAACAAAAAAAATCTCTGTGACAAATACAAGTTTATGATACTTAAATGTTTATCAGCAAGATAATCTTCATTGATGAACACCACTTTTATGATTTTTGAAGGGTAAATGAAATCAGCAGATGTAAAAAGCTATAAACAGACGACATCACGGTCACATGACTTAAATGCCACCACCACTAAGCGTCTGACTACACTTTATTATAAACTGATCAATCTGCAAGGAGTTAGAAGTAATGGAAGTAATGTCCAATGAGCGAAGGAGGATAAGAAGGAAACTCGATATCATGAGTCTGGAAGGAAAAGACCTACATTTTGAAATTTTCAGGTTGTACAATGAATCTTGTGCCATGTCCACATGCCAAACTTCACACCAATATGACCTTTCTAGAAGAAGTTTTGCCCCAAAAACCAGACATTACAGAGGTTATGTCTCTTCCAATCAATTTGGGATCTTGGGGCAGGTTTGTAGAAACAGACAGATGTAAGACGAAGGGTCTCGGCTCTGTTAGGATACTAACACATCGAAGTTTACTATCATTTCCTAATTAGCAGTTAACTCATGTAAAGCTGAAGCTGATGGGGCTGTTTGTAGTAAGTACAAGTATTGATCAGACGTTTCACCTGATGATTGCACTAAATCACTTGAGGGGGAATCTCTGGACCAGATTTCATCTTAATCCACCCAGCAGACCATGTTGTCGTCCAGTTGCTGTTATTGTTTTCAGGATGAACCTGCAGTTCTTGCTGGCTGTTGCATTGAACAGAACATCAGCAGCACCCGACTGGGAGTCTGTCGGCTCCTCCCTCCCCAAACTCTGGACCCTGCGGTCTCAGACTCTAAGCTCTTCGTCCTGCTGCATGAAGCTCTGAACCAGCCTGCAAATCCCCCGCCTGACCCCTCCACCCTCCCAGCATCAACGGGATGAATTTAGCTGACAACATAAACCCTCACTGGACAGGGAAATAATGAATGGATGGACGGATGCATGTTCGTCACTCATCCCTTTGACGTATGCTGGACAGTAGGACTAACCCTTCGGTGGCCTCGTAGAGAGGGTTAAGGTCTACACATGTGGCGGGCAGCAGATGTTGGCGTTAACAGAGATTTGTTGGATGGTGTTAAAAGAGGCTGATGTTTGTTTGGAGGGAAATCCTCCGACTGAGAATCCACAGCACAGAGGAAACAGCATCTGTTTGTCTCAGACGGAGAGACATTTAGTTTTATTTCTGGGCTAATGATGTCACACTGATGTCTGTCTCGGTGATACAGCTGTAAAACAAGCACACAACAGATTTATCTTATTGTTTCCCATTTGCAGTAAAGCAGCTTTTGGTCACGCTGAGTTGCATTTTCATTACAATGACATTTCATGTAACCACGCTGAGCCACGCCAGGTTGGATGGATGTTTTTAAAGTCTCCGTGTGTTCAGCTCGCAGTACTTTTGTAGCTTCTAACTCAACGTCTGTGGTTTGAAGTTTAGTTTCTCCCCTTTTCACGTCCCTGTTCGTACTTTTCACGGTTTTTGCTTTAAGCTGTTTCAGAAATTGATTAATCAAGTGCAGCGTCCACGATCAAGAATGAAGTCTGGATGTAAACTTTATCAAAACTGAGTCAAGCAAACTTTATTGTATCGTCCAAAATAACTTTACAATCACACAATACCCCTTTTCCTGAGACTCCAGCACTGAACCTCATGAAGAGGATGGACAGACAGCTGGAGGAATTAAAAATAGTGCAGAGCACTTGTTCATACAGAACTGGGACGGATTTGATATCCGTTAATTAAAAGACAAAAGACCGACTGGACTGAAACACAGTTTTTTGCTGGAGGAAAAGTGCACAGATGAGATGAAATATTTTAAAAAGCTAACAGATTTAGCAGACAAACTGAAATATGGAAGGTTGTTCAGAGTTTTTGTTTTCATGTTTTCCCAGGATGTTGGCCACACCTGCTGAAAAGACAACTAATCCCAGAAGCCCCTTAAATCCCTGCCACTGGCCTCCATCCACCTGCAGCAGACAGTCTGAACTCTTGGGAGGACTCGAACACATCCGGCCAGAGGCTGCTGAGGACGTCCAACCGTTCACTGAGGTATAAATACCTTCTGGGACACTGGAGACGTTTGGACTCTGCCTCTGCTTGTTGCCTGCAGTTACACTAACAGAGTTAGCAAGCTCTAAAATTTGAGCTGATACCAGGACCTGAGGCGGTGCCAGCTGGTGTCCAGTCTGCTGGATGGTGGTGGAAGTGAATCAGAGGACTGATGCAACGCTGAACAGTAACATTGAAGGAGGATGTTGTGTCGGTCACCACAGCCGGCACCATCATGGACGTCACAGACACCTTAGAAAGGCTGTGAGGGTGAAAGTAGCTCTGTTTGACATCAGTTCTCTGTTTGTTACTCTGCGTTCAAAGGTTTTGTTTGTCCAGAGTAAAACTAACTGCCACTGCCTGCTCTTCTTCGCTGAATATATGTGAAGTTGTCTGTGTTGTCTGTGTGAAAATACTTGGTTTAAATGCTCAAAGTTCAATCTCAAGAAGTTCTTTACGAGAAAACCTGAACGGGCAGTTGTTTTTTTTTTGCCATCGTTTGAGCATCCATGAGCCTCGACATCAACCTGTTGGTTATTTTTCTGTCTAAGTTAGATACGGATTCTGTCAGTCTGAAAGCTCACGGATGTGCATGAAACGGAGCAGGAACTCCAGATGTCGAGGGGGGCAGTGTGACACGAGGAAGAAGTTTGAACTATGGCAGACATCAGAAGTTCAGCTTCCCAGGTGGAGAAGTAGCCAGATCTGCCGTGTTGTGCAGCCAAAGAGCCGTGCTCACTACAGACTTCGACCAACCGAGCCGGCTAACACCCGGGTCAGCCCCTGGCTTAAGTTATTTAATCGTGTGGATCTCCTAGACTTTCTAAATGCTGTCAGACTGACTGGATCCAAGTCTGCTTGTGAAACTAGTCACAGGAGTTGTGACGCTCAAAAACTTTCACTCCAAAGTGAAATAATTCAACATCCACGATGTCACAATGTGTTTAATGATCTCACAGACCTCTTTGCTAACAGCTACATTATCACAACCTTCTCCTCCGTCGCCATGTTTGTTGGAAGTATGTTAGCCATGACCGTTGAGATAGATGTATCTGATGATGTATCACCTCCAACATGAAGCAGGCAGTTTGTTACATCACAGCAGAGATCGCACATCATTTCTCTTCTAGTCATGAACACGATTATGAGTCTAACAACATGAACACCTGAGTGGAGGAACAAGTTCACCGCTGTGGAGGTCAAAATAACAAAAGTATGATCATCATTCAGTGTAGACAGGTTTTCCTCTGTGGCTGTTGTTCCTGTTTTCCCCTGGCTGTTTTTCTTCTTCACGTTCTTTGGTGAAAACTCCACGATGCTGCCGTCCACGCCACTTTCTTTTCTTTTTTTAACAGACTAGCAGCACGTGACCGTTGTGATGTGAAAGTTTTGATTCTGATGATTTCTATGGTTTCACCTTAACTCTAGGATTATGTTGCTCTTCTGTAGGGTGTGAAAACACCGAGTTTATGACATTAAATTAAAAAATTCCCAAATGTATCAAGTGACGTGCATATATAATCTTTATTCAACCAGCTTATCTCTGATGACGATGTGTCGTTGTTGATTTTTGGGAAAGAAAGACAATAACAGAACACGCAGGAAGTAAACTTCAGTCATCATCTCTCCCGCCGTTATTTACACCCTCATTCACCCGCTTCACTTTCAGCTTAGCAGCACTTTACAGTTGTCAGTTTAAAAAGGGTGTAACTGACGTCTTCTCAGATCAGTTTGTGATCTCGGGGCTTCTGCAGACTTGGATTACAGCAGACGAGCTGTATGGAGACATCTGATGAGATGAGACCAAGTTCAACCAGTTTGTAACATCAGAACCTCTCAGTTCAGTTCGACTCAAGTTTTTACATGTATGTTAATAAATCAACAGTAAAACTTTTGTTCATTTTTCTGACATAATTTTATTCATTAAAGGTCGTATTTGTAAGAAAAGTTGATTTTTAAAACTCATCAAAAATAGAGAACGAGTCTGCAACCATCCCAAAGTGTGAAGTGAGGGTAAAAAACCTGATTTTCTCAGGGTTTTTTTTTGTCTCTTCAGTCTCGTTTTAACACCTTCAAAATAAATATCATAAATCATATTGTTACAGATTAATTTGGCCATAGTTGGGGGGATATTATGGATTTTGAGGTAATATGGATGAACTACATTTCGCGATGTGAGAAAGCTCAGAGTGTCTCCTTCAGCAGGGGTGTCTCACGTTTTTATGTACGTTCAATGATCAAATGTTCTGTCTTTGACTCTAAATCTGAGTTTTGAGGTGATTCTGGCCACATTTGGACTCACGGACTCGACCGCCTGGTTTAATCTCTCTTCCTTCCTGAAACGACAAAATCCTCCTCGACCAAAAAGACTCTCGCCTCCCACGTCAGGCCGTGCCCTCTGCTCATTGGCTCTGGCACCGTCTGACAGATGATCCAACCCCGAGTCTTTAGAGGACTCGTGCCACAGAGGCCCTCACAAATCCTCTTACATAAAAAAAAACAGCCCACAGCGAGCTGAGCAGCCCACCAATGGCTGCATCCCATCCATGATATGAATTGCACAATTATCCACCCCCCTCTATATTCCATGTTTGTGGATTATATGGTGACCGCTGCAGAGTATTAGGAGCATGTATTATGTATTTGTTTTTCCCCTGTGCAGTTTTTTTTTGTCCGTGGGGAGGGTTACGTAAGCTTCAGGTTGTCAACAGGCCGAGATCTGGTCGTGTTCAGGCCTGACCTGACGGCTCATCTGATGCCTACATGAGGCTCAGAGGTCGGGCTCGCCACCGCTGCACGCAACGCCAAAGATCTGACCGAAGACTGGACGAGCAAACCCGTCTGACGTCCGATGTAATCCAGACTCCTGGGTATCAAGCGACACTTTGGACATCAGGGGCTCCATCACGGGTCCAGTTCCATCATGACTTTGTGTTTTCAGAACCATCAAACAAGTTTGAAAGAAATGACACGATTGAATAAAAAACGTAAAAGAATCTCCATAAATGTTTTCTGATAACAGGTCACTTATAGTCTGATATGAGTCAGGCTCAGCCATCGTCTCCTCCTGATGATATAAAGTCAGGCTCAGTCATCGTCTCCTCCTGATGATATAAAGTCAGGCTCAGTCATCGTCTCCTCCTGATGATATAAAGTCAGGCTCAGTCATCGTCTCCTCCTGATGATATAAAGTCAGGCTCAGTCATCGTCTCCTCCTGATGATATAAAGTCAGGCTCAGCCATCGTCTCCTCCTGATGATATAAAGTCAGGCTCAGTCATCGTCTCCTCCTGATGATATAAAGTCAGGCTCAGCCATCGTCTCCTCCTGATGATATAAAGTCAGGCTCAGTCATCGTCTCCTCCTGATGATATAAAGTCAGGCTCAGTCATCGTCTCCTCCTGATGATATAAAGTCAGGCTCAGTCATCGTCTCCTCCTGATGATATAAAGTCAGGCTCAGTCATCGTCTCCTCCTGATGATATAAAGTCAGGCTCAGTCATCATCTCCTCCTGATGATATAAAGTCAGGCTCAGCCATCTTAACTACTTCACGACAGAGCTACAATATGAATATCTTGTGCTGTTGTTGTTTAGGTTCCTCCAACATGGAGATTTAACTTTATATTTCGACAGCAGCTGTGGACTTTTCGACGTTACTGTGACCGACACGTCATCTTTCTGGCCGGGGATAAAACACATTTAGCGACAGTGGAGAGGACACATGACTCATACATCAGGGAGCGTTTCATGGACTTTAAAGCAGCACTAAAAACTCTGCTGTCACCGTGTGACGGTCTGAACTCGTGGGATTAGCAGAATATCCTGATCTGCTCCCTTTCACTTTGAGAAAAAGGTATTACATAACGACAATTCCAACTTAGTGGGGTGCTAAAGAGGCTCAAGTATGAGCGAAAATGAACGAAAAGAGCAGCACATGTCGTGGCCTTCGTGTTCCCACTCAGATTTAATCCGGTGAAAACATATCGTGTGACTGTGGAACATGGACACGTTGCAGCATTGCTCACCTTGCAGAGAGGAGAGAGCAGCAGCTGGTAAATGTGCGCGTGTCTCAATGAAAGAACAAGCGACAGGTGTGCAGAGCGAGACACAGTCAGGTGACGGACAAAGAAACTCTGAGGACATCTGGTGGAGACACGAGGAACGACAGCACCGGGAGGCTTCAGGCTCTCAGAGCTTTTTATATCTCACTCGTCACTTTTTCCTTCATAAATGAAACCTTGTGTTTTTGCAGATGCTCTCTTAATTCTTATTCTAAAATTATTTCTAGCAAACTACATGGTCATTTACTCACCCAGATAACTTTGGTGTCATTTGAAGTCGTTCGGACGAAATTAGATCCAGTGTAGCGGCGATATATCCATATAATGCGAGTGACGGGGCACCAACACACAGCCTCTATATAACGCATTATCTGCCACGAAACTAGTTCATTTCACCAATATTTTGTTACGATATGCTAGCGCTATTCCCCTCTGAGTCCGGGCTCGTCCGTTGTCAACATCCGGGGTCAAACTAGCAGCAGCAGCTACAGGTAAACAAGCCGGCTGTCGCGGGTGCGCGCGCAGCTCAGAGACGACATCTTCCAGGTCAGAGGTAGTAGATCAACCTACAGACCCCGGATGTTGACAACAGACGAGCCCGGACTCAGAGGGGAATAGCACGAGCGTATCGTAACAAAATATTGGTGAAATGAACTAGTTTCGTGGCAGATAATGTGTTATATAGAGGCTGTGTGTCGCTGCCCCGTCTCTCCCATTATATGGATATATTGGCGCTACACCGGATCTAATTTCGTCCGAACGACGCCAAATGACCCCAAAGTTATCTGGGTGAGTACATGACCATATATTTTGGAAATTTATTTCTGGAAATAAGGTCCAGGTTGTAAAAAACGGTAGTTATCCTTTAAAGATGAGGATGACACAGCTCCTTGTCCACATATGAACCTGCGATGACCTGCTGAACCTCTGCTCTGCTGCTCAGAGTATTGCTTTGTGTGTTGAGACCTGATCATAAGATTTTATTCTCAAACATACGAACATGATATATGAAGATAGATCAAGTTCACCCTCCTCGTGACGACAACAGCACTCCCCAGAGGACGACGCCCTCTCAGGCCTCGTCCACACTGGTTTGAAAACCTTCCCCTCCACACCATATTTCAGTCTGGAAGAAGACGGACTACAGAAGTAGTTTCCCTTCAGTCAGCTGCTGTGGAAAGGGGCGGGGCTATAATCCTGGCTAATTTGCATATCAATATAACATTGCATACTTAATGATGGAGAGCGGCGATAGTCCTTTAACTTCAGTAACACTTCACTTGTTTACCTGCTGCTCAGTCTGTAATCAGAGGGTCATGAGATGGTCATAAGGAGGATATGAAGGATTTATATGTTCCTCTCTGAGCAGTGATGAGCTTCTTTCTCCCTCAGAAATACAGAAATATATAAATGGCTTCACATCAAACTACATTAACGATGATCCTCAGTGGGGAGGTGCTGCCCCCTGGTGGTCATCATTGGACGGCCCTCATCGTCCTGCAGCTGCTGTTGGTGCGTGACGAGTACGGATGCTGTGAAGTGACAATCATGAGAATAAAACCTCACGAAGACGCTTTTCATGTTCAGTGACAAACCCACATTTCAGAGTCAAATCAATGTTCTGACTTCATCTGCTTTGGTTCAGTTTTTGTATATTTAAACTCTCCATCTTGATACCGAACAGATCATAATGACTTCTCAATAACCTGCATGTTCTCGTCTAAAATCATAATTACACTTACACTTTTTCATTATAAATACAACAAAGATATCTGACACACAGCTTCATGTGCTTGTTTCTGTCTCTGAGGTCGTTATTAACAGTCCGCTTCATTACAGAGACCTTTATGTTCAATAATAAGAGCAGACACAGAAGTCTTGTTCTGAAATCTTGTGTCAGTTGTTGCCTCATCTCGTTTCCACCGTCGTCTTCCTGCAACAACTCAGGAGATATCAGAGCAAAACAGAGGATCTTCTTGTTTAACAATGAGGTCTCTGTAGGAATCCTTTCTGTAACACTGACAGACGCGTAGAAATACACCCTCAGCCTGTCAGACACAAAAACACTTTCAGTGGACGTAACTTTGACAGTCGCAGGATTACACTGCAGCCGTGACACAGCTGCCAACCGAGCCGAGCTACTGGACGGACGGAAGACAAGAATAAAAGCAGAGACACGAATTCTTAACTTTTTTATTTATTGACTCTTATTCTGATCATGAGAAACATAATCAATGACAAATATAGGAAAAATATCTTTGAACACAGATTGAAACAGAGCGGAGAGAGAGAAATCACACCGAACAAAACATAATAAAAATAAGTGCTTCAGGTGGGTGAATACATTCCTCTAGGCCGAACACAAACCATGAAACTATACAAGCATCTACACGGAGGCGACTGTGTCCTCGCTGAAAAACTGAAGTGGAGGATCGGAGCACCTGGTGCCAAAACTACCCGAGAACTGAATCAGCTGCACCTGCACAGGTGTGATGGAGAAGGTCCGGGGGGTGTTTGAGGTATTTGAACTACGCAGGGAGGATCAGACAAACAAACCTGGAGGATTCTGTAATGCCCATGCATCGCCCGGACAGGTGGGCGCCGCAGTTTTGGTAACAATTCTGAATATACCTGTATGATTTATATATACTGCTTAAATTCATGTAACCCTTTCCAAAATACACAGGAAATATCTATGTAGGAAAACAGACTGTACAAAAAACAAGAAGAATATCTCTGTAGAAACATTAAAACCTTTAATATATATAATATACTGTTTTCTTTTGGTCTGTAGTAAAGAGTACTAAAGTGAGTCCACAGTATCAGACGACACCACTCGACCCGACGCACGGTTTCAAATATACATTCATGTCTCACTCGGCCACCGGGGGGGGCTACACATAATAACAGCGAGAAAAAGTTCATGCCGAAGCCTTCAGGAACCTTCTATTGCACTGGAGTCTGTCTCTAACACGATTAAAGGTGAATCCGTAAACTCTCTCTGTGGAGTCTGAGAAACGTCTGGACCTTCTGAGCTTATAAAACATTCTGCACCGGAGCAGAACCTGGACTCTCTGGAGCGGTTTGAGGAAACGGATCAACAGGCAGCAACATGAAATCACACTGGTTCCTTTTTCTGACAAATAAAGGAAATAAAAACCTTCTGAAACAAGGACAACTTTCATTAATGAGCCTGAAGGACAAAAACAACATCCTGACATTTTGTCCTCAACACAAAACACAAAGAAGCTTAAATGAATTAAAAAACATATGATCTGGGGTTAGGGCTGTTGTTGTGTGGGTGTAACACTGCTGTGATGCTGTTGATGGACACCAGGTTTTGTAACGTGAGCTGTGATGCCACCTGACAGACAGGTCACAGCTCAGTTTGTGCCAACCGGCTCGTCGCTGTAGAAATCCCTCCACGTGCCTCCTCGTCATTTATTCACTCTGCCACGATCCTTCAGAGAGTCCGCTTAGTGAGAAACGTGCTGCCAGATCGATTCTGACATCTTCCAAAGCTGAAGGTAGAGCTAACGGCTATTCGAGGATTACTCACATTTCATATCTCGCTCACAAGAAGTTTCACGTCTCACGTTTTTGTTACGCACCAGTAACTATCATCTCATCTGATCCCGATGTTTTATCTGACTCTACATTAATGTCACTTCCAGCTTTCAGAGTTTCTCAGGCAGCGAGCACGAGCAGCAGTGTGGAGATTTCTACAGCGTCCGTCTGTTTTTACATCAAGCCGCAGCAACTTCAGGACTTTAACATGTGAAAAGTGTCGAGATTCAAGATTCAGCTCATCTCCAACACAAAGAGACGAACATGAGACGTCATCAGGTCGATGCAGTCGAAACACTGAGCGTCAGAGAGCTGCAGCGTGAAAACAAACTGAAAACTGTTCTCGTCTCGAGTGAGCGCTTCAAGATGCACTCCCTGACGTTGTTGCATTAAACGTGATGATAATACATTTCGGGGGCTGTTTACAAATTTTGGCGTATAAAAAAAAAAAAGTTTCAGCGGCTGCTAGAAAAGATTTTTGGCATTTTGGGGGCACTTCATCGAAATCAGCGAGTGCATCTTCAAACTGTTCACTTTCCATAAATATCCATAAAAATACTGCTCAGGGTCCCAGAAAGGCTTCAACCGGCCCGGTGACCAATAGGAGAGCGGCAGGAGGCGCACATTCATATACAGAGTCACCAGGAGCAGGACGAAGGCAGGTATGTACATGTGAACAGGTGCATTGTGGGGGGGCGTTGGGCCGCTCTAAAGTGCCATTACCCTGGGACGGGGGGAGGTCAAAGGTCAGACGTCTGGTGGGACGACGGGGCGGCAGTTTAGTCACAGAGGTGTGTGTGTGTGTGTGTGTGTGTGTGTGTGTGTGTGTGTGTGTGTGTGTGTGTGTGTGTGTGTGATAATCCTGGATAATGGCCTCCGCTCAGGAGCTGCTGGCTGACTGTTGTCATGGAAACAGATGAGTATCGTACAGGCTGGTCGACGAGGCTCCTGGCTCGGCTGCGTGTCTGAGCTCATTCTGCACTTGGACTATAAATCTGATCAGTTATCGTCAACAAACCTCAAACAAACATCGACGTCTCGACGTGTCTGATCGTCTTCCTCCACCACAGACACTCACGAGACACCAAATGAGGATTAATCCGCCGCTGAAAATAGTCCCCAACAAATGCACTGTTTCCTGAGTGAGCAGCTGTTTCACACTGCAAGAGTTTAAATCTCTGATTTGAGTTTAAGGATCTTGTTTTAAAAGTTATTCACGAGTTTCTATCTGTGACAGATAATCTAACTCGTATTGAGTCTGTTTCTCCTCAAACTCAAGTTAATTTCTTGTGTTTTAACTTTCCCTTTGTAAACACAAAACTATATATTTGTGACGTCTTGAAGGTGAAATATCTGACTCCACCTTTGTTCTACGTGTTGTTGAGTTGTGTCTTACATCCCAAATGTTTCCAACAATGTTCAAACCAGAGAAACTGGTCGACTTCTGGGACAGATGCTCGTGTTGGCAGCTGCGTTCAGCTTGTTGTAGCACAAACTCCAGAGAACAGGAGCCACACACAGGAAGTGGGACAGCATTACGAGGCGGACTCACATGTTAGTTTAAATGAGGTTTGTTGACAATAGAAAACTACAGAATAACCTTTAAGCTCTTCTTCATGTTTCACATCACAGAGATGAAAATGTATTTAAAAGTATGTTTTTGCATCTGAGCTCTTCACCTGCTGCGAGTCGAGTCATCGGTGTGGTGGAGAAGTGAGAGGAGGGTCGCTGGTGGACGAGAAGGAGGCGGTCATCATTCTCAGAGCGTGTGTGTTCATATATATATGTGTGTGTGTGTGTGTGTGTGTGTGTGTGTCCTCACAGCGGTCCGTGCTGTGCCTCGTACTTGGCCAGGACGTTCTTGGTGCGTCCCAGCTCTTTCCTCAGGTCGGCCACCTCCTGCCTCAGAGCCAAGTTCTCCTTCTCCAGGAAGCCGGCTCGGATGGCGATCTGGTTCTCTTTGAGCCGCCTCGCGTCCCGGGACCGCTTGGCCGCCAAGTTGTTCTTCCTGCGCCTGGCCCAGTATTTGTCATCCTGCTCGAAGGACACAAGGGAGGGAGAGAGGAGACGTGAAAAAAAGGTTTCTGCTGATCTGCGAGAGACGTTTGTCTGATTTTAAACTCAACAGAAATACATCATGTTTTTGCTCCTGTTTTCACATGTTGGAGTTAAAGTTCTGATCATTTTCAGAACATTTATTTCTCTCAAATACTGAGAACAACTCTATCGATCACACAGCACAACGACACAGACGTCTGCAGTCGTGAGGGAGCGTCCAGCCGACCTGCTGCCTGCAGGAACGACGCTGAACGCTGAGTGTTTTATTGACTCCGCGGTCACATTCAGTCCAAAGTCCAGCACCAAACACATCCAAGATACAAGTGCCAATTTCACAGTGGCCTTTTTATTGTGACCAGTCCAAACACAGCTGCGCACTAATCATGCTGTTTAATCAGCCTGCTGATCAGCCACACCTGTCAGGTGGAGGGATTACCTCAGGACGCTGCAGCATCTTAAAATCTTTGACTTCAACTCATCAAAACTGAGAGCAGACACAAAAGGGATCGACAGGCAGGCTCTGCACAGCAAACCACCAATCACAATCACTCCTGATCAGCTCTGCTTCGGCTGTTTGATGACGTGCACAAAACCACCTCAGCCGATCAATGATTCATTATTTCCAAATGGAGCTATTCACGTCATCTGATGAATGTTCCTAATAAACCAGACTCCGTCCAAAGGGAGGAAACACACAGCAGCTCTGGATCTCACTAATGAACATGAATCATTTGTTTAATCTGCAGACAGACAGAGTGAGCAGGTGCTGGTCAGTGAGTCTTTCTGCCCTCGTGCGGTCAAACTTCACTTTCTGCAGCTTTAACGCGGCGTCTGGCGCTCACAGACGAGGTGCTGAGACGTTTTTGTCACCATTAGTGAATGAGTCTCTGCAGAGCTGCTTTCACAATCAGCTCTGAGCCGTCCATCACTGGCCCGCAGCCACACACAGATCCACTTTTTATTTGAACAAATTAAAAGCCAAATCCTCTCAGCCTGACCTCCCGGCCGAGGGAAGATCACGGACAGCGACGCTTTCTCATTCAGTCTCATATAAGCCTCTTAACCAGGAGGACCCGCCCCCAAGAGGAGCGGGACCCAGCCAATAGGAGAGCAGCGATCTGAGAGCAGAACGAAAGAGGCAGCGAGTCTCCGCCCCACTTGTTCTGTCCCAGCATGCAGTGCAGGTTTAAGCCGAGTCGCTTATAATCAGCGCTAATGGTTCAATCTGCCTGCCAGTCAGAGATCAGCGAGACTTCACCTGAACCAAAGTTCTACCTGTCTGTGGTCCGTTTCAACCGATCCAACCACTGAACCGGTCAACACAACATCACCAGACTCCCTTAACAAATGTGGTGATTTTAAGAGTTGTTGAGTTAAAACAAACTTTGTAACGTAGTGAAACTCTGTCTCTGACAGACTCTGAATCATTGTCTCCTTCTTGTAACTTCAGCATTAAATGAAAACAGTAAGTTGTTTGTTTCCTTGTACAAAGTGTCAGTTTGTGGCAGCATGGCTGTACCAGCCTGTCTGCTTCTGTGTCTAAAGTGCTAAAGTCTTACCTGCCAACATTTAGCAGCTGTTTGAACACACTGTTTACACTGATTTCACCATTTACACTCAATTTATGAAAGAAGAAACATTTTATTGATCTAAACATGTCACATTTTACAAACACACTGAACAGTAACCAGTATAGGCGACTTCTTTGTCCCCAGACTCCCTTAACAAATGTGTCAGTTTAGTGAGTTGTTGAGTTGGAGACACTTTATAAACTGTGTGAAACTCTGTCTCTGACTGATTCTGACTGATTTGTTCCTTCTTGTAAATTCAGCAAATGTTCTGCATGAACTTCTTTCTGTCTTTGAGAAGAAACATTGAGTCTGTTTGTCTCAGTGATGTTTATTTGCATGTAGATCAGAAGTGAGGTCACTCAGACGCATCGTTCTGTTACTTTTAAAACTTAGTTTATCTCTCACAGGTTCAGGAGATTATGATGGTCAGACAGGAAAAGATTTTAAGCTTTAAGGAAAATCATCTGGAGGAGAAGAAGTAGGACCTCCAGAACCATTTATCCCCCCTCATGTTGTCAGAACCAGCTCCAAATTACCTTCAGGTCCTCTGGGATGAAGACCTTGCGAGCTTTCTTGATCATGGGTTGTGGTTTAAGCTCCTCGGCCGAGAACTTGCGTTTGCGTGGGTCGAACATCTCCTGCCCCGGCACGCTGGACAGAGCCAGGTCAGCCGGGTCGGGCTCGTATCCGACAGGGACCTGGATGGAGTCTGGATCGATGGGACTGGGAGTGTTTCTGGAGCTCGGGAGGCCTGAAGGAAGACAAGTAGAGTCTTTAATGATCTGTGTCAGACACCAGAGGACGTGTCATGTGTGGACGATGCAAATCTGATCTGATAAAACAATGCACTTTAAAAAACAAACGGGTCAAACTGCAGCGACCAGAACTGATGTTTCAGCTGACGAGACCAAAAAATGACCCATGACGTGAAGTTGTTGTTGACCTTCATATTCATGTCTCTCCTGTTGTTTGTTTGTTTGTTTCTAGCGCTTGTTGAACAGAAGCACTTATCAAATTAATTTGAAGTAAAATAATAATTTTCCATTTTTAAATGTATAATTAATATAAAATAATAACAGGGCACACAAACAAAACAACAACAACAACAAAGGCAATTTACAAAGAAAGGAAGTAACAAAAAACGTAACTTCAAGTAACTGAAGATAAAAAGATATTTGGAATTAATTTAATACTTAAATTAATTGAAAGTTCACCACATACTTACAGCGTTATAAATATCAACTATTATTTGATATTACAATTAAATAATCCGTAAGAAAATAAAATCTAATCTGAGTATTTTAACACATCAATACTTTATAATACTCTACTTTACATTTAAATGTCTTCTGAAGGAACAAGTCTCTGTTTCTATCACAAAATGTTTCCTGTTGCTGCCAGCAGATGGCGACAAAACAAACCTGAAGTGAAACCTTGAAACACACCTGTGTGTGTGTGTGTGTGTGTGTGTGTGTGTGTGTGTCCTGTGTGTGTGTGTGTGTGTGTGTTTGTGTGTGTCCTGTGTGTGTGTGTGTGTGTGTGTGTGTGTGTGTGTCCTGTGTGTGTGTGTGCGTGTGTCCTGTGTGACACTAACGAGACGGTGCACAGGTCGAGGTGACAAACAGGAAGTATCTAACTATCAGAATAAAAGCGGCTTCCTGAGCCTTCAGTCCTCTAACGTCCTCATTGAGAATTCAGCCGTGACCTGCTAATGGACTCTGTCTCCTCTCCGCCGTGTGCTGAGCGGCTGTGACCGGCTGATCGGAGGAGATGGAAAACGTGGGCGGACTAACCTTGTGGAAATATAAAAAAAATATGAATATATATCCATTCATGTGTCTTTGATGAGCAGGGAGGTCGATTACTGTAGCTGCTCCTCTGCAACACAACAGAAAACAAACTGGAAGCTCGAAGCACGAAGCACGAAGCACGAAGCGGTTTCTGTTCTATCAGCAGGTTTGTCCTAAAATCTCTCAAGACAGACGTTATGTAACACTGACTGTGGGTGTCTTGATTAAAGCATGGTTAGAGAAGAAGAAGAAGTAGAAGAAGAAGAAGGAGAAGAAGAAGAAGAAGAAAGGCTCCGACTGTCAGAACTGTTTTTAATTTATCACAGTTACAGGCGCTGTCACAATATATCACATGTGAAGTTCAGCTCGTCACTTGAGAAAATCACAATTTCAGATTTAATATTTTCACAATTTACATTTGAATGTAAATTTACAGAACGTCACATGTGAACTGGAGACTTTCACTAGCGATGATGTTTTTTCTGGCTTCCATACATTCGGCCCTCAGAGAGTTTTGAAAAGTCGACTCGCTCTTTCGTCGTTCGTCCTGCAGGTGTGAACGAAACAAACGCTCGCCATCGTTCGATCAAAACGCCTCGATGAAGTCTCGAGTGAAGGTGACCACACACACACACACACACACTCACACACACACACACACACACACACACACACACACACACTGAGCCCCTGCAGCAGTTCTTGGAAAAGACTGTTTGTTTTTCCTCTCCAGCTGGTCCTGCAGAGGTCAGGCTCAGGTGTGTGTGTGTGTGTGTGTGTGTGTGTGTGTGTGTGTGTGTGTGTGTATGTGAGGGCCAGTCAGAGTTTTTGACCTTGTACCGAGGACACTTTGGCAAAGTGAGGACATTTTGCTGATCCTGAAGGGGACACACGACAGATGAACACTTCTAACTGGCAGATGTCACCACGACACTTCTCCAGTTGCTGTTATTTCATTTCTATATATGCAAATGAGGTATTTCCTAATTAAAAATGCACTGATTTTCACACATTTCCTGGACAGGAATGTAAACACTGGATGAAGCTGCAGGTTCCTAAACTTCTTGTATCATGTTGTTGACACATCGGAGTCAAAGGGAAGTTTGGATATGTCTTCTCCAGAAATCAAGAACCCTCGTGGAAACCTTCAGAAAATGGTTTTAACTCACCGATGATCAACAAGAAACGTATTATTTCTGTATGACAAGTTTTCAGAATCTGCAAATGCTTTGTCATTGTCGTCACTGTGCCGGAGCACACACACCGTCACATTACGGCTCCTACAGTGGTACATTCACATACACTATGTAAGTAGAAGTACCCCAAAATTGTACTTGAGTACAATACTTACTACTACTAGCTATATTCTACTACTGTCAGCACTGCTCGCAGGCGTTAGTAGGAGCCGACTCGTTAGCCCGAGGTACTTTTTTATTTAACTTCAACCTTTTTATCTGTCGCTGCGTTTCTTTACTTTTGTAGCTCGTTAGCCCAGAAACATGGCGTCACACTGTCTCTGCAGAGGCATCGTCACAGTTTGTGAGAGCGTTACGTTATCGGTGGTCGTGCGCGCAAACATCTGCAAAGGCGTCCGCACAAAGCGGTTTCCTGTGTGAAGGTGCGCCAGGTGATCACAACAACCGGCGGTGAATCCTCCGACTGTGTGTTCGTGACTTGAAGGCATCGTCTGTGTTGGATGTGGAGGAGCAGCACATGAAGCACCACGCCGCCTCAAACGTGACTGACAGACATCCAGACACGTGCACAACCCGCGCACAGCATGGAGTCACATGTGACGGGCCGGTGTGTGTGTGTGTGTGTGTGTGTGTGTGTGTGTGTGTGTAACATGAGCAGATTTCATCAGCGGGAGCTGCTCAGTCATAGTTCCTGAAGTTTCCCACAGAGCTCAGCTTGTCTCATGTTGTGTGTTTAGAGCTGATACACTATTATTATACTATTATTTTTATCATTATTATTATTATTATTGTTGTTGTTGTTGTTGTTATTTAATTTGTAGATGACTGACATTAATTAGACTATGTAAGTGTTTATCAGCATGATAAACTCGTTCATCGTTGGCTGTGAGACATTTATGAGCATCTTCAGTACGAGTATCTTGTAACTGTAATTAACAGAATTATAAACACATTTATTGAACTTTACATGTTTAATTATACATTTATCATCAGTTAACTATTCATTGATTAATAGGTAAATATGCTGTTTGCGGCTAACAATATTGATAAGCAACAAAACAGGTTTGTAAAGCTGACAGTCATCACAGTGAATCACAATAAAATGATAAATAACGTCAGAAGGCTTTTTATTAACGTTTTAAAGCAGTCAGTGTCTATAAACTGTTAACAAGTGCTTAAAGACGTCTCATACTCAGACAATAAACGTGTTATTACGCGTGCCAAACATCAAACTGACGTCCTGCAGAGAGAAGCGACTCTCGGACTCTTGATTGAAGCGTGAACAGGAGGAGCAGGATGTTTCCAGTCCTCCTCTCACCTCCTCTCTCTGTTTGTTTCCCATCATCTGCTGAACGCTGGCTAACCCTGCTTGTTCCTGCCTCCCTATCTGCGGCACAGTCACACGGCCATGTGGGAATACAAATATGCCAGATTATTCCATAGATTACGTTGCTATATTTAGACGTGAGAGCGGCAGATTACTGCTGGGCTCAGTCTATTTACTGCTGTGCAGCGAGCGTCGGCAGAGCGGGCGCACAAACCTTTCCTCTACAGACTGCTGACTTTTTAAAGGACGACACCAAATATTTCATTCACCGTCAATTTTGCTTCCAAATCTTCTTTCAGACTTCAAAAAAACCAAACATTTAAATGTTTATTTTAGTTCAGATTTCTGTTCTGGACATTTGTGAAAATCAGTGCATATTTAACGAGATCAGCTCAAAAACCTGTGAAGTGCAGAAGAAACTCGGTCACACCTGTCTCCTCCTGCAGAGGTGCATCTCCAATCAGCTGATTCTGAAAACAAACTCGTCCTCAAGACATCAACTCATGAGCCAAGAGGAGAGTCCCAGCATGACTCATACACACTGTTAGTGTGTGTGTGTGTGTGTGTGTGTGTGTGTGTGTGTGTGTGTAAATACAGAGTTAGAAACTTGGTGTGTGTTGATGTGATGGTTGCCGCCCCCTGGCCTACTTGTGAGAGAACACAATGTTCTTAAAACACTGATCTCATGCACGGACAGGCGCGCGCACACACACACACACACACACACACACACACACACACACACACACACACACACAGCAGCGAGTCACATGTCTCTACATGCTGTGTGAGAGGACGTCTTGTTTTCTTTCTCTATAAACAGGAACACGGGCGAGTAAAGGAGTTAAATAGGAAGTCGTCGCCTTCACACAAGTCTGCGCACGCACACACACACACACACATAAACACACACACACACACACACACACTGCTGCTGAGGCCAGGACATCTGTCGAGGTGTTGAGTCCGACACCTCTCGCGCTCTTGACGTCTGGGCTGACATGTTTTCCTCGCAGGAAAGCGAGCGAGCGTTACTACTCTGAACACACCTGAGCTCATCACCTTTAGCCGGCACTGTTTCCTCTCTGACTCCGCACTGAACAACAACAGCCCTCGAGCTGAGGAGGAAAAGATTTACTGATTCAGATAATCAGTCTCCAAATTCAAGTTTCTGCACCGATAATAAAACAGTCCCAGCAGCAGCGCCACAACTCTGCCTTAGCAAAACTGTAAAAAATTTGATTTAAATCAAGCCACAACCTCCAGGGCTGAGACATGAAGTGGAAGTACCAACGACTGCTCCTGCTCATCCCAGAGCTCCGTCCTCCTCTTTGGTCAACCTGTTGGTCGATTGAGATATTTCTCCACCATTGATTTGTCTGAACAGAGAGCGAACCCTGCCTGACGGTCTGAGGCCTGTTCTCTGCTCATCCATCACGGCTAATCACTCGAGGACAAAGGAGCTGAAGGACTCGTCCTCCTACTGCAGCTACATCTCACGATGACAGAGGTGAACGGCTTCCCTCTGTGTCGCTCACAGTGACGCTGCAGCGCTCTGGCTCCTTCTCTTACTGTCGACTGAGAGACGAAACATTCAGACTTCAGATTCTTGTTGATCATTTTCAAAGGCGTGTTGTATTTTTCTCTTTTATCATCATGTTTGGGTTCAATTCATCCTTCATACCTGCTTTGTCTTGATCTTTTCTTTGGTCTTTCTTTCTGTTTGGCTTTTATTCTTTTATACTCTGTTTTAATGACGTAAGTTGACTTGCGACTCAGAAGTTAAAGACTTGAACTGAAACAGGATGACCTGACTGACTCGTCTGACTCGTCTGCGTTCAGTTTAGTTTTTTAAGTCTGACTGATGTTTAGACGTGATGGGAGGGAAAATGTTCTTGACTGAGAAGAAATTAAAAGTAAGAAACTTTTGTAAGTTGAATGTTTGAACAGGTTTGAACTACCTCGTCTTTTCTCCGCAGGAAGGACTCGACTTAACTTGACGAGCCCGAAGAAAAATGACTTGGCTCTTGCTTGAGACTTGGACTGAATGACCGAGTCACCTGTCTGCTGCCAGGTTTCAGGAAACCACCAGGTGTAACGTGTGTTTCTTGTCTTACCTGCTCTCGCCGGGCTGCTGTGCAGGCAGTTCGGAGAAACGACGCTTGTGTGTATGGAGGTGGAGGCGTGGTTACTGAGGTCCATCACCGTGGAGGCGGGCGTGGGCGGGGCTTGAGGCATGATTGGCGGTTGGCATGGCGGAGCGTGCGGTTGGTGCTGGTTGTGGTGGTGGTGGTGGTGGTGGTGGTGGTGGTGGGAGGGGCTGGAGGGGATACCGTTCTCAGACAGGAACTCTTCCAGGTCCATGTACTCGAGCTGGAAGGTGTCTCCGTCGTAGGGCAGGGTCTTGTCCCACAGCGTGGGGCCCAGGAAGGCCGACTGGGGGACGCTGCGCTCCTCATCCAGGTTCTTCTCCTTCTCCTGCTCCTTGCTGAAAGCTGTGAAGGAGGACAGAGAGAATCAGTCAGTGCAATCAAAGTAACAAAACTCTCCAGGACAAGTTTTTAGTTTCCGAAGCTTTCGTGGTTCTGCAGAGTTTCTGACCACCTGTGGCTCTGTGAGGTAGCTGAGCAGGTTAGCATCATGTAAATAATCATTACACATCCAAACTTCCCCCAAAGTCTGATCCGACTGAACACAAACTGTAGAAGCGTCGTCATTCAGGGTGCCACAACTTCGAGTCTTAGTCAAAACCGATCGGACTGAGCAATTTCAATCATTAAAATCAAAAGTGGGATCGATTCTCTGATATCTTTGGAAAGAAGATATGATTAACTCTATTAACGATGAACTACTGCGAGTGGGTCTGTAGCATGAAACTAAAATGGATACTAGAGTCTCTGCATGTTTCTGATTAAAAAGATGAATTTTGAGTAAAAACCTAAAATTCATTTTTTTCTTCCAAGAGGACTTCGGTGACTGTGGAAACCAGAGGGATTGTGGGTACGAAGACAGACGTCATGACTGGAACTAAAGTGAAATATCTGAGTGACCAAAACTGGTCAACACTCTTCATGGTTCCTACACAACATTTCCAGGAGCAGTGAGACACGTCCCTCGACCACAACACCGGACCTCTATCAGCTCCAAACACTGACCTCTGACCTCGCCATGAACAGATGGATCCCTCCCACAGGACTCAATACGGTTCTCATCATTTATTATGATTGGCTCAGAGGGTTTCTGCGACGCCTTTCTGTTGGCAAAACCACCGATAAAAGTCACATGAAGTCATTTGCAAAAGAAAAACTCATCCTGTGGACTGTCGAGGAATATCTGACCCGAGTCCTTCACGAGGAAATCCACAGTCCAGCAGAATTAAAGGTCCAGTTTGTAAGAATTCCTGATTGTGAAATACGAACACCTCGACCTGCAGTCACAAAGCGTCAGACCTCGACGAGACTCCAAAGTCTTTGAGTCTTTCGTACAAACTTAAACAACTTCAACGAATCGTCCACGGGCTTGGACAGGCAGACTCATTATTCACGTTACAGTCCGATCACACATGCCAATAAAAAACGAATGAAGACACGAAAATTACAAGAAAACATTCGTAGAGCGCTTGTTTATATGTGGCGGACCCTGCCGCCTTTCTAGCTTCAAACAGTGAGAACAGCTCGTTCAGTCGCTGATGGAAACAAAACATTCTTCAGCGCTCCAGATATTTTCACCAGACGTCTGAATCTGAATATTTTCTGCTTTCTTTGCTTTCCAGCATCTTAAACTTTGATTGTTTGGACAAAACAAGTCACATGAAAACACTCTTGTGATATTTTTCAAACACTGAGACGTGTCGTACAGTGAAGTGTCTCCGGTGGGACGGCGCCAGCTGCACTTCTAACCTCAGTGTTTCTAAAGTCTGCAGTCTGGATGTCTCTGTTTGTGCTCATCCGTCCACATGGAGACATGCAGTAAGTGTTGGACCCGTCCGCACACATTCCTGCTCTGACAGCACCGGACCTGGTCTGAAAAGTTTCAGCCGGACACTCACAGCTGAAGCCTCCAGCACAGGTCCAACATGTGGAGAGCACAGAAACATGGTTCACTGTGTGATGCAGCTCAGGAGCACAAACACTGTCTCTGAACCAGGACCAGGAGGCTACAGACAGGTGGACAGACACAGACAGGTGGACAGACAGGTGGACACACACAGACAGGTGGACAGACACAGACAGGAGGCTACAGACAGGTGGACAGACAGGTGGACACAGACGGACAGGTGGACACATACAGACAGGAGGCTACAGACAGGTGGACAGACAGGTGGACACACACAGACAGGTGGACAGACAGGTGGACACACACAGACAGGTGGACACATACAGACAGGAGGCTACAGACAGGTGGACAGACAGGTGGACACACACAGACAGATAGACAGACAGGTGGACAGACACAGACAGGTGGACACACACAGACAGGAGGCTACAGACAGGTGGACACAGACAGGTGAACACAGACAGACAGGTGGAGAGACAGGTGGACACACACAGACAGGAGGCTACAGACAGACAGGTGGACTGACAGGTGGACAGGGACAGACAGGTGAACCCAGACAGACAGGTGGACACACACAGACAGGAGGCTACAGACAGACAGGTGGACTGACAGGTGGACAGGGACAGACAGGTGGACAGGGACACACAGGTGGACAGACAGGTGGACAGGGACAGACAGGTGGACAGACACAGACAGGTGAACACAGACAGACAGGTGGACAGGGACAGACAGGTGAACCCAGACAGACAGGTGGACAGGGACACACAGGTGGACAGGCACAGTGCTGGGCAGGTATCGCGCTGTGACGCAGCGGCTTCACGCACCTTCATGCTGCAGCGGCAGCTTCGTCGGGTTCTCCAGCAGAGACTTGAGGACTCCGTGCGTGGCCGGAGGCAGGAAGTTCGGGTGCAGCGGGACGGGATGTCGGGACATTTTCTCCATCACGCCTCCTGGCAGCGGCAGCCTGAGGTCCAGATCAACCGAGAGGTAAAAACACACCGGCAGCAGCAGGAGGAGACAGAGACAGAGACAGAGCGTCCTCTGAAGGCTACATGAAGACAAACGGTCCAATTAAAAACCCGCAGAATTAAAAAGCTGCGGTGGAAACAAGAATCTGTGCGGGACGTGTTGTGAGCGCGTGTGGCGGTGCCTGACCGGGCTGCGGGAGGCGCGCGGACCGATCCCGTGTGTGAGGACTGCTGACGTCACACCGCGAGCCACACACCCTCCTCTCTCTCTCTCTCTCCCTCTCTCTCTCTCTCTCTCTCTCTCTCCCCCCCTCTCTCTCTCTATTATCTATCACTGTTAATGTATTGATTGACTGATTGATTCGAATAAGTAAATACAAACAAACGACAGACACGAATAATAAACACTTTCTCCATTAACACACTCATGTCGTCATAGTTCTTCTGATGTGTGAAGTTAATTAACTTTAGTTCAGTTTCACGTTAAACGCTTCATAAAGTTTCAGCAGCTGCAGGATTATAATCTTCAGTTGTTAATAAATGACGTCATCATTAAAGATGAAACATGAAGACATCAACAGCAGGAAGCTGCAGACACACACACACACACACACACACACACACACACACACACACACACACACACACACACACACCAGTCTGATGTTTTACTGCAGAGACTCAGCGACACGTTCAGCTCCACTCATCATTTTATTATATCTCAGAGTTTGTTCCTTTATTTCGTATGATTATCAAATAACACGCACACACACGCGCGCGCGCGCAGCCTGCAGAGTGGAACGCTGTGTCACGAGTGGGCCGGCCTGACCTACTTTCAACCAATGAGAGGCCGCGTCTCCTGCTCCCCCCCCTGCGCTCCTCCCCCCTGCTCCCCCCCTGCGCTCCCCCCCCCCCCCCCCGGCTCTCCTCCCCCTGCACATTGAAGCTCATGTGCTCCAGACAGAGGAAAACAAATGAACAAGAGGGGAGGAGGAGAGGAGGGGAGGGGAGAAGAGATGGAGGAGAGGAGAGGAGAGGAGGAAACAAGGGAGGAGAGGAGGGGAGGAGGAGAGGAGGAAACAAGGGAGGAGAGGAGGAGAGGAGGAGAGGAGGAAACAAGGGAGGAGAGGAGGAGAGGAGGGGAGGAGAGGAGAGGAGAGGAGGAGAGGAGAGGAGAGGAGGAGAGGAGAGGAGAGGAGAGGAGAGGAGAGGAGAGGAGGGGAGGAGAGAGGAGAGGAGGGGAGGAGATGGAGGAGAGGAGAGGAGAGGAGATGGAGGAGAGGAGAGGAGAGGAGGAGAGAGGAGAGGAGGGGAGGAGAGAGGAGAGGAGGGGAGAGGAGGAAACAAGGGAGGAGAGGAGGAGAGGAGAGGAGAGGAGGGGAGGAGGAGAGGAGAGGAGAGGAGAGGAGAGGAGAGGAGAGGAGAGGAGATGGAGGAGAGGAGAGGAGAGGAGAGGAGAGGAGAGGAGGAGAGGAGAGGAGGAGATGATGAGGGGAAAAGTCCTCAGACAGTAAAAACTAAGACGTGTCCTGAATGTATAAAGAGGAAGAGGAAACGTCACCAATCACACCTGCAGCTCCGCTGAAGACTCTTTGTTTCCTGTCACCTGCGAGCTGAGGCGACTGGGTGAAGGTGACACAGGCAGAAGGAGCCTCCACAAATCCTTCTCGGCCTCGCTCTCATTAAAACCTCCTTAGCAACCGCGTCGCTAAAGCACAGTGATGTTGTGACGACCTGCGAGGTGGAAAGTAGGACAGACGCCCGATCTGCTGCTTCAGAGCCGTGACCGGGCCGAACACGCCGGTGACTCAACGTCTAACTCGCTAATCACCTGGTGTCATCACCTGGAGTGCATCGATAAGTATCTGCCCTCACATTAATAACAACACCTGTTAAACATACCTGCTGCTGCTGGAGATCCAGCTCTGCTCTACATTTAATGGACAACTGAGTCTTGTTATGGATGAAACTTTATTTGTGCAGCGCTCACGTTGACGAGGTTAGAGAATCGGACACAGACACCGGGTGGGGAGATTTAAAGATGCTGTGTGTTTGGTTCGCTCCACAGTCTCGAGGCCCAGTCGCCTTTAGTCACAAGCTGGAACGACCAGTAGAGCTGCATCCAATGATCCCAGAGAGCTCAGGGAGGGTCCATGGATACTTTATATAATTTGGAGCGAGGCCATTTAACGCTTTAGAAGTGATCAATAAAATGTTCAAATCAATAGGGAATAAAAGGGCATGTGTGAGTCGGCTGATTAAGAATAAATAAACCTTGTTGTGGATGGACGTCGTGCACCGTGTTGTTGTTGTTGTGTATCTCTCTCCGTCCGGGCTACAAAGAATCTTGCTGTGAAACTTCCAGAAGACTAAATTGGATTTTCCTCCTCAAACGATGGGATTTGTCTCCAGTCTGATTCTTGCTGAGGAGGTAATCGGACCTCAGTTACACACTGTAAACAACACTATCCTCATGTAATCCCAGTGCGAGCCTTGTGCCTGCGATGGTTTTTAACCATTACGTGGTTGAAATGATGATTTACATAACCAAAGCTGGCCTGAACGGGCTCAGTCGGAGCCGTGACCTCCTGGTACCTCTTAAGACTCCACGCAGCGGAGCCAGGACTATTTTCAGACGTAGAAAACAAGACGATTAATTAGAAATCTCGTCACAGAGAACTTAAATAAAAGAAATGTAACTGGAATCATTTTGGGTTTTCTGTTAAACTCATCATCAGTGACGTTAAGGCGGCCGATCAGAGACTAACCGTGATCTGTTTGGGTCGAGCTTTCTAATCCAATCCTGACGGCGCTGTTGATGCAGTCTGTGACCTTTGAATTGTCCAGGTTGAATCGAGGAAAAGAGGCTTTGCAGGTTGTGTAACTCGCTCCACTGATTTGGTTGTCAACTGTTCACACGCAAGTAAAGATCAGGCCTGCATGTGTGCACACCTGAGCAGCCTCCGCCGGTCTACTCATGTCTCAGCTTCTCTCCGCCAACATTGTTTCCACAGGTTCAGGTCAGAGCAGCTGCTCGTACCAAATCATTTAGTTCAGGGGGCAACGATTTCTCCAAAGTACTTCTCTCTAACATTCACTGAGGCTTGTCGGTAAAAGCATTTGTTTCTCAACTGTGTAAAATTGAGAGAAAGTGGAGCTCAAGTTCATTGTTTTATACCGATGGAAAGATGTTCCTGATGTTTGAGTCCTGTTTTAGATATCAACATGTGCACGTGAGCCGCCTGAAATCGGATCAGAAACATTTACTGATGATTGGAATCAGTGTTTCTTTAATTCATCCAACTCTCGATAAAAGAAATTAATTAAAAATGCTCTGCTTTGGCTCTGATGCAGCAATAAATCTGCAAAGAAACTACAAACCAAAGTACACAAATAAATGTAGTGGAGTGGAAGTGTGAAGTACTTAAGTAGAGTACACGTACCTGGAAACTGAACGAGACTTGAAATGATTTTGTGCGATAGACGTGGTCAGGATGGAGACAGCGGAGTCTGGAGCATGTCGGGGGAAGTCATCTGGATAAATCGCTGCGTTGCATAAATAATTTATGATCCAAATTGCAAATCTTCTCCACGTTGACGTCATCTTTCTTTCATCTTTTCATCTTTCCTCGCTTTTGTGGCGAATGAAAATGCACACATGCACATTACTGTACATATAATCCAGGGCAGCGGTTTCCGGATGGTGTGGCGGAGCACACGGGGCGCCGCGAAGAAGTCCAGGTGAGTCTCGGCAGTTTGTTACAGCCGTGGACTAATTGACTGTATCCTTTGTTCTGCACGAGGCAAAATCTATGTCCTAAAAAATCCTTTTAAAAGCCTCAAGGGGACAAAACTTAAACATGTACGACGTGATTAGATAACAGGCGTGGAGGCTGTGTGAAGGTGTGCACTGACATTTTGTCTTGACCTTTCGTGCGCCTTGGACACAAAACATTGTGAAAACCGCTGATCTAGAAGGATTTTGTAGCGATCCAGGTTTATAACATGATTCTGATTAAAAGGTCATCAAATGATTATTTGTGGTGGAGCTGATGTGTGTAGCTCTGTCACCAGAGCGCCACAGACATTTTGAATTTTGCATCAAAGAGCTGGTGTAGCTCTTCTGAACAATGACAAAAAACAAATGATCTATTTCCAACATCTGTTCTCTGCGTGAGGTTGAATTTAGTTAATCTGAACTCACATAGACAATCTGATGAAGCACAGACTGTCTGTGAATGTTTTTTTTTTGCATATTAGCTGAGCAACATTAAGGTTACAAACCACACACGCTCTCACAGACAATACACGTCTTTTCCCGAAAGATTTGTCTTAATTTTGGTCCTGTATTGTTTTAAGGTTGCACGTTAAGGACGGGGGACAAATGTTAGGACAGACAATTATTAAAACAGCAGTCCGGCCCTGTGGACTCGTGATTATGATAAATAATCTTCACTTCAAACGTAAACAAGCGGCCACGTTGTCAGAAATGTCACAACAGTAAAAACAAGGCCACGCCGGCCAACACGGTCGTGCATTCAGGTTTGTGTTTAGGTGTACGTGAGTGTGTGTGTGTGTTGTGTGTGTCATGTCATTAGTGTGTCCGTGCACGGCAGATATTTATAGCTACACTTGCTAGTGAGAAGGGAAATCAATGGTCGGAGCCGCGGGCAGGAAGAATATTGGCTCGGCCCTTCAGCTTCCAGCCCTCGCACACACTATAAATACACCATTCACATCACACACTCTCACTCCACAAGCACCAACGCTGCACACCAGCTTTCTAATAAATGATTCCCCCTGATGACTTCCTCACCCGAAGCTACACAGAAGAATAATGTTATTATTACAGCTTTTCATTTTGTTCTTCACGTCAGCAGAGGAACACAACGGAGGAGCGTCGCTTCAGAATCCCTCAGCGAATGGAAAGAGTGCGAAACAGCTGATGTCTCTATCGATCCTGGTGACATAACACGTTACAGTCCAATAATAACTGGTACGTGGTACAGTACGACTCCTGAGGACACACTCAGCCATCAAATCATTGCAGCGGTTTTATTATCTTTTTTACATTTCTGACAGAAACCACAGCGATCTGCTGACAAACACACCTGCAGCCATATGGAGGTGAATTATGGTTGGACGGGTAGAAAGTTCTGATACCACAGGAGGCCAGAGTGTCTTTGTGGAAAGAGAACGGGCCGAGGAAGACCCGACTACTTTTTGGTGAAAAGCGCTGTGTTGTCGTTCATCATTTTGTGTCTTTTTTGACATTTTGCAGGTGAACCAGAACTCTGCAGGCGCTGCTGATCCACAATGACACTGATGCACAGATGTTCAGATGAATAGACAAATAATAATAAATAATAAATAAATACTGTATTTGATGAACTGTTACAGTAGCTTCAGCATTATTTGCAGCTGTAAGCCAGAATAAAATGTTTGCAATTTAAGTTTGTGCAGAAACCAGGTTCCAACTGTTCGTACAAATCAACCAACATTTCTACACGTTCATGTTACATGTATATGAGTTGAGCTTCAAGACAGTTCAAGACAGCATTTTAACATTAGTAAGCATGAAACCACCGGATATTTTTAATAAGACGAGGGACATTTCCTGACCCTAACCCGAACCAAGTGGTTTTCGTGCCTAAACCTAACTGGACCATAAGCACAGCATCGTCTCAACATAAAAACTTAAACCTCCATTAGCATTTATTCTGGTGATCGGGCTCTGACTCACTCATATTTACATTAAGTGTGTTTCCAAACATCCAAACACAAGAACTGTACATTAAATGGCAACATGTACATAATAAACCCTCAATGCAAAAACATGAAATATTAAAAAATAAAGAATAGATTTAAACTCATTTGTTTAAATGATCAAAACTAATGAGAGCACAGAAGAAACAATGTCACCTTAAATGAGCATGTGGTTTCACACCTGAAGAACATCTAATTACTGAGGAAATGTTGTCCGCTGTGTTTGAGAAGAACTGTTTTATATTTAAGTTCATCGGGTTTTGTCTTGTTAATACTTTTGCACTTTTATTTTTAAGCTCAGAAGCTCAAAGCGAGAATCTTATTTTGAGGCTTTCAGCGGATCAGATGCTGAAGTCACGCTCTGGTTTTCACCAGTTTTTAAATTCAACATATTCCAGTCTTATAAAAACATTTTTCCAGCAGCTGTTTTAGGTCAAAAATAAACCGTTGTAACTACAGAGAACCTCCGCTGACGTGTGGATTCGCTGCTCTCAGCTCTTCTTCTCTGGAGCTGCTGCAGGGAGGAAAAACACTTCTTGTTAGTTTGGACAAGCTTGTGGCAGCAAACTTCAGGCTCCATTGTGGCCCCGAAGAACAATTCAGAGCAGGAATGTGGACCTTCTCAGAATAGCTTCATCCCCTAAGAAGGTCTTCCTGTCGCTGGGAATAAAAACACCCCGACCGCTCTGTCTGCCAGCCCGCGAGGTTGACGAGAGCCTGGGTGAAGGCTGGAAACTGAGCAGAGACAAAGACCGGAGCTGCAGCAACGTGATTCATATAAAGAGTTCAGGCGGACTGAAGGGTTGAAGAAGAGAAACGCTCGAGCCTGAATACAATCGGAAACCTCTCAGCGCTGATTTTAAAACGACCCTTGAAGGTTTGACTCCTGCTCAGAATACGGCTTCTTCAGATTTAAGAAATGAAATCAATTGAAAAATATTTTACATTTATATGTTTTATTTCAACTACAGTAAAACCTAAACACAGTCTCTCCATTTTTATCGTCTCAGGCTTGTTAAACATCGTCCAGATGAGAGAAGATCTGAGTTTATACTCTGACAGAGGAGCTCTGATAGCTTCCTCTTCCATCCAAACAAAGATCGGCGACTTCGAGACTTTGCAAAGTTTTCTTTTTGTCAACGGCCACAAATTCACATCTCGAAGTTGATTTAATTTGACCCCACGAGTGAATCTACTGACCTGTTCAACTGGAATGAGTTCACTTTGCTGTAAATATGAACACATACTTAAACTCTGCACACAAATATCCGACTGTCAGTAAACACAACATAAGAGCTTCTTTAATTAGAGACGTAGAGGACAATTCAAGAAGGCTGTAAAAACCACGCTCTCACTCCCAGCTCGTCAAACAGCAGCGTGATCGGTGCCGGTGTCAGTTCAGCACTGATGCAGAACATCCAGCATCGGCCCGAGTCCGCACACAGTTTTGTGCAGGAAAGTGCTGACTGTGCTCTCAGGAGTGCTGAGAGGGAAAAATGCTGCACCTGCATCTCGTCTCTATGACAACAACATCTTGGCAACTGTGGCTGTACTGTTGTTTACTGTCTGTTTGTTTTTATATGACATCAGGGCGTGGAGGGTGTGAGTGATGACATCATCTATAGGAGACAAAAATATGGTGAATATTATCGTCGAGGCCAGAGAGAGAAGAAGACCTGGAGCTTCTGTCTGGACGGCTGCTTGCTGCTGCAGACGCTCGCTCCTCATTCAGAACAGTTGAAACAGTCACATCAGACTTTTACACTGTTATTAATGTGAAAACTACTCAGGTTACGCTGTCTTACATTATGTGACATAACTTTGAGCAAATCACTCCAGACTCCTGATCACAAACGAAACGTGGACCCTGAACAGTCCAAACTCATCCGCACTAGAGGACGCTTGAAGAAGTGATGCTCGAGGGGTAATTACAGCGTAAAACTAAGAGGACGGCTGTATTCGTCATGTTGGGAGTGAGACCGTCCAGCAGAAAACAAGGAGCAGTTTTATAAAGTGAGGCTGAAACACTGGTGAGTTACAGCGGAGGTTTATTCTGAAACATTTCCCATCATGTTAACACCTCGCACTAAAGGGACGGGCGTCTTTACAACCAGGCAACACACCTGGGTGAGAAGACCAAGCCTCAGTTAACCTTCATGGACGTCTGAATATCATCGTTTTACACTTATCGCTTGTTACTTTTAAAAGCTTTGGGATCCCCACGACAATCTCAGGAAAGGTTTGATGACAGATTGACACCAGCTCTGTGTCTGTTTGGGAAATATGATGCTACAGCCAGTTAGCTTAGCTTAGCATGAAGACTGGAAACAGGCTCCGTCCTTGTGTGACAAAATATCTACTAGCAGCTATAAAGTTTGATGATGAACATGTTACTCAATATTTTATATCTTGAGAGTAAAAGTCTGAGAGTTTATCAGGGAACAGTGGAAACCTGCGACTCTCGGTGACTCTGACACGATTATTCTTCATGCCTGCTCCACGTTTCTGTCACTGAATAAAACTGTGTTTATGAACTGTTCCAGCATTGCTGTGATGCTGAGGTGAGATATAACATGTTCATTATTAAGTTTTAGAGGTGCTGGGAGGTGGATTTTGAGCCAGGTTAGCTGTTTCCCCGTTTCTTTATGCTAAGCTAAGCTAATCAGCTGCTGACTGGAGCTTCATGTTTAATGTACAGACACGAGCGTGATGAGATAACAATGAGCAGATTTCCCATGTCAAACTTTTCTGTGGGTTTGAAGCTTTAACAAACAGCCCAGGTGAGTACAGGTGAGTACAGGTGAGGCTACAGTAAGAGTAAAGAGGCTCTGCCGTGGGTCTTCACATCTCCGTCTCGATGGACGGGCTGGGCCTTCGGTCCGTCGCCTCCCCGTCTCCCTCCAGCTCCGAGGTCTGAGGAGGCGGAGGAGGCCCCGGGGCGCCGCTGCCGCTCGTCGCAGGGAGGCTCCATGATGTCGTCTGGGTCATGTGACTGTCGTGGGTCAGAACACAAGACAAGACGCTGGCTGAGTGTTATTGATCACCACACTAACCCCTCCTCAGGCGCCTCTCAGGGAGCTGAGCTCAGTGTTTCTGCCTTCCCGTTGCAGACTGGCATCATGTTCATCAAACGCTCTGCTCACAGGCAGGAAGTGGCCTCCGATCAGCTGACTGCGCTTATGCTTTCAATCAGGATGTAGTTTAGTTTCAGCTCTTTATTATGCTTCAACCCTCAAAGAACAATATTCGAGGCGCCTGACTCTCCTGTTTTAATCTAGTTTTTCCTGTCAGCATCGAGTGTCGTGCATCATTTGATTCAGGAGCCTGACGTGTCACTGTGACTCATTTAAGTCCCAATTTTACATTTACTTTATCTGAGAATGCATCAATTTAGCACAATTTTTAAGAAGTCAGTCAAAATTTGGTGTTTTTCTACTGTGAAATCTTTAATGCTTCATAATTCAGAACTTGTATATGAATTAATTATATTATTATCCTCTGTAATCCTACTTTCATTGACTGACCATGTAGATGTGTCCAATAAAGTTCATCATAATCATAAATAGTCATAAAATCATAACAAGAGTAGCTGCAGGTCTATGAGACCGGTCCTACTTCATGACGTGCTGTTCATGAAGTTCTCCAGGGAGGAATAAGTACTTAGTTTGAGGTCAAATGACGTTTTAATATTGTAATATTTTAACTTCTGCCCTCCAACACCACAATCAAGAGTTGGTTTGAAAACGTCCGACTCGTCTTACTTGATGTAGTATTTCACTCCGTCGGCAGTGTAGGCCTCCTCCCAGCCGTAAGGAAGACCTGCAGAGACGGAAAAATAAGAAGTCATTGAACCCTTCAGCGGATTAGCGTCACTTTTCCACATCTGTCCTGGTTTGAGCCATCAGACAGAATCAGGCCAGCAGATCACCACACTCTCCTCAGATTTCCAGTTTCCATCCAGCCTGTTCTCCCTGAGAAGCTCCAGTTCTCCACGAGCCGCCGCCCCGTCAGCCTGAGAGCGATGTCTACTGTAGTTTTCCACTGTATCTCACTGATCTCTCCACTTACTGTACGAGCCGCCGGATGAAAAGTCTCTTAACCCCGTTTCAGCGAACAAAAGGGGGCCAAGTCTCAAATGCTGCCCTGCAGACATGAGCTCGTCAACTGACACCAAACATTTCACACGTTCAGAGAAAAGAAAGAGGGATTGTGATGAACGCTGTATCAGTGACCGGGGGCCACTGAGGGGTCGGACATGATCCACGATGAACAACGTGTTATAACATGTAAAGAACGGATGCCAGATAAAACGGTGGACAGAGAAAACTGATCATTACAGCGGCAGAAGTTGCCAACTGAGCGATCCGACACGACAACTGAGACTCACATTTGTGTATTTCCTGCATTTTTCCTGACGGACAGAAGTTTGTTGTTGCTTTTTTGAATAAAAGTTGCTCAATCTAATGAGAACGATGCCAATATGCTAACGTCAGCATGCTAACCTGGTTGAAATGACGATGCTGACATGCTGAGGTTGGATGTGACCGTGTTTATTGTGTTAGCATGCTAACGTTTGCTTTCCAGATTCCACAATATCGCTGCAACGGAGGGCCGACGGTGGAGCTGACTTTTCGAAATAAGTACAAAAGACATGTGAGTTAAAGGTTTTTGCTCTTCATCACGTCACAGAATCACCGCCTGGCTCTCTTTGCTGGGGACAGTTGCTTTGTGAGACATCTCTCTTTTATTTGACGAGCGAAGGATCTGTTAGTTGTCAGACTGAACGTCATCAGACCGACACTCTACCTCCACTGGTGGATCAGAACCAAACTGTCCCCACACTCACCTCTGTTACTTTCACACCGGCGAGGTGGAAATATCGGCGCAAGATTCCCGCCTTGGAGATGCAGTGTGAGAAGGACTTTAGCTTTTTATTTCCATATTCAGCAGACTTCCTTCACCGACTGCAGCTCAACAAGATGATCACATCACAGTGGAGACAACAGAGTTTTATGAGCTGCTGAATGAGCTTAATGACGAGTCGTCGTGATCGACTCTGCTTCTTAATGATCTTGTAATAATGCATTAAATTTCCCAGGTGAACTTTGTCTCTCCTCCTGTTCTTCACTCTCCTTCACTGCTGTGAGCCTTCGATCGTCTCCTGTGTTTTCCACAGGAAGTCAAAGGCTCCTGTGCGCGACTCGCCACGTTAACCTTCGTGTGTCTGCACGAGGAAAACGATGTGGTTCTCACCGCTGGAACAAAGACACCTGATCTGAGGCGAGAAGCTGCTTTGTGTGGCTGTGAATACAAACTGTGAAGCTCTGCGGTAGGTTTCACGGACCAGGTTTCACCCCGTCAGTCTGAGTGTTGACAGGAGGGCCGAGGGACAAGAGGCAGGTGTCAGGTGGTAGAAACACGTCTGTCAAAGAGGAACTTTTCAGTAATGTACAGGTCACTCACAGGGCTGCGAGGTTCCTGGAAAACCTGAAACTCTATCTACCTCAGCTGAGTCCACTTGTGTTTGTGACTCTCTGACTTCTCATGTAGCGTAGCATTTGAACTGGGAGGCCGAACTTTCCGAACGCTCCCTGAAGTAGGACTCTGAAAGTCAGAAGCACCTCACCCGCCCCGGCTGCTCCACTTATCAACATCCGCCAAAGCTGTGAAACATACTGTCGGCACTTCTGTCTTATTTGTGTCTCGCTGAATCAGTCTCACACACAGTTCTGTCCAACTTCTACATCTGTGGACACGCTGCTCGGTGTTTGTTCGGGAAGAATACTGTGTAACGTTAGCGAACCTGATTGGGATCCAGACTCGTGCTGGTCCACTCGGGTTTGACGTCATCCCAAGATCAGAATGGGAGAAGCTAATATTGACGTTAGCCTGTTAGCTTTAAATATCCTGTCCTCCACAGACATGATCGACGCCTCTGAACAATATTTTCTTGTCATTATAGCGAGCGAGCCAGTGACAAATTCATGTGAGACACGGACCAGGACGGTCTAGTGCCGTCTGCAGAATGAACTCAGTTCTAGGAAGCATTTCATAAGATACGAGGCCGGAGATAAGAAAGAACAAAACAGCAGCAGTTCTTCCTGTATAGAAACTGTACAGATCCACGACTTATTATCAGCAGATCTGTAAAACCCACCTGGCAGATGTTTCTTTAGATCGCGCAGTATTGTGCAGACGATCTTTGCATTAATATTTCTACAGAACGCTGGTCACTTGTTCTCACAGAGCTGACTGTGTTGCTGTCTGAGACTGTGGCTGGGGCCTGTTAGCGATGAGACGCCGTCCTCGAGGTCGCAGCAGAGACTGATCTGCTGCTGCAGCATCCGTCTCCAGGGAAACAACATTCACGCCCACAGAGGCTACTTAATTAAAACTCAAGTGTCATTATTGATCCCCAGTTTCTCCTCCACTAATCGTCTCTGCAACATCTCCAACTGGTCGAGTTGTTAGAGAGCTGAAGAGGCTCCACAGCCAAACTTCTTTCATTTCTTCAGTTTATTGTCACGTCTTCTTAAAATCAATCCTTCAGCATCAAACAGGGAGCGTGAACGATGTCTCTCTGGTGTTTGGCCAGAGTAACGTCTCTCCTTACCCGTGTGTTTATCCATCTAGATTAACAGAAGAGTCAACAGTCCACACAGTCTGTCCTCCAGGAGACGTTCAGGTACTTGTGTAAAAACAGACTGTGGTAAAAGTAGAAGTACTGATTCAGCTTCCTTACTCCAGGAAAAGTAATCGAGTACAGGCTCTGACATGTACTCAGAGTAAAAAGTCTCCCTCTGAAGGACATTTGTGGTCAAAGCTAACTGAAGCTCACGTCATATTAATGTAATTCAGAGACTATTAAAGTTAAAGGTAGAGTCAGCAGGATTTGTCCCAGCTGTTCCTGAACGCACCACAAAGATAGTTGATAGTTGAGTCTCATTCCCAGGACGTCAAATAGCCACATGTTGGGTTGGTAAAGCGTCCCGAGCAGCAACAAAGAGAGAGAATAAGAAACTCTCTGCAGATACGAGACACTAACACGCCTTTTCTCCCCGTTCAGCCTCCCTCTCTGTCTGTTCACGTCTTTACGTCTTTGTCTCGTCTCGCTCGATCGTATTGTTTTGGAGCGTGAGGAGAAAACTTGCTTCTCTGGTGGTGAACATATGTTTCGTCCAGTGTCTGATGAAAACGTGATGATCTCCCTCTGCAGGACGCACACACACACACACACACACACACACACACACACACACACACACACACACACACACACACACACTGGCTCTCTGCGTGAACTTCCCTTCACTCCATCAGGCCTGATTTAACTCCATCGCTTCACCTCGGCCGCTCCCTCTGAGTGCTCATGTAATGAACAGATCAGCGGCCTGTGTTCCTTCGCTCCGCTGGAGATCTATAGAAACATCGAAACGAGCTTTGATTGATGATTTAACTTGAGTTCAGTGTGAAATTGTTGCTGCAGACATACGTAGGAGTTTTTCCTGAACGCCAGCGACTTCTTTCATTTGTTTTCTGAGAGGAGCCGCATGCTGCTCACTAAAAGCACTGCGCCCAGCCTCTCTGACGCTCTGAGCGCTTGTAGCTGAACATCTCTGAACTTCTCAGAAGGTCACTGTGGTTGTCACCGCCGCTCTATATATATTTATATCATCAGGAGGAGACGATGACTCGATTTACATTTTTGGGTGGACTGTTCCTTTAAAGTGGCACCGCTCCTAATGTTAAAGTATAATTCTTTTTTTATTTTCCTTTTGTCAACAAATCCCATAAAAGAGCAACATGTTCGTCTGTAGTTTCATCTTCAGTTCAGCTGCTCACTGGAGTTTTTATCAAACAGACAGGAGGACATAGTGCTTTTGTTTGGGACTACTTTCAGCGGCGGATTAATCCACATTTGGTGCTTCATGGAGTGGAAGAAGACATTTCACTATATATCCTGTTAGGAGACACATTCACTGTTGGTTTGAGTCTGAACACGAGGTTTAATCACAGCAAAACAAACTTTGGACAACAAAGAGAGAAAATAAGAAACTCTCTGCAGATACGAGACACTAACACGCCTTTTCTCCCCATTCCAGCCTCCCTCTCTGTCTGTTCACGTCTTTTACGTCTTTGTGTCGTCTCGCTGCGTCTGCTGTGCGTGATGTGCTCTGATAGGTCGACATCAGTCTGTGATGTTGGGAAGGCGGCGTGCGATGACGCCAAATAACAATAATCCATAATTCACCTCAAATGCATCAAACTGAAGTAACGAGGCTGATCTCAAATGTCAATCAAATCTAAACGTGTGTTTTTATAAACCAGGTGTAGGTGTATTATGCCAGTTGCAGTTGTCATGGCAACAGAGACACAAAGACACAGACCTGCATCACAGTGTGAGACAAACGTTTTAAAAGTGACTCACTTTGGTGGAAAACAGACGACCAGACTGCAGAGAGAGAACACTTTTCAACAATAATCTACATTAGATTATGATCTTTCTATCAATTCATCACATCCATACATACATTATATTCTTATATTACGTCTTTGAAACTTGATTTTCACTCATGATCTTTCCTCGTCTTGTTTTTTATTGTTATTTATCAATGTGATATTCTACATTTTACAACCAGGGATTTGTTGACAGACAAAAATAAGATTACAGCGGTGTGTCATTTAATGTTTAATGTTTAATGTTCTGTTATTTTGTTCCTCTTTCTCTGTTTGTTTTTTCTAGTTCTCATCGAGTTGAATCATATTTTCTTACCTATTTTTATGTAAATGTCCGTTTTACATTAGGTTTTCTAACTAATTTACCCAGAATTTTGCAAGTTAAATGAAATTCGTGGACTTAAATGTCATTTTGTAATGTGACTGATTTCTTTATCTGTACTGTCAGTTTCTCTGTTCGTGTTTGACCGTCACTGAAAATGATCTGGGTCGAAGCTCTGAAGTTTGGTCTCAGTTGAGCTCCGTTGCTACACAGAGCACAGACCATAAAGAGCCGTTAAAGGTCGGAAGGGTTCAAGAAGTTACATCCACTCATCTCTAAATGTTATGAACGGCGAGTCACTCGTAATGAGCTGGAAGGAGAAGCTGTGTTGTTTGATTGTGACACGTTAACCAGCAGCAGGCTGAGGAGAAGCCTGAGACCCAGACAGCCTTCATTAGCCTTAAAATGTATTTTGGTATGTGTGTGTGTGTGTGTGTGTGTGTGTGTGTGTGTGTGTGTGTGTGTGTGTGTGTGTCATCGCCGAGTTTGACTGCAAGTGATGGGAGAGCGAGAGAGACGGTCGCCATGGTAACAGTGTCCGAGTCGCCGCTTGCAAACAGCAACTGAATGAACTGGATGTGTCTGAAACTGATCGGTCTGAGCCAACGCTGATTTTTTTAACACGCAATCTGTCAGGCAAAGTGTGTGTGTGTGTGTGTGTGTGCGGCCATGAATGAAGAAGGCAAAGGTCCCTGCAGTTACAAGCGTTATGTTTCCAGGGCAACAAGGGCTGTGATGCAGATGAGCCACAGGTGATTGTAACAAACACACACACACACACACACATACACACATACACACACACACACACACACACACAGCAGACTTACACCAGTTGTGAGACCTGGACCAGACTGACCTACTTTCTCGGTGCTGTTCGGTTTCGTTCCTCCTCCTCGGTTCCTCTAACAGGACTCAGCGGACGATGGAGGACGTCTGTGATTCTGCATCTCGGCTGTTAATTATGTAACTGCGCCCACGTCCTCCCACTGACGGAGGGAAATTAGGTGACTGTGTCAAAAACCCACATCCTGCCTGCTGGACCAATGCAAACTGTCCATGCCTCATAAAAAATATCATCTGATATTTTACTGGCACAAATCAACCGAAATATATGTGTCAGTGAAAGTCGTGAGATCCTAACTTTTCTGAACAAACTGCGGAGTCAAACAGCTCCGAGCCTCCAGGCTGCCTGTCTGACCGATCTTCACATGGCTGGTCTTCTCTACAAAGAACAAGTCGTGATGTGTTTGTTTCAGTATATTTACTCAGAAAAAGATAAAGGACAAACAGCAAATAACTGCAAACATGATAAAAGCGTCTAAAGCGTCCCATCAGGCTGGAACTGTCCGTTAATCTTTGCTGTTCTGTATTCCCGTATGAACGTCGCGGCTCCGTTAACCGCCTCCCTCCGTCCGTCCTGACCTCGTGCTGGCAGGTGAGCGAGCTGTTCTCCTCCCGTATTGTTCGGTGATGCTGCTAGGCTTTGTTTCGCTGGCTAATCTACTGCACGAACACGAGCATCCAGCCACTCGGACACAAAGCTACACATTGATTAAATAACAGTGAGACAGACAGAAAGCTACAGTAAGTTGTCTTCTAGCTGTGTTAACTTGCTCTGGGACAGAACGTAAGCTACAGTAAATGGCAACCATATGATATTGTGACGGTAAAGTTGTATATTGCTTTATATTGCTTGTTAAATGGTAATTATTGATGATAAAGAGACAGAGGTGAGGTAAAACCTACAGGACGACACCAACGCTTTGGGAGTTTTGCCCATTGATCACTTTACCCATGATCGGACCCCTGTTCTGGCACTATAGCTGTGATTTTGATGCCTTTTAGCCTTAAATATCTTGGCTGACAATCCCATCTGACTGGCTTTATTCAAAGTATGAATTTAAAACTTCTTTCGGTCACTTCAGGGCGAGAAAACAAGCTGAAATCGGCTAACTGCTAACATGCCAGCCAGCCTGGAACATGCTTGTGTAGCTAATTGCTAGCTCGTTAGCATGGAGGACGATAGGTTCACACAGTTTATTGAAAAGCTTGAATCATCGACTCAAAACTGTCCACAAACCACACAGCTAATAGTTTCCTCCATCTTGGACTCTCTGCCTCGGGGACTCTTAACCAGAACAAAACAAAAGACATTTGCTGAGTGTTGTGTGGGCCGAGCCTCCAGCTCTGGAGGAGTAAACACCAGGAGTCTCATCAGATTCTGTTCTGATCCGGAGCTGTTCACCGACGGGAGGAGAGCTCAGAGATTACTTCTTCACTCCTGTTTATCAGCCTGACTGCAGCAGTGATCCGGAGGTGACCGCGAGGTTCACAGAGACAGAGAACCAGAACCAGAACCAGAACCAGAGTCTCTGCTGAGTGCTGACTTCACTCAGAGGTTGACCTGAATGCCCTCGCGTGTCGTTGCTCACTAGATTACGGCTAATGTGAAGTAATCTGGCTGTTTCAAGAGAGTAAACAGAAATTATTCTGCGGTCAAACTTGCTTCATTATCTGACTGAGGTCATGTCTCAGTGTCTCCTGAAGTTACAGCGACTGGTGACCGTGTCGGGGTAAATAACATTTTACTTAAATCTGGAGAATCACGGAGAACTGTGACCCCAGAAGACGGGAAAATCAGGAGGGTTGGCAGGTATGAGCATAAAAGTTCAGAGCTGCTATTAGTCAGACATTTCTCAACACACAGTGAAGCCGACAGCTTTGGTTCCATCACTATCATCTGAAAGTCAATAAGGTGACCAATGGGCAAACCTTTAAACGCTGGTGTCGACCCTCAACCTTACAGTGGTCTCCGTCCAGTGTATTAACCTGTACAAGAGTCTCAAGAGATGAACTCAAGCGTCCATTTTGAAATGATATGTTTTTAAGTGCTATGATTAAATTGCATGTCTGCACATAAGCATTTATTTTCCACGTGATTCAGGTTAAAACACTGGAATGAAGCCACTGTTCAGTTTGTACTGACTATTCAGAATATGTGCACTGATACATGAGCTGCTTGACAGAAACCGAACAGTGTTTCATGCAGAGTTAAGACATGAGTCCGTTGCTAGCAGGTACTGAGGAGACGAGGAGTTGTCAGGGAAGACAGAGTTCAGGTTCACAGGTTGGCTTGTTGATTTCCTGCTGACATCTCAGAGCCGTGCTGACTTTGTTCTCCTACAGTCGGGTCTTCTAGAAGGTCAGCACTGAAACGGGGAGGACAGTTGCTCACAACAGGATCAGCTTGGTGTCGTCCGATGGGAGTCTCATGCGGGTCAGCACAGAAACAGAAAGGAGGAGGAGGAGGACGAGGACATGCAGACCTTCATGCGTGGAGGCGAGCAGAGAGACTTGAGATCACTTACAGTCGACCTCCAGGATGGCTCTGACAGTCCTTGTGAGCTCCTTCGCCTCCTGGGCGAGCGTGGCTGAAGTCCAGGGACTCTTTTTGTAGCGAGGAGGGAGGCCTTGAGACGACGCTCCAACTTTAACGTCTCCGGAGCTGCAAAGAGAGAGAAAACAGGACGAGAGTCGTCAGTGAACAACTACGACTACAAACAGTCACAGACGGAGCCGTCACAGAGAGAAGCAGCCGCTCTTCACACTCATGTTCACTCGTCTTCATCGGGCTGCCGATGACTTCCTCACATCGAACCCATCACCTGATAGAGCTGCCCTTCAAACGCTAGACACATCTTTCACCAAATACCTCGATATCAATATTGTAGGGATGACTTTTATTGTGAGTAATAAGGATAAAGACGCAGACTTCCTTCCTCACTTCTGACTCTCCTGAAGTTAAAGCGACAGGCGACCAAATGAAACGCACCGTTACTTTGAGGAAACTGGAGGATTTCTCTGTTTGAACATTGTTGGAAACATTTGGGATAATGTGAGAACACAACTCAACGACATACAGAACAAAGGCTGAGTGGTTTTTAGACATATTTAGTGGTTTAAGCAGGAAACTGTTATCAGGTTGTCAGAGAAAACAAATCTTTTTGGCCTTCTTCAGATGGATGTTTCAGTGGTTTGAGGAGCAGCCCGACTCGTCTGTGTGCACTCAAAGCTTCAGATAACTGCAGTGAAGCTGATCTGTCTGATGAGTAAACACACCTCCAGTCGTCTGAAGGATCGAGTGAGCTGCGAACACTTTGTGAAGCTGCTGAAGTGACCGCGTCGCCATGGCTGCAGCTGTTAGCGAGAGATGTGAGTCCGCTCGCTTCGCTCCATCGGAAAACACTGACGGGACGAACGCAGCTTCCTGTCGTCTCACAGCTCGTACAAACTTATGACATTTTCTCTCTGGAGAGATATTTCTCCTCTCTGAGCCGTGTTATTACAGCAGAAGTCAGGGTGACTAATGGCTTTAATGAGAGTGATATTCAGAGGTACCCAGAAGCTCATTAACCGGAGAGAACGGGCAGATCAGAGCCATTTATTATCATAACAAAGCAGAACAACGCCTCGTGTCTGCCGCTCTCAACACGGCCTACTTTCCCTCTTACGAGTGGCCTAGAAACAGGAGGACAGGTGAATAAAGAGCATAACATGAGCAGGGGGTCCAACGCTTATGAAAGGTGAGCGGAGGTGTCCTACTGACCTGGACCGAAATAAGAGGAAACCAGGCAGGGGGTGCCAGAGCCAGGTGACTTAATAACATGACCGATTGACCCGATTTACAGAATCACACTTACACAACCGGCAGGAAGGTGCTGATAACTCCTGCTGTTCAACTGAAGGATCAGAATACGACACGGTGAGTTACATCAGAACAACATCAGGAGAAAGAACCGATGAGCGAAGACGATAAAATGCTCGTCACCAAGTTTAAGGTATGAAGGAAGCAAAAGAAAGGAAAGGAAAGATGCAAAGAAAGAAAGAAAAGATGTAAGGAATCAAGAGGAAGGAAGACAGGAAAAAAGTAAAGATTTAAGGAAAATAGGAAGGAGAGACGGAAAAGGAGAAAAGAAGGAAGTGAAAAGGAAGAAAGGAAGCTTAGAAATAAAAAAATATGCAATGGGAAAAGAAAAGGAAAAGGAAGGGATGAAACAAAAAGTAGCAAAAATGAAGGACGGAGTGAAAAAGTAAATAAAGAAAGAAGAATGGAAGAAATAAAAGACTTATTGAAACAAGGAAAGAAAGAAAGAAGGAAAGAAAGAAAGAAAGAAAGTAAAGTAAGGAAAAATGGAAAAATGGAAAAATGAAAGAAACAAGTAATCCTGGACGGACAGAAGGAAAGCAAAGAAAAACTAGAAGCACACAAAGGACGGATAAGGAAGGAAGACGAGACAGAAAAGGACGGAAAAGAAGCAAAAGAAGAAAAACTTAAGGAATAAAGAAAGTAACAGAATGTGAAGACAACTTTTATTAGTTCTTCTTCTTCTGTGGTGTTGAAGTCGATCAGATAGTCTGACCTCACACTGTCACCGCAGGTCGATACGTTTCATAACACAACTGCCCTCTGCAGGCGGCCATTAACAGGAGCTAACTGCTGTCCTACCTGAGCTGAAGTGGGCCACTGAGTGTGTGTGTGTGTGTGTGTGTGTGTGTGTGTGTGTGTGTGTGTGTGTGTGTGTGTGTGTGTTAACTAGGCTAATGGGCTCCACTCTCTGCAGGATCTCTCATTATGTCACTCCAATGAGGTGTGTGATACACACACACACACACACACACACACACACACACACACACACAGACATTGTCATATGCACACAACACGCTGTACACACACACACATGCACATCTTGAGAACACACACACGCAGGAGATGCAGAGGTGTGGTTGCTAAGGGCAACAGTGTTCAGCAACTCACACTCACTTAATTCAGAGTCATTAATATAATCGCCATGTCGCTAACAAACAGCGGGCTGACAATGACTCATTCACAACACACACACACACACACACACACACACACACACACACACACACCTGTAGCTCTTGGTGGGTCCGTGGCCCTCCAGCAGGAACTCCTGGACGTTCTGCAGAAAAACAAACAAACAAAAACAAAAGTTTTTTATCACAGGAGGATGGTGCGTTTGTTTATTTTCAGCGGCGGATTAATCCACAGTCGGTGCTCTAGTGAGTGTTTGCGGTAGAGGGACGGTGTGTTCATCATCGGAGAAGGAAGATGTACCAGTCTACATCCTGTGAGGAGGCTCATTCACTGAACACAAGGTTTGCTCTCACAGAATTAAGGTTCTGGTTCTGGTCTGTCTTGTTTACCTCCACGAAGCTCAGCAGTTTTCCTGTCGACATCTCAAAGCCCTTTTTGGCCGTTTCGCTCTTCCGTAGTTGACACTCCAGGACGGCGACTTTCTTCTTCATCTCGTCCGTCTCCTCCTGGGAGGAAACAGAGCAGCTCTGTCAATGTGTAACCGTTTGAAGTGAAGGCTTAGTGTTTCTCTCATCATGTCGATTATCAAATTATTAATGGACGACTTGTTGGGCATTATCAGGAACATATTTAATGAGTGCAGGAAACAACATTTGAACATGTTTTTATTTTATTTCAAATTATAGGACGAGGTGCATGCTAATGCTTTTAGCTTAGCAGCTACAGTGAAGATTTAAGGGTGTAAATAATGACTTTTCAAATCAGTTGGGATCTCAGGGCTTCTGGAGGAAGCTCCCAAGAAGAGCGCCAGGCTTTGAAGCCGACTTTGTTAGACGGCAAACCGTCTCATTACATCGCCATGTGATGCACTCGGGGTCGGAGAGACTTTTCCCGTAAGCTTTTAATGAGAGAAGCGTCGGTAAAACAGTGGATCAAACCCTGAGAAATGACTCGTTTGACTGTCATAGTTTGATAAAAGCTCTAGAAGAGCCGCACGATTGAACTATTTCAGCTAAAGCAGAAGTCGGAAGTCAAGCTTTTCTTGGCTTCATGCACCACTGAGGGGCTCCGTCTCCAACCAGGTGTCTTCATACTTCCATGTTCTGCAGACTGTGACCACAGCAGACGAGCTGTTTGGACACATCTGATGTTTCTTTGGTTGTTTCTCTGTTTTAAATCATCTCCAGCTGCTTCAGGTGTTCAGCAGAATGCTGCAACTCTGTTTTACTGTGAAGCTCCAGAAATGTTCTGTGGACTACGAGACTTCACCTGACTTTATATCATCAGGAGGAGACGATGACTGAGCCTGACTTTATATCATCAGGAGGAGACGATGGCTGAGCCTGACTTTATATCATCAGGAGGAGACGATGACTGAGCCTGACTTTATATCATCAGGAGGAGATGATGACTGAGCCTGAATTTATATCATCAGGAGGAGATGATGACTGAGCCTGACTTTATATCATCAGGAGGAGATGATGGCTGAGCCTGACTTTATATCATCAGGAGGAGATGATGACTGAGCCTGACTTTATATCATCAGGAGGAGATGATGACTGAGCCTGACTTTATATCATCAGGAGGAGATGATGGCTGAGCCTGACTTTATATCATCAGGAGACGATGGCTGAGCCTGACTTTATATCATCAGGAGCAGATGATGGCTGAGCCTGACTTTATATCATCAGGAGCAGATGATGGCTGAGCCTGACTTTATATCATCAGGAGGAGACGATGACTGAGTTCATGGCTGAGCTGTTGTTTAACTGAGTCTCAGCCTAAATGTTCTGTAAAGAGGAACCGGCTCAGCTGTCACGGGCTGTAAATGCAGTGCAGCGCTGCAGGAAATGGATTTCTTCTGCTAAATGATGATTATGATTGTGGACATAATATTTTGACACTCTCAGACGAACGACTTCCCAGAGTCAGCACTTTGTTCTCAACACGTCATAATATTTACTGCGCAGCAGAAAGCAGCTTCTTCTCCGCTCAGATCTGTGAGAGCTGATTCCCCGCGGCGTCGGCTCAGCAGCGAGCCTGCCGGCGCTGACCTGCTGGTTGCTAGCCAGATGTCTATGAAAAAAACAACCTGTCACCGAATGAGACTGAGAAAAACACTGACCCAGATTCACTGTTGATGATGGAGGAAGAAACCAAAACCAGGAGGGGAGGAGGGGAAGCAGAGGGGATGCTGGGAAATCATCAGCGAGATAACGGCTGCAGAACTGTCCTACAAACAATCAGACTCTCCTGTAACGACCCTTCAGTCTTTGTTCGGTTCCTTGACTCCGCCTCTGAAGCCTCATGTTATTATTCTCTTTATGACCCTCGGCTTATGAACACGAACATGTCGTTTCTGGTCTCCTCTGTCATTAAACCAGCACAAGAACCACATTTGGAAGTTCACTTCAGCTTCCTGAAGACAAAGATGAAACAAAGATGGCCACCAGCAGTTCATGTCGTGTCGTCACCTTATTGGTGGACGGTGGTTGATCCACTCTCTGAGTCTTCAGCTCGGCGATCTCGGCCTCCAACAGGTGGATCACCTCCTCGTAGTCCATCTCCATCCCCCTCGCCTGCTTCTGAGCCGCCTCGGCCAGCTGGATCCGAGTCCTCAGAGCCCGACTCTCCTCCACTCCGAGCTTTACCTCCTGTGGCGGAGGAAGGAGGAAGAGGAGAGGGTGAAGGAGGGAAGTGAGGGAGGACAGAGGAGACATTCATCATCAGACCTCAACAAGCTCACAGATTACTCAGCAGACTATCGGCAGGCCTCGGTGGTGTGTTCAGGACACGCTCAGAGCCTCTCAACCCTCATAAATCTTTCAAGGTGCTGGAGTCATGATTTTGAATTCCTGGTGTCAGGAGGAGTTAGTGTGACGAAGCTCTTTGCTTTGGCCTGAAGGAGGCTTCACTGGATCAGCAGGCTGAGTCCCAGCAGGACTCACCCGAGCCGTCACCTCACATCTCTGTCTCTGATAAGGTCAGCAACATTTGGGAAACCAAAACAGGACAGAGGAGGAAAGAAACAGTAAAATGAGCTTGTTTTTTATTCATTGAGGACGAAATTATTCAACTCACTATAATTATGAATTTATACTTCTGTTCGTGCAGCTGGTGGGGCTGTCACCAGTTCTGCAGGTGTTTGCTCATACACCAGTGTTGGACACCATGCTGATGGAAAGTCAGGTGAACTGCTCCTATAAAATGTTGACCTGATGATGGAGCTTACATGAAAACATATTACGTCTGTAATGTATCCTGAGGGAAACATGAACGTCTGAATCACAATCCACCCAGTAGATGTTTCAATATTTCAGGCTGAGTCAAAGAGGTGGACAGACAGCGCTGTGTTAGCGCTGTGGCTACAAGTCTATGCTTTATTCTGTCAGTGATTCTGATTACTATAAAGTCCAGTTGATGATATGTGAGGAGGTGTCGGTGCTTTAGTGACTCACTCAGTCAGTGTGTGAGGCTGAGAGGAACAGCAGCCCCTTCGAGTGGAAGTTACATAACTGTCAGGGTGGTGAAACAGACACCCGCAACAATTAAGACACTGTAACCCCTGGTGACTGGGAAGCAGCCCCTCCCAGTACTGTTGCAACACTGGAAACCAGTAACTGAAACCATCCAGCCTGGAGTAAACACTGGAGCTCCTGCAGCGCTGCTCTCACCGGACAGTAAAGTGATCCTCAGTGGTAGTAAAAGATAACGAGGCTGTGCAAATGAAATGAGTCAGGAGCTCTGAGCCCAGGAGGAAACACTGACGGAGAATGACTCGGCACTATTACACCACTGGAGACACAACTGCTGTCCACAGACGTTTACTTCATTTACATTTCACCGTTTCAAAAGGGGGAGATTTCAACCACGACCCCTTTAAATCTGTCCTGAGTTTCAGGGGTAAAAAGTGGAAATGTGATTGAGCCTGAGCTCTTCAAGTGTGTTCATGACAGGTGGGAAACTCCCTCTGCTGATGAGGCAGGATTTCTGCATGAGCCGACAGTCTCCCAAAATCAGCAAGAACGTTTCTTACTAAACAATGTCTGAATATTTTCTCCACCAGCGTTTTGTGGCTCAGGCGGAGGTGTGAGCTCCCGAAGTGTTTTCTATTATTGTATAATCAGCCTTTATACACACACACACACACACAGACACACACACACACACACACACACACACACACACACACACACGTATGAAGCAGACCGGATTCTGGCAGCCTGGACTCTCCTCCTGTGGTGATGTCATATGTGGTGAGAGCGAACAGGACACACATGAGGAACACACAAGACGGGCTTATTTCTGAACACCACTCGGAAATCACACACCGTGAACACACACACACCGTGAACACACACACACACACACACACACACACACACACACACACACACACACACACACACACACACACACACACACACACACAGTGAGAGCAGTCCATCTGTTAGCTTCACTGTTCTCAGCAGGGTTACATTCAATTTTTTAATTCTGCAGATCGCTCTTCCAAGAAAAGACAATAAAAAAAAGGGCACAAACAGACAGATGGAGATGATCAGCGGACGGAAGCCAACAGAGATCAGAACTGACCAGAACACATCCAGTTTACCTCGACTTCAGTCTCAACAACTCAAGGTTGAAACTGTTTTCCCTCCCCTGTGATTGTTCTGATGAGTTTCACCTGTCGCCAGTTAGCCTCCTCTCTTCAGTTAGTTATCTCTCCCTGAGTACTGAAGTCCTGTGTTCCTCGTGTTCCTGCCTGTGTTCCTTGTGTTCCTGCCTGTGTTCCTCATGTTCCTGCCTGTGTTACTCCTGTTCCTGCCTGTGTTCCTCGTGTTCCTGCCTGTGTTCCTCATGTTCCGGCCTGTGTTACTCCTGTTCCTGCCTGTGTTCCTGCCTGTGTTCCTTGTGTTCCTGCCTGTGTTCCTCATGTTCCTGCCTGTGTTCCTGCCTGTGTTCCTCATGTTCTTGCCTGTGTTCCTACCTGTGTTCCTTGTGTTCCTGCCTGTGTTCCTTGTGTTCCTGCCTGTGTTCCTGCCTGTGTTCCTCATGTTCATGCCTGTGTTCCTGCCTGGATTCTTGCCTGTGTTCCTCATGTTCCTGCCTGTGTTCCTGCCTGTGTTCCTCATGTTCCTGCATGTGTTCCTCGTGTTCCTGCCTGTGTTCCTGCCTGTGTTCCTCATGTTCCTGCCTGTGTTTCTGCCTGTGTTCTTGCCTGTGTTCCTCATGTTCCTGCCTGTGTTCTTGCCTGTGTTCCTGCCTGTGTTCCTCATGTTCCTGCCTGTGTTTCTGCCTGTGTTCTTGCCTGTGTTCCTCATGTTCCTGCCTGTGTTCTTGCCTGTGTTCCTGCCTGTGTTCCTCATGTTCCTGCCTGTGTTCCTTGTGTTCCTGCCTGTATTCCTCATGTTCCTGCCTGTGTTCTTGCCTGTGTTCCTTGTGTTCTTGCCTGTGTTCCTCATGTTCCTGCCTGTGTTCCTTGTGTTCCTGCCTGTGTTCCTTGTGTTCCTGCCTGTGTTCCTTGTGTTCCTGCCTGTGTTCCTTGTGTTCTTGCCTGTGTTCCTCATGTTCCTGCCTGTGTTCCTCGTGTTCCTGCCTGTGTTCCTTGTGTTCCTGCCTGTGTTCCTTGTGTTCCTGCCTGTGTTCTTGCCTGTGTTCCTTGTGTTCTTGCCTGTGTTCCTCGTGTTCCTGCCTGTGTTCCTTGTGTTCCTGCCTGTGTTCCTTGTGTCCCTGCCTGTGTTCCTCGCGTTCCTGCCTGTGTTCCCAGTGCTTCTTTGGTGTGTGCTTCATTTAGTTTTTGTAACTGTGTGATGCACCGGGGCCCGAAAAGTTAGTTGTGTTTCCATAAATGACCACACTAGTTTCCAGCAGATGAGTTATGACTGTGTGCTGTCAGAGAGACGTACATTAATGCTACATTACAGTTCATTTACAATGTGTGTGTGTGTGTGTGTGTGTGTGTGTGTGTGTGTGTGTGTGTGTGTGTGTGCGTGTGTCACAGTGAAGTGGGTCACAGGCCGTTAAATGTATAGATGAGTTTAAAGTGCAGCTGGTGGAGTGACTGTGTGAGTGCGTCTGTGCACGACTGGTTGGGTAACTAATGGATCTCAGCAGGAGCTGTCTTCCCTCCAGCTGTGGCCTCGGGGGTCTGGTGGGACCCCCAACCCCCCCCATCTTTAAGCCTGACCTCAAGCTCTAACACGGGATTATGTCAACCACCTCCCCTCTGCTGCTCATCCTCCTGCTAACCAGAAAAGGAAACATAATGGAAGAAAAACCTTCAGCCGGGCAGCGAGAGGCAGAACAAAGGAGCGGCGGACGTCCTGTTTCCACCCTGAAGCCGGCAGTCTGAGGTTTCACTGAGAAATGATGCTCGAATCTGTATTCATGGCAGTTTGCTGCTTTGTTCTGCTGTTATGTAACACTAATGTAATCTCTAAGCTGCTGATTCCACTGAAAGCCTTGACAGCGCTGGTAAAATGCCACCCTCAGAGGAAGAATATTAAATGCACTTTAGGTTATGCAGGAGCGTGCATTAACGCACTCAGGTGTGCTGTACTGTAGGAAAACAAGGGTTTTGTTGGAGACGTGTTTTGTAGCGATGCATCACGGGTGTGATCGGCCTCTGAAGCTGAGCTCACAGTCAGTATAAAGGCCAGTGTTTGAGTGCTTCTGGAGGATATTTTAAGTATGTAACTCAACAAAATATATCAAAAGAGGTCCCGTCATTTTAGACATTTAAATTCAGAAATGTTACATATGAAGGACTGTGTTCAAATGATCTAAGGTGCAGGGGCCAAAGCAAACGGCACAAGTGCTTTGAGGGCGTCCGACTCCCTTCTGCCACTTAAACGGACGATAATCTGGGCTCAAAGTGCAGAGGGGTTGTGTTTAGACTCTTAATTAGTCATGGATGTGTTCTGGGCAGAACATAAATTAAACCAATCAGAACATCATCTTCCATCTCCTTTAAGAGCCAGGTGCATCAGGATCTGGAGCGTTTAAGCAGCTGCACTCGTCTCCACTGAGGGACGGGGATGTGGTCGTCTGCTGCTGGACAATCTTTCCTACCATTTCACAATCTGTCCCATCGACAGCTCTGTTTGACTGCATATGAGAGGAAGATGATGCGCGGATCTCAGTCCATGGATCAGGTGGGACGGGTCAATCTGATCAATAGTGGGAGGGATGCAGGTTTGTGAAATACGTCTTTAGAGGAAAATATTGATAAACATAAACATTTATTTCAGAAGATAAGAGTTTAATTCTGTTTCCTCTGGAGAGTTTAATACTACAGCTTCTAGTTTCACAGCGAAGATATTTGTTACAGTGACATAACTGCATTCGTGGAAATGTTTAAAGTAGCTGAAGGCAGCTTCTCTAATCATAAATCAGTGTGTGCACGGTGTGAACCCGCCTGTGGAGACACATCTTACTATCTGAATATTGCACTCTTTAAATAGCAGGACACAACCTTTGACTTTAGAGCAGCTTCCTGTTGCTTTCTGCTGCCTCAAGAGAGCAATCCACCATCAGTGCGCCCGACCACACCTTTAAGACCTACAAGCCCAGGGGCGCACAGGTGGGCGCAGGTACATTTGATACTTACACGATGTGGCCGCTGGGCGTAAGATAGAGCCCACAACCTTTAAAGTTTGCCTTTTTGTTTACTGTGACCATCTTCTGTCCCTAACCTGAAACATAACTTTGTAGCCAGGCACAGAAATTTTAAGAAGCGAGAATTCAAAGTAACGCAATAACTTAACGTAACGCAGTGAAGAGCTGTCCTTGTCTGTCTTCAGGGTTGAACAAAACATCCTGTTGGACATAGATTTTATTTTTAAAAATGGGGTCTCAAGCCGGCCGGTAGGCCACCACAGGTTTAATCTTCAGCAGTGTGTTGTTTTTTATAATCTTATCATCTGTTTTTTTAATGGCTGCAGCAACTCGCAGGACATCAACCTGAGTGCAGGAAGTTCATGACATGAAGTGAATCCTCTTAATAATCCTCGGGTCCAAAACACCGATATGAAAATGTCCCGGCCGAGTCTTTGTTGTTGCAGTACATCTGTTCGCCGCTTCTAAATGTAGATATTGATCGGATTATGCAACAGGATGAAAGTTGAGAGGTGGCAGAGTGGGAGTCAGAGAGGCTGAGACCCTTCAGATATGATTCACAACAAACAAACACACACACAGAGGAGGAACCGCTTCAGAGCCCGGAAAAGATTCAATGGTGGCCTCCCACTGCAAGTCCTGCTGCTGTGTGAGTCCGCCTCAGCCTCCCACACACACACACACACACACACACACACACACACACACACACACTTTAGTGTGTGTGTGTGTGTGTGTGTGTGGAGCTTCACCTGCAGATCTATTTTGAAAGAAGCGCCCCTACAGAAGCCCACACACACCCTCCGAGCAGATGAGAATAGAAACTCTGAAAGCCTCTGCAGAGTCCACATCAGCACGTCCTGAACACATTAGCATGAATTACACTTCATGAATGTTGTTGTTGTGAAGTTTACAAAGCATCATGGGAAAGTAGGATGTTTGTATGCAAATGTTTGTAGGAGCAGGTTTGTTCGTCCCGTGCTGAGATCTGATCGGTGCTGCAGAGGCTCAGAAAGTTAGTTCATGATCTTTCTTTTGTTGTTGTTCTCGTACAAACTGGGCTCGACTTAGTACATTGTGTCTTTTCTCGATACGCACAAAAACTGTAACTATGCACACAAACCTTAACACTAACACATTTTAACAAGTTTGTGAGAGAATCAGAGAGAAATATTTTGTTTGTGTGCAGAAAAACAAAAGTGAATATCTCTAGAGTTAAAGTTTACTGTTGCATAAAATGAAAATACTCAAATAAGGTACAACTACCTTGAAATTGTAGTTGAATACAGTACTTTTTTTCAAATTGTAACCACAAGACCGACATCAACACAACCTGAATATTGAAGCAGTCTGACTGAGAGTCACGTTCATGAACCTGCAGCAGGTGTGACTCACCTGTTTCACTCGGCTGAGCTCCTCCTCCATCTGATGGTGAACTCTCTGAGACTCGACCAGCTGCTCCTGAACAAGTCAGCAACAAACAGGAAGTCAGTCGGAGGTACGCGCACAAGCGAACAGGAAGTACGTTGTGCAGCCACAGTGACGAACGCGTCGTCTCACCTGCAGCCTCTTGATCTCCCTCAGAGCCTCGATGTGCTCCTTCCTCAGCCTCTCCATCTCCTCCAGGTCGTCCGAGTCCGACAGTGACGGCTGCACACAGATGAACACAAATGTCTTCATTTTTACATCATTTAACACCTTCTCAATTAATCAGCAGTGGTGGAGAAGTTATAAAAAAGTTATAAAGTTATAAAAAAGTGACCCTTGTTCTCTACTGTCATCGACTTCAGACACTCCTCAATAACTTAAAAACATTTTTTTATGTCAGGTTAACTTCTCGTGTTCACACAGTTTTGTTTTGCGTCTGTAAGTGTTCAACACAAGAAAATGCATTTCTTCACAGATGTATAAAAATGCCACCGCAATGTTTTGTGTGTTTACATGCACATGGAGCGTAGTGGAGACAAAAACAGGTCCAATACAGCGTGCTGGCTGATAAATGTGACGGTTGGTCAGTTTCGTGAACGATTTATGTTAAAAGATGAACCAGTTTGGTTAAGTTTAGGAAAACATCATGATGTAGGTAAAAACAACTGTTACATCTGTAACTTCAGTTACAAACGTACCTACATTACTCAGGTAAAGTTAAAATAACTTCTGGTTTCACAGGGGACACTAACAGCAAACTCCTGAATCAAAGTCTTGTGCTTGTCAAACCACATCGTCCATCCCGACCTCCTCCCGACATGCTCTTTTCGGTCTACAGCCATAATAACTACTACAGCCACTAGAGGTCGCCGCCTAACAAGAAATGTAAATATGGGTTGTAATAAGCTGCTTTGACAGATGACCTATATGGTTGTTTTTCTGATGAGGACAGTCAGTCTGTATGAAATCTGCAACAAAAAGTCCTCGAGGCAAATTGTGCAGCGACTAAAAAAGCACGAGCGATCACAAACAGTTTCTGTGGGAATGAATGGACTTCTTGTTCTGCGGTGGATTAATCCACATCTGGTGTTCTGGTGAGTATCTGGCAGCAGCGGTGTGTGTGGCGCTGGGTCAGTAACAGTATGTACAGTGGTTTCTCCTGTGTGTTGCTCTCAGGCTGTGATTGATTATTGATCTGATTCTGTGTGACACCGGCAGTGAAGAAAATCATTACTCCCTGCTGGTGGGACGGTTCACACAAAACAGATCGATGTCAGAGCGTCCACATCGAGTGGTCGGGACCAGAACCCCGCCACGTGAACCAGCTAACGACCCAACAGGGCGATGACAGGGATTTAACGACACTCATGCTGTCACTTCCTGTCATGTGCTGCAGGGAGCTCCTACCTGTTGGTTTGTGGGTGACTCCAACAAACTGCACAGATCATCAGACGTGAACCTCGAGCCCGGCTGGGTGACGGCCAACTCCTCCAGCTGAGGCTTGAACAGCTCCCTGATCACGCTCTCGAAATCTGTGCACACAAATACACACTGGTATACACATCGTGGTCACAGCTGGTTTTATAAAACGTCATGACTTCCCTAAACTGTATGCAAATAAACATCACTGAGACAAACAGACTCCATGTTTCTCCTCAAAGACAGAAAGAAGTTCATGTAGAACATTTGCTGAATTTACAAGAAGGAACAAATCAGTCAGAATCAGTCAGAGACAGAGTTTCACACAGTTTATAAAGTGTCTCCAACTCAACAACTCACTAAACTGACACATTTGTTAAGGGAGTCTGGGGACAAAGAAGTAGCCTATACTGGTTACTGCTTAGTGTGTTTGTAACGTGTGACATGTTTAGATCAATAAAATGTTTCTTCTTTCATAAATTGAGTGTAAATGGTGAAATCAGTGTAAACAGTGTGTTCAAACAGCTGCTAAATGTTGGCAGGTAAGACTTTAGCACTTTAGACACAGAAGCAGACAGGCTGGTACAGCCATGCTGCCACAAACTGACACTTTGTACAAGGAAACAAACAACTTACTGTTTTCATTTAATGCTGAAGTTACAAGAAGGAGACAATGATTCAGAATCTGTCGAAGCTGTTTCACAAAGTTTGTTAAGTTTCTCCTCATGAAACAACTCTTAAAATCACTACATTTGTTAAGGGAGTCTGGTGATGATCTTCTTCTCCCAGTGAGGGATCCAAAGCGTTCACTTACAACAGAGTATTCTTAAACCTTTTGCGTAGCTTTATTTTGGTAAAATATCTGAGCATTTCTTTCACATCTGCAAACAACAAAGCAACAAATTCTCAGTAGTTAAATCTCAGGCATGAAGGAGAAGGTCATCTAAAAGACTGAAGGGTTTAGACGCTCAGCTCGATAGTAAATGTAACTGAACATTGGGTTTGTTTCAGGGTAAACAGAGGGGGCAGGTTCAGTGACTGGAGGGTAAAGTCAGGTGCAGCTGTCTCACCTGTGACGGCCACCGTCCCCGCAGGATCAGCTCCTAGTCTGGACCTGATCGCCTGCCGCTGAGCCTCTGTGGGCTTCAGACCGAGCAGATCCAGAGCCTGCACGCACACACACACAGATCAATACACACTCAGCTGTTGGTGGTGACGCCCCTCAAACACACACTGACCTCATGCATCCTGTCACCATCCAATAAAAACCCTGTATCTCTTTAAACTTGGTGACAGCTGATTGGCTGATGCACCTGTGGCCTCGGGGCAGATTCTGACCTACCAGGCTCGTTGTTAAATCATGAAGTCGGAACGTAACTGAGTACATTTACTCGAGTACTGTGCTCAAGGTATTTTGAGGGTTACTAGTTACTTTGCAGATTACATGCTGCATCAGAGCCAAAGTAGCACATGAATTAATTAATTTATTTTATCAGTAATCAGATAAAAAAACAAACAAACTGACCAACCCAGAATACACAGTACAGTAGATACATACATGCAAATATATGTATCATTTACTTATACTTATGATATGTTTACTATCAGATACATTAAGACTTTTACTCAAGTACTGTTGATATGGAAGTAATATTTTAACACCATATAATCATTTTAACTCTGTCAGAAGGTTTAAATCTTACTGACCAGTTAAAAATAATAAAACAAAGTATTTCATTTATAAAAACTACATGAAACAATTTCATATTCAACTATAAGACGATAAAGCACACTGACACAGTACTGACTCAAGCTGCAGCTAATGATTATTGTCAATACTGACTGATTTGTTGATTATTTTCATTATTAATCAGTTATACATTTGTTTAGTTTGTTTTGTTTTTGTTTAATTAATTTGTTCATCACTAAACAATCAATCAATTAATGTAAAATGTTTCAGAAAGCCTCAATGAGACTGAAAGGTCCACTGTACCAGAAGATAACAGGACTCAGCTCTTTATTCAGATTAAAAATACATCACACACACACACACACACACACACACACCTGCTCCACCCGCTCCAGTTTGAGGCGACAGCTGGTGCTGAGGGAACACTTCCTCTGCTGTGGCTGACTGCTGGCAGGTTCTGGAGACAGACAGAGATTTTTAAAAATAAACTCAATTAGCAGCGTTTGTCCGTCCGTCCTTTATCTGCCTCTTCTCTGGCGGCAGCGCTGGATGTATCTTTGACCTGAGACCGTGCAGTTTTGACATTCTTGAGCGTGAAGCTTTGGGATATCTTTGACAAGACGCTGGGACAATTTCCAGCTAATCCAAAATGAGATCTTTTTCTAAGACACAGAAGCACAGAGATAAAGAACCAACACAAAGAGACAACAACAACCACAAAGAGACACAAAACCACATACAGATAACATGATAGCATGGCCTCGTTGATGTCAGTGGTTTTCTGTCTCGTTCAGTCGGGGTGTCTTGCTCTGTGGTAGGAGGGGCGGGGCCTTAAACATGTCTTGTTTCATGACTCTCATGTTGGTGTGGAGCTCCCTCCGGCTGAAGAAGTGGTCGTCTCTTAATCCCAAATGAGCTGAATTATCTGAAATCCCAGCTGGTTTACTGGTGTTGGTAAACTGAAGCGACTGTTGGAGGTTCCCCTTCGTCCTGAACGCGTATCGGCCCTCAGACTCCTGCGTCTGTTACGGAAACACACTTCAGTCCAAAGGTGTGACGTCAGACGGCAAACACAACAATCCACATGTACACATGGAGAAAGACCTCAGGATCCCTCACTCACACAGAGATGTGATGATGCTTCACACCCTCTCCAGCCAATCGTAGGCCAGACCTCCCACCTGCCCCACTTCCTCCTCCGACAGGCAGCCAACCAACACGCCATCTGTCCCTCACGCTCCATCCTGCATCACCTCTCCATCAGATCAGATTTACACTTCACAGCAGGGCGTCTGTGCACAGGCATGAGTGTCTGCATATATTTGAAACCTGGTGTTTTTATAGCGTTTGATATCCTGACATACTGGAACAGAAACAGATTGAGGTACAGCTCCTGCGCCCCTCCCCCTGTGCGTCAGATCGGCCTCTGATTGGTTGAAAAGTTGGGCTCTTCTGCTAATAAAATGTGTTGAGGAGACGTTAACCTTCCTCACATTAATAAATGAACAGAAATGGCATAGGTCCATCACATAGACCTCTTTTAATGACATCATCTCTTCAGGAAACGGTTGAACAGCAGCGACTGGAGAACAACACGAGCATCTGATGACTTTTCTTGAAATTCGGTTGATATCTGTACTACAGTCGGATGGAAGCTGCTGCATGCACGTTAACCCACTGAGCTAAAACACATCCAAGAAAACCTGGGACGTTAGCTTACCTGATGAAGGTCGGATGAAAAAAAAGCATGATATTAAATAAATAGCTCTTCTGGTAAAGTGCATGCTAATTTAGCTGATTGATCATAAAAGTCACGTTGCAGTGAGAGATACTCGTCAGTCTGATCACAGATCACAGGTACGTACCAGGGTTTGTATCGGGGAGGCTGTCGCTCTCTGGCGGGGAGGGGACACGTGTCTGCTCTGTTCTGGCTGGAGACACTCGCACCTGCAAACATCAACACGACTGATTCAGAGTGTGTTCATGGGCCACGATCTGATCCAGTGACTGACGTACTGAGGTCTGAGCCCTCTGTTCTGACATGACCTAAGGTGCTTGTGTAACATCTTTCAAGTGAATTAATTAAGAGGGTCTTCTGATGATCAAACACAAGACTATAAAGACATTATCCTTAGCCCTGTTCAGACCTGGTATCATCATCCAATCACAGGTGGACAGGTGCTCAAAGTACAGGTGTGAATGTGACGCATTGAGGATGCATTTTTAGATTCAGTCGCTCAGACCACATTGTTACAGTGGTGTGTAGTAGAAGAAGAAGGAGAAGCCACAGTGGCTGATCTCCAGGTGCTTCACTGTGATGTAAATGACATGTTAGGTCTCTGTTAACCTGCCGATGTCAGCAGCAGATGTTTGTGAACATGCTGTTTAATTGAACTAGTAACCACAACATCACCAGACTCCCTTTGCAAATGTAGTTATTTTAAGAGTTGTTTCATGAGGAAAACTTAACAAACTTTGTGAAGCGTTGTCTTCTTCTTGTAAATTCAGCAAATTTAGTGAAGTTCTTTCTTTAAAAAAAAAACCTCTGTAAAAAACATTGTGTCTGTTTGTCCCTGTGATGTTTGTTTGCATATAGAGTGGAAAGGTGAGATCTGATCACAAGAGGTCACTCAGACGCTGTCCACCAGTGATCGGTCTGATGGGGGCCTTGTTTGGATGTCTAGGCTGCACTGGATCTCACACCTGGCTGACGTTGACTGCTGGCAGAGTCTCACTCGCGGGGTTTCGGCTGGAGGTGATCTTTGTTACCACGGCGGGCTGTGGAGGCGTGACGCCCAGCCCTGGGGGCCTGGCCTGGGGTCCACCTCCTCCGCCGGAGCCCTGGAGGGAGATTGGGCTGTGAGGCCCACTGCTGGAGCTGGAGGACGACCTCCGCCGGATGAAGGCAATTTCCACCGTGGGGTCCGGTCTGAAACCCACGGGACAAGGAGATGTTGTTCAGGAGAGACACTTCAGGCGAACAGAGTAAAAATGTTAACTTATATATATCACTATGATACACCAGTCAACTAAATTTTCAGACAATTCATTTTGTTTTCCGATATTTTACGTAAAAATATGCAAATGAGGCTAATTTAATATTTGTGTAAATGTCTAGAACAGAAATCTGAACTTAAATAAACACCTAAATGTGTATTTTGGAAGTTTTCTTTCCCCTTTTTTAGACAGAAGACGCAAAATAGACCAAAATCTCAAAAGTGACCGTTTCCCATCATGTTCCAACTATAACATCTTAATAAAATCAACTGAAATGAGAATATTGGGAGGTGTAAGTATAAAATATTGAACTAATGTCTACAATACCACGACTACCACTGAGAGAAGACGATCACTGTAGGTTTGTATCTTGAGCATGACTAAGAAATGACTCTACACACAAACTGAGTCATGAATTAACAAATAGCTTTCGTCTCATTCATTCTGGCGGCATCTTATTTTAGAGACAAAGTCTGTTTTTGTTTCTTTTAAATCTTGAATAAGTTACGCGTTTGAAAAAGTCTCCGGGTGTGTTGGACCTGAGTTTGGTGCGTGTCAGGATGCTCCTGGCCTCCTCATACGTCACTCCGATCAGGGACTCTTTGTTGATGGACACCAGCTGGTCCCCGACCTGCAGCCTGCCGTCCTGAAACAGCACAAATACACAGAAACATTCAGATCCTCGTGTTCAATGGGCAAACTGAGCCACTGGGACAGAGAAACAGCAATATATTCTGTTTCTTTAATCACACTTTGGTTCCCACTTTTACATTTTTCTGGTAAACGTGTAGAATTTGGATTGTGTAGCAGCTGAAGACATGGGTTTGGCTTTTGCTCTAGCTCACAATAATTACACCGATCGTAACACAATGAAGTATAAGCAGGTTTGACCTTTTTAAGGACAACACAAGATAAGAAGAACCAGAGTTTTGAAGTGTTTGGCTTCACATCTGAGAAACAAATCATATAGTTAACAAATCACATTCAATGAAGCAAGTTAACTTCTTTGTTGAGTTGTCACATAAACCCGAGTGTCATCTGCATAACAGTGGTGGTTCAGTCTACAGCGGACAAAACCGAAACAAGAAGTGGTCCCAGAATAGAGCCTGGGGGAACACCACATGTTACCAACGTGACGGTGAAGGTCTGTCGCCGGTCTTCTGAACACACGTTGTTTTGGGAGTCACTGGTAATCTACCGATTCAGTCGTTTAGGTTTGAGGATGTGTTGTTCCTCTTCTTATCATCAGGCCTACATTGAGTGATATTATGTCTAACAGTGTTGTTGGTATTTAAGCCCTATCGGCACTTTCTTGGTAAAGTTCTTTCTATTTTGTTGGATTTTAAAGGCCCTCTGTTTATCTTTGTTTTCATTTAATTTCTATAGTTTCTGTCCAAGCGCGACGACGTCTACATCACAGAATGACTTTTGTTCATGTTAAAGCACTCGGTGAGGACGCCGACCTTCTGGCAGTCTCCTCCAGGCACTATTTCCTGAATGAACACCATTGGTCCTTCTGCGCGGTTAGCTCCGCCCTTGATGACGAGCCCCAGGCCTGTTCCCTTGGCGACGCATATCAACTGAATGACACTGTCACTGGAAAGAGAAACAGAGAGTCGGGTTGACAGTAAGCATGATTAAAAACCACAAAGCCACGCCGCCGCTCACATTCAATCCCACCATGACAGAATCTCAACCCTCCTCCTCCTCCTCCTCCTCTTCCTCTCTCTATCCCTCTCTCTGGTCTTCCCACACTTCTCTGTGAAATTGCTGAAGATGCTTCTCACTATTTTTAGCAGTTGCTGGTGTTCCCATGCTGCAGACGTACAATTTAACAGTTTATGTAACCACCTTCAAGAAATACCTTCAGAGAGGAGCTCTTTATTTACGCTGTGAGGCTGATGAATGTGCTGTCTACACACGACATTTAAATACAATTTTAGATTAAAATGAATTTATTCTTCAGTTTATATTGACTGTAATCAAACAATGACAAACTCTGCTGGCTCCTCACTCGACCTACGTGATCCGTAACTCTACACAACAGCTGGGGCCTCGCACAGAAGGCGTTAAAGCTGAAATCTGCTGCAGCCTACCTGAAGGCGTGCGTGGGCGTGTGCACGGTGTAGGTGGGGTTGGCAGTGTAAGGGGGGGCATGGGTGTAGGCAGTGACCCCCTCTTTAGGACTGAGGAGCTGGGGGCTCTCTGATCTGGAAGAGGAGGAGGAGGAGGCCGTGTCTGTCAGCTTCCCTGAACAGAGACGAGAAGAAGAAGAAGAAGAGGAGGAGGAGGAGGAGGAGGGAGAGGGAAATAGAAAGAGTGGGAGCGAGGTGGAGGTGGAGGTGGAGAAAAGTGACAGCAGGTTCAATCGGATCACTTTCCTAATCATAAAGATTTCCCCCTGTGGCATGAAGCTAAAATCAAAAGGTGGTGGAGTAAAATGTTGTGAGTGTCTCTTTGCTGTCTCTGTGGGGACAAACTTCGCCTGGAAACCTTGAGAATGAGGACATTTTGGAAAAGTTATGACATTTTCACAAAGAAAGTCAAGTTTTCTGGAATGTCAGAGAAAGTAAGTGTACTTTTAAAAAAAAGTTTTCTGTGCAAAGTGATAACATTTTTATAACGTCAAAAAAAAAAGTGACACGTGGACATTTTTGGAAAATCAGGACACTTTTGCTGAATGAGGGCATTTTATTTATAAGTCAGGACATTTTTGGTAAATCACGTCAGTTTTGAAGCAGCAGCTCAGGACAAACGAGGACATTTTGTGCCATCTTTACTTTCCTTAAGGAGTTAAAGCGCAGTCTCAGGTTGATGCTTTTCAAAATGTGTCTAATCGATGAGGCTCATCACAAATGTTGACATCAAAATTTTAGCTCACAGGTGAAAATGTGTGAAAGCATTGATTTCACATGTGAAAAAGCTCATTTAATGTCCTTTGTCATGAAAACGTCCAGCTCACATGTGACATTGTTTTATTTTCACGTGTGAAATACTGATTTTTACATGTTAAAGAGGAAATTTCACAACAATCAGGATATAAAACGTGTCTATTTGTGGGTGTCGTACCTGTGGAGAGCTGAGGGGGAGAGATTCGTCCTGAAGCGGTGATATTATTGGAGCCGTACTTTTCCATCAGCTCAGCAAACTCCCTCCTGAAGGACACACACACACACACACACACACACACACACACACACACACACGCGTCATGTTTAAATTACATTTTCTGAAAGAAAATCCAGCTATATTCAAATTTGACAAAATGTAAAAATACTACATTACAAGTTCTGCATTTTAAAAATATAAAAGGTGAAGATGTTCAATAAAGATCCCTTTGTTTTATTTAAAGAAAGATGAAAGTCTTGACGGGAGCTGTAACGTTTGGAGGTGGAGGAGATCTGAAGTTTTACTGTTTTGGAGTTTAGGGTTTCAATGAGGTTTATTAACAACAATCTCTCCACTTTCCCTCAAAATAAGATGTTTGATATATTTATGTTGTATTTATTTGTCTCTGAGCTGATCTGAAAACACCTGTGAAGCTAAACTGTGCTCCTCCTCACTCTCAGGTCTTTTTATCCTGGAGACTTAAATCTGAGTGCAGGCTGATGAGATGTACTTTCACAGTGGTGTGATCGGTGAGGTGGATGATCTGTGAGTGTTTGTCTCCCTCACATGGACGCAGAGGAAACCTGAGGTCACTGCTCGCTCACACATCTCTGTCTGATCTGGATGTTAATGCCTTCATAACAGGATTCACAGAGGTCAGAGGTCACAGACACAAACACTGTCTGACCGTTGTGACTCGACATGCTTTCTTCTGTTTTTGCGTTAATATCACAGTCTTATTAAGAAACTTAACTTCTGGATTCGAAGTGTTTAAAATGTTTCATCTCAAGTTCCTGGTGACACAATTTTATCTCAACGACACGTTTAACTACGACCATCGAAAAGAGCAGCAGCAGAAATAACAGCGTTTAATGAAATATAAAGTTTGAAGCAGAACTACAGCACCAGAAACACAGAGCACTCGTCCACGTGAAGGCTTTTCACACTAAGCAGATTCTCATCCGAAAAATTGGCACAGACAGAATAAATAAATGAATACTAACAGATCAAACTCCACATTTTAGAGTGGCTGTCTCTAGTCACCTATCCGAAGCACACCTGTGCACTAATCATGCTGTTTAATCAGCATCTTGATGTGTCACACCTGTCAGGTGCTTTCAAACTTCTTCACAAAATCTGTGAAATAATTATTTTTTGTGCAGGAAAAACTTTAATCTCTGACTTCAACTTGTGAGAAACGGGAGGAAAAACAAAAGTATTTCTTTTTTTTGTTGTAGTGTATTTAATAATAATAAAAAAGTCATCATGCTGGTGCTGCAGGACAAGTCAGAGGATCACCACAGTCAGAAGGTTTCATCCTCTGAGGCAGATAAATGTGATGTTGAGATATTTCAGCGGTGAACCAGCTGACAGGCTGAACACCGCCGTCCCTGGACACAACGCCCGAGTAAGTCATAAAAAACACATATCTGAAAAGTGATGCATTAACTGTTCAGCCCCGAACAATAATACACTTTATTCATGTAGCACCTTTAAAAACAAGTTTTAAAAGAGTTTTGACAGGAAGACGATGTGACAGAAAAAACAGTCGAGTCAAACACAAGGAAGCTTCGTCTGACGATAAAACAAGAAGGCAGAACAGAAAAATGTAGAAACAAAAGGTCAGTTTGAGTCAGGACAAGTAAAAAGGAATGAAACAGACAGAACTAAATAAAAGAAAGAAAGAAAGAAAGAAAGAAAGAAAGAAAGAAAGATAAAAGAGAATATAATCAAATAAAGGACGATAGGACCAAATCACATGAGAGAATCTGAAAACATAAAAAAGATTAAGAGCAGTAAAAAGAATAAAGGATCATAAAGAGATTAAAATTAAACAAACAAAAGCAGTGAAGGACGGTAAGAAATCACAGGAGGAATAAAAAACAGATAAATAGACGTAAAATGAAAAGTTAGAAAGATGAAAACTGTTTCAAAAGTGATTTAGAAGAAGTTGCTGATTCTGCGAGCCTCATCTCAGGTGGGTCGAGGTAAAAAGCGCGGTCACCTTTTAGTTTTGAGCGTGGACCCGGGCCCGACCCGAGGTTCTGAGGCTGCGATCAGGCTCGTATGGGGTCAGCTTTTACTGCAGTATGTCACTTGGGGCACGACCCAGACGAGCTTTAAAAGTAATCAGTAAAAATCATCAAATCACTTCTAAAACACGGACAGAGAGCCGGCGGAGAGCAGCTCGGACGGGAGTGACGTGATGTCGTCTGTTAACACCAGCACGAAGCCGAGCTGCCGCGTCCCGAACGAGTTTCCCCCCGAGAATCCAGCGACCCGCCTGACTCTTCGTGTCGGGACAACAGCTTAAAAATGACATAAACCTCCAGGCTCGATCCTGAACTCACAAAACTCCATCAATGAGCTTAAACTCCACGTGTGTTATTCTGTTTTTATCCATTGAAGCTGTGAGGACACCAGAACCAAATCCAACCCACCCTGCATGATCTCATCGCAGTGTCCTCGCCGTGACCCGCTGTGCCGCCGCGAGGCAGCTGCACAGAATAATCATAATTTGTTTAAAGTGTGAAACAACAATGGAGGTCGAGCTTTGAGGTGAGTACCTGACGTGTCGGCACAAAGCTGCTTCCACACACACACACACACACACACACACACACACACACACACACACACTGGCTGCTGCTTCGGTTTCGTAATATTAAAGATGGAAATGAAGGGAGGGACGACCTTTCCTCCGCAGTCAGTCACAACAACACAGACGCTCCCCATCAGCCGCTGTTAGCTGGGAACACATCTGCTCACTTCCTACATGCTCCTCCAACATTTCACGTCCGGAAACCATCAGAACACACGACGACCGACTTCCATCGATACGCAACCATCAGTCAGTCGGTGTACCTCCGACTGAAGGACAGGAGACTCTGTCAGGTGTGTCTGAACTGATTAAAAAGCATTTGTCGTCTTTGAAAGAAGAATCAGACGACAAAAGACAAATTCAGGTGATGTGATCTCATGAAACCTCCACAGTTCAGAAGAAATATCTTCACTGAAACAAGACGGTCTAATTCTGACGCTGGTTTGATGTCAGAATTAAACAGATGAGGTATTTCTGTGATAATAAGGTGTTTTTCTATCATGACATATAAAATATTACTGTAACTGCCAACAGGAATCACAGGGATCAAACTCGGGTCATGATTTAAGGATGTGGAGGTCAGTGTTGGCGTCTCTGTGGAGGACAGTGTTGGCGTCTCCGTGGAGGTCAGTGTTGGCGTCTCCGTGGAGGACAGTGTTGGCGTCTCCGTGGAGGACAGTGTTGGCGTCTCCGTGGAGGTCAGTGTTGGCGTCTCCGTGGAGGACAGTGTTGGCGTCTCCGTGGAGGACAGTGTTGGCATCTCTGTGGAGGACAGTGTTGGCGTCTCCGTGGAGGACAGTGTTGGCATCTCTGTGGAGGACAGTGTTGGCGTCTCTGTGGAGGACAGTGTTGGCGTCTCTGTGGATGACAGTGTTGGCATCTCTGTGGAGGACAGTGTTGGCGTCTCCGTGGAGGACAGTGTTGGCGTCTCTGTGGATGACAGTGTTGGCGTCTCTGTGGAGGACACGCTGTCACGTTGAAGCAGAGCAGGTGGACCCAGACACACAAGGCGACAGGCAGGGAGGAGACACATGGACTTCATCTCTCAGGGAGGAGACACATGGACTTCATCTCTCAGGGAGGAGACACATGGACTTCATCTCTCAGGGAGGAGACACACACTGTGTTTGTTTAACTCAAACATCTTAACTCCTCCTGTTGAAGTATGGAAAGAGGCCAAAACCAGGAGCAGCCAGTTAATCTGTCAGATTCTGTCAGAGTCCAGAAGACGAGAGCAGAACCTCACAGGTCCAATATGTTAATGAGTCTGCTGGCTGATCACTGACTCACAACCTTCATCTTCTCTACATGATGACAAGTTTACTCTGTCGGTACAAGAGATGGTGTACAGACAGCAGGAGGAGGAGGAGGAGGAGGAGGAGGAGGAGGAGGAGGAGGAGGAGGAAGAGGAGGAGGAGGAGTAGAAGTAGAAGTAGGAAGAGGAGGAGGAGGAAGAGGAGGAGTAGAAGGAGGAGGAGGAGGAGGAGGAGGAGGAGGAGTATGAGGAGGAGGAGGAGGAAGAGGAGGAGGAGGAGTAGAAGTAGAAGTAGGAAGAAGAGGAGGAGGAAGAGGAGGAGGAAGAGGAGGAGTAGAAGGAGGAGGAGGAGGAGGAGGAGGAGTTGTAGTAGAAGTATGAGGAGGAGGAGGAGTTGTAGTAGAAGTAGGAGGAGGAGTATGAGGAGGAGGAGTAAAGCTGTCAGAACGTCACCTGATATCATGTGCTGTAATTAAACTTTCTATCTGAAGTATAAAACACTCAGCTGATGTTTTCTGTGTTGCTTCATCTCGTTTCCACGTCACACTGTTGAGTAACGGCTCATTTCAGGCAGCGTCTCTTCTCCTCTGCTACCTGCCACCATTTTCAAAATCCCTGTTGCTACGGGAAACAACCGAGCCGCCAGGCTGTGAAGCCGACGTTCATGGCGGCCAAACGGTGAAATGACACATCACGTGATGCACTGGACCAGAGGAGCTTACATTGTGGAAGAAGTGGCTGTAAAACGGTGGATACATTTCTTTGAGTATCACAACTCCTCAGAACCGACTCGTTGGACTGGCAGAATTTGATCCATTCAGTCCAGTTAAATTTGGAAAGTCGAGAAGAGCGGCACGATTAAATTGTGATGACCCCAAACCCCAAAAAACATCCGCAGCCTGCCGGTGAAAAGTGCAACCAGGGCCTGCAGCTGCTGTTTCTGCTGATCCTTGTGTTGCTTCGACTCCTCGACCAGCTCGACTCCTCTCCCGAGCAGAAACCCCGCGGACAGACGGCCGGCGGAGCGTCCTTATTGTGTCACTGCGAGTTTGCGTTGACATGGCAGGCTGACGTGGAAAAGCACAGGGGACATCAGAGTGCCAGGTCAGTTTACCTCCCGCTGGTGAACCGCAGGACGCCGCCTGTCAGACACACATCCATCCCAGAGTTTACACCGAGGACGGATCAAACCGCTCACATGCTTCATTTCCAAAGGCAGTCAGAGCTTCAGGTAAAAACACCTGCCGCTCCTCCACACGTCAGCTGGTGTCGGGGAACTGTTACATCGGGAATACAACACGATCTTTATGAAGAAAATCTGACTTCTCTTCTCTACACACTCCCCAATCATCCAGGCTGAGTTGTAAAAGTTGGTGTATGATGAAGGTTTTTTTAAATCAATGTCGATGTTGCTTCTGAACAGGAAGGCCTCAAACAACTGAAAACAACAACATAATAAAACCAGAAAAAGACCTGAGGCATCTCGATGATACCAGTCAGGTTTTTGTGGAGTTGTAGTGGGAGAAACTGTCTCATATCTTTGTCTTTGTCTTGTGTTTTCTTGCTCGTGCGAGCCGGACCAGCGTCCACGAATCAGTCCTCGCCGCCCGCATCGATTCATCAAACCGACTCTCACCATCAAACGTGATCTCTGTTACAGACCTCACAACCAACCAGACTATTGTCCAGTTGTCCTTCTTTCTTTTAAAATCGAAATGTCTTCAGAGCTTCAGACTTAATGGAAGGCTGTGAACGACGTCAGCGCTGTCGGACATGATGTTTTTGTTTATCCCTCGCGGACCCGGGATCCAATAGCAACAGAGGCTTAGACGAGATTTAGCGACACTGTGCAGAATTAACAGCTGAGCTTCAGTCAGATTATTAACTTTAAAATAGGGCCATCATCCCATTCAGAGTACAATTATATCTGCGAGGGCTCGCACATCCACATCTTCACACTTCTAATGTTAATGCAGCTTCAAAATAAAAGCTTTTACATAACTAATTAACGTAGGGCTTTTATTGTGAAGACGTTATAAGAAATGCGATCGGATCCAAACCACATCTGGAGCTGGTTTGAAGTACGATTCAAATCGGATGCTATGATCGTTCGTAATGAATTTCAAAGTGTCTTTTGTGTCACTCACTGCAGTACACAACATCCAATCCAGAGCGACTACAACACAGAGAAAACAGCCTGTGGATAATCTTGCTGAAATAAATTGTTTGCTTCGTGACTTTACAGTTCTGCAGTCTGAACTGCTCTCTGATCATCAAGTGTGTCCTCAGATTACAGAACACAACATGGAGACTGGTCCAGCGAACCCAAAATGCATTCATGACTGAACCACAGTGAGGTTTAACTCTTTTCTCACCTGGACTCGTCGTCTCTGGCGATCAGCAGAGCCATGTGATTCGAGAGCGAGGCCGTCCTCAAGATCTCCACCGCCCTGTCAGGGAACAGGACAGAGATCTCAACATACTGATGAAAACTGAACGAATGATCGTCGAAACACCACAAACGTTCACTGACTGGTTTGATTACTATGTTCACTGCTCACCATGAATACCTTACAGGATGCATGTTCTGCCACTAGAGGTCTCTCAATCAACGAAAACAAAAAGTAGTTTGATGTGTTTTTAGTTAAATTTTTTCCAAATGTAAAAAAGATTATTGTATATTTACGTTAAATTAATGAGAAAACATTCTTCCTTTATTTTTTACAGTGTGGCCACTAAAAAACGTGCAGAACAGGAAAGTCCCTCTCCAGAGTGTGTTCAGTTTGTCCATTCTGGGCTACTGTAGAAACATGTCTCTCTGTGGACGAGGAGCTGCTCCCTCTGAAGATATAAAGACTCATTCTCACAGCACAAAACACAAAACACAAAACACACCGATTCATAGTTACATGAATGAAAATCATCATTATAGAAGCAGGTCTACATCCTGCACACTGGACCTTTAAGGTGTCTTATCCAAAACTACAAGTGTCAACCTCATGATGGACGAGCCAGTCAGCTGTCCACAGGGGCTGCTAGCATAGCGCACACACACACACACACACACACACACACACAAACACACACGCACGCACAAGCACACACACGCGCCAGTAAACTGCAGACACAACACACGTCAAACTCACCTCTCATTGGTCACTCCTATCAGACTGATGTTATTGACATCCAAAATGAGGTCACCTGACTTAAGCCGACCTGGAACAGAGAGTGACAGTCAGACAGTCAGACAGAGAGACAGACAGACAGACAGTCAGACAGAGAGACAGTCAGACAGTCAGACAGACAGACAGTCAGACAGAGAGACAGACAGACAGACAGTCAGACAGAGAGACAGTCAGACAGTCAGACAGACAGACAGTCAGACAGAGAGACAGACAGACAGACAGTCAGACAGAGAGACAGTCAGACAGACAGACAGTCAGACAGTCAGACAGAGAGACAGACAGACAGACAGTCAGACAGAGAGACAGTCAGACAGTCAGACAGACAGACAGTCAGACAGACAGTCAGACAGACAGACAGACAGAGAGACAGACAGACCAACCAACAATAACTGTCTCTTTCTTCAGTATGACCCAAAAAACCTGCCTACCGTCCTGAGCTGCCAGCCCACCACCGACCACCCGCTTGATGTAGATGCCAAACTCTTCTCCTGTGAGCTCTCGGTAACCTCCGATGATCTTCACACCTGCACACACACACACACACACACACACACACACACACACACACACACACACACACACCCACACAGGTTAGTGATCTGTTGATACTTTTGTGACACGGCTGTCTTTTGCTCATAGACGAGCAGTTTGCTGCACGCTGAGCAGAGACCACATAAACAATGATCAGAGGTCAGACGGGTCAGGAGGAAGATGCTCACCGAGTCCCTTCTTGCAGTCGCTGAACTCCAGCCTCTGGACGGCTCGGTTGATGCCGTGCGGGCCCATGATCATCCTGGTAACAAGCAAAAACACAACAGATTCAAAAACATATCAACATCCAAAGCCTCTCCCGCTCTCTCTCTCTCCTCGGTGCTCTGCTGCACAAAATAATCAAATCATCACAGGATTTTGTCATTTTCTCCCCACTCCCTTCCTCCCTCCTCCACCCAGTCACATCCTAACCAATAAAATCTGTCGCCTGAACCGTGCGGTTGACCTGGATGTAAGGAAGCCCCAACAGACACAAGCGGTGATCAGAAACAATCAAAGGAACATGACAAAGCAGTGATTGTGTCTTCGACAGGTCCCGAGTGTGTGTGCGTGCAGAGAGATTTGTGGGTGAGGAGGTTCAGATTAGAGCTGAATGGATTCCTCAGACGTGGTTAGCATGATCCTGCTGTCTGCTGGTCCTGCCCCGAGGCTCAGCTCACCGTCAGAGCAGAGCCCGACTGAGTGTTTCAGATGCTTCTGTATGTGGGTGCATGTGTGTGTGTGTGTGTGTGTCAAAGTGTTTTTGTAGAGACAGCATCTATTGTCATGGACAGACTGACATTGCAGGGCCGGAACGAGAGTTTTTCGGGGCCCTGAGGAGAATCTGATTCCCATCCGTCCTCCAGCGTTACGTTACAGTCCTCGCAGGGTATAAATTGCGTTATGAAGTAATCCTCGTGGTCCAGATCTCTCATATTTCAACAGAGCTTTCAGCCTCTCTCCTGGGAGTCCACCGCCTCACTGACGAATCCTCGTCATTGATAGGACTGTCATTTCCAAACCGCATCCAATGAGGTCACATCCTCCTCCCCTCGTACATCGTCAGCCTAGTCCTCCAATCCAGAGTCTGCCTGCTCCAGGCGTGGAAAGTGATGAGTCATCCCGAGCAGACAACCTGAGATAAAAAAAACTTGTAGAGGCACAAGGTTTGTGGTCTGAACCGGGTTTAGTTTGATTTGGGCTCAATCACATTTCCAATTTCTGTTTTCGAGTGCCCCCTTTGCTCCTCAGAACGGATTTACGAGGGGTCGTGGTTAAAATCTTCCCCCTATGAAGTGTGACAACCCTTAAAGACCCTCACACGTCATCAGTGGTTGTCGTTTCTCTTGCCTAACACTGACAATCCTGATGATATCACAATTTGCCATTTTTCCGATGGAAATAAAAAAGCGTGGATGCTTGCAATTTATTCACAACTTCTCTCCATCGATCATTAAATAACAAAGAACTTTGCTTCATTACCTGGACATGGACACGGACACGGACACGGACATGGACACGGACACGGACACGGACACGGACATGGACACGGACAAGGTGCTTCATAGGTCAACATTACCAACCAGTGCTCCTACCCTGCAGCCTGCACTGTTATTAGAGGAGCGGTACCAGGAGCAGCAACCTCACTGCTGGACTTAACATTTCAGTAAGCTAGTAGCACTTGACTTGACTCTTGTTTCTACTGACTTGAGACTTGAAACAGCTCTGCTCAACAGGAAGGCATCTTCTCAGACTTGTTCTGGTCACTCTGAATAAACCACAGATATGCCATGGCAACAGCGGCGCATGAAGATGCAGCAGCCAGTAGCTCCTCCAAATCATTTTTGTTGTTATGAGCGTCATTTTTTCGGCTTTGTTGCTGAAACACGTACTGCCTATGGCAGAAATACTGTCATCATCGTTGGAGGAGAAAGAGGGAGGTTGGATTAAAAGCAGCAGACTTTGAGATCATCACGGCCCACGGCCTGTTTCCATCCTGACAGTTCGGACCGCCCCAGGGAGGAAGAGAGTCGGAATAAGAGCCATGCTGATCCAGCTTGGTTTAAGGCTGCTCGGGTTCGTCTGCTCACAGGACAAGGAAATGGACAAATAGGACCCTCTGGGTGCAGGCAGAGGTTCCTGCTTAAGTAGACAAAGTGCAACATGTATCACCTTCATGACTTCATGGGAAACAATTATCAGGTTTGGACTCAAAAGCACGACTCAGAGAGCGGGCACGGAAAGTTAAAACTTGTGTTTGACTGCTGCTTGTAAACTTATCCAGTCAGGGATCAGGGAGCGAGGCAGCAGGCAGGGATTCAAACAGTCAGACGCAGATTAAAGCTGGAACGCTAAGTAGCAGGACGATCTGACAGAGTAGATGGGCCGGTACACACTGCTGGGGAACAGGTGTGCCAAGCTTTAGCTTCTTCTCTTCTGTTACAACCCAGCTAACTCGTAGTGCTGCAGCTCTCAGGTCTACTGTTTGCTCTGCCACACATGAAGGTCTCGTCCACAAGTACACATTGATTTTTTCTTTTTTAAAACGGGATGTTTGTGCACACAAGCTTCTTCCTGAGTGATCTGACGTCATCTTTCTTTTGTCGCTTTCATGTAAAGCGAGCTGTGAGGTCACATATACTGTGTGTTACATAAGGGATAATGTACAGCGAAGGGGATGAATAAAGAGTCCAAGGTGAAGGTGAGGTCCCTCTGATCTCTCCCGAGAGGCTTAATTTGAAATAATACTATCCGTTATCACACAGCCAACGACCAAGTACAGTACGTGACCCTGTATCACATGAGCCGTGTCGCCAAATTGGTGCGTAAGGTGCAAAAAACACGCACGAGACAGTTGAACAGTACCAGATTTACTCAACATGCCCACCCATCCTCATGTTTTTATCGACCCAGCCCCGCGTGCACTGCAAAACAAATGTTGGTTTGCACATGAATAACCTGACAGCAGCAGCTCTTCAAGCCCCACATACAGCCGACAACATGCACCAAAGCCTACTGCTGTGACACGAGGGAGCAATTTAACTGATCACTTAATACCTGATAATCTGCATTACCTGCCACAAGTGATTAACATCACACACAGGCCGGCTGCCAGGGGGACACACAGTAACACCTCCGCAGAGACACCAGGTCACCACGGACCAACACGGCTTCCTCCTCCCACCAACACAGTTTATTTTACAGGTTTTGTAGGTTGATTCAGAAATCAAAGCGACCGGATGCTCAAAGATTAAAATACTGAAACAAACATTAGGATCCGACAAGAAGAGAGTAGAGATTAGAGAAATGTTTTACTTTATTTTTTTTCATATTATTTAGATAGAAAGACGTTAATGTAAAAATGTTAAATCATCACTGGTGTATTCAGATAAATGTTCATGCAGAAGACAGTTATTTTACAGATATTTTACCTTCTGTTTTTTGTAATATGTTTGCATACTTGAGACTTGGCTTTACTTCAAATGCTGCAAAATGACCTGATTGGACCACTCTTGACTGCATATGCAGGGGAGCCAATCAGGATCAATGTGCTGATCTGAATTTGGAAATAAAAGAAAGTTTGAATATGGAGATGTTTAAACCTCCACATCATTCATGTGGAGTGATGAATGTAGGTCCGTTCACCCTTTTAGCTCTGCTTTAGGCTCCACCAACTCCTGAAGGCATCATATGTCTGTTTAGCTGCTAAATGTTTGCAGTTGTTGGCTGAAACTGAAGAAAACTCTGAGACTAAATAAACTACTTGAGAAGCGACGAGAAAACCACAATAATTGTCTGGAAGAGGTGAAAGAAGAACAGTCCAGAGAGCCGAGGGAAACCGGGGAGTTTGGTGACGTTTCTTTTGGTTTAGTGCTCCTCGTGTATTTTTCCGATGCACTCCGCTGATTATCAAGTAGTTTTAAAAGTAACTCAGGTCAGTTCGGATGATTAACCACACCTGCCATCGCTGAGCTCGACATGTGTATGAATATGGCTGCGACAGTCAAACAGTTTGACCTGATGAAGATCTAAACCTGACCAGAGTAGGAGCACAGTGCCGTCACAACATAAAACTGAGAATTAAATCTTTGTAAACGTACATTTGCAAAATGCAGAAATGTAAAGTTTACATTGCTGACATTTATTCTGATGATTGGGTCGATTATAGTCATAAATTCTTGTAGGGAAACTCGACAGCCGACTGTTATCGAGCTGATATCATGTCGTCTGAAGAAAGCACGAGTCCATTCTTGACCTTGAGTAGATAAATATAATGTCTACTCATGAACAAGTTTCCTCAGACTCAAACACAAACCTTCCATTAAACGATCCCATGTTTGTAATTTTGTGTTTAAAAAAAGCTCTTTAGTGAAGAGACCATGACGACCTGCCTCTCTGAGAGCATTGTTGGGTGTTTTCATTTTTTAATCTCCTCCTGTCTGTTTGCTTTCCCTCCCGTCTGCTCGAGCGTCAAATTAAAACAAGAAGCCCAAAAACAAGGGAGGAAAACAAACCGAGGAGGCTCCCCGCGGTGCGGCGCAGCAGATGTTCTGCTGGTGCAGACGGATCCATATGCTGACAGATTATCAGCGGTCATGTCGTGAGGCGAACAGACGCTGCTGCAGCTACAGTTCAGACGGGATCACCCGGTGATCGGATGAGAAAAGATCAATCGTCAGTGAGCTGATTCTGGAGTCATCGCACAGCTAAAGCCGGTTTACCTTCATGTCTCTGTGCACATCCTGCCTCACTCCATATGAGGTAATAACAAAGACATCAACATGTTACAGAATGAACATTTATATTGTGTCATGGCTGATATCCACTGTCCGGAAGTGGTACTTGTACTTTCCTTGCGTATTTCCAGTTTGTGTCACTTAGTTTCCGTTTTTTCTCCACAGTCCTGACAGCTGTCGGCCAAATACTTCACAGATTCATTACATCAAAATAATACAAAATATAAACCCACTAATAAATGACAATATAATTCTTAGCAGCAGTACGTAAAGCAGCGAGAGTCATCCCAACCTTACAGGCTGCAGTGGGCATCGCTCATTTTAATCCAGTCAAGTATAATAACATTTAAAAAGCAGGACTTGTCGGTGTAAAAGAGTATTTTTACGCTGTGGTATCACCGATGAAGTAAAAGATGTCAGAACTTCCTCGGCCTCAGGTTCACCTGATCACATGCTCCTCGACAGTAAGGCTGAAAGTTCAGGCTGCCCCGTATCCGTCACGCTGCTGTCACATTATTTGTACGTGTGTTTTCTAGGTTTTTGTGGTGTATGTTGCACCTGTATCCTGTTTTCTTCACCTGCTTTCCCTCCACACCTGCAGCTCACCCCCTCGTTTATTTAGTTTGTATTTAAGTTGTCATCGAGTCATCTGCTTTGTTTTAATGATCCTGTCGTTGAATTTCACCGATGTTTCCTCGTGTTGCCATCGCTGAGAAATAAACCTCCTCCACTGCGCCCCCTGCCTGCCTTCACATGCATTTGGGTCCAACTCCAACATGACATTATCATATTGTTGTTACGATATTGATATGATATGTTGTTATAAATGCGTTGACGCGTTTCCACAACAGTACGAGCACAAGCATGGCGCGTCAGCCTCCGACAAGGATCTCGTACCTAAACAGGGAGCCAGGGGTGGTTTTGGCTACAGGAGGTCAGACCTCCAACAGAGTCGGCACGATAATGTGGACCACGACAGACTCGTTGCACTGTCAAGTACGAGCAGACTGCGGAGACTCGTCAGGAGGAGATCACACCTGCTGGTGAGGTAAAGAAGTCGTGACTCGGCCGAGCAGGTTGCACTCCGCACGACAAACAGAGCAAACGATGGATGGCGATTACTGATGCGGTTACATATTGTTTGGCAAAGATATGATGCTGCTGCTGCCACCTTGTGGTAACAGATACACACACTACGAATTAGGCAGAAACTCATTGGAAAAGGACGGAAACTGTCAATGCACCTAATGCAACTTTTGCCTGCGATCAGTTTTTTTAAATAGATCAGAAATATCGCTATCGCAACTTTCCCTGAAATATCGTGATATAATTTTAAGGCTGTGTCGCCCACTCCTGCTGGAAGTAGTTTCACTGTGTCTATAAATTATTTTTAAACCGAGTTATGAATCAATTATTGTACAAAATGGTGAATAATTCCAGTTTACATTAGAAAGCTGTTGAACTGACGCTGGTTTACAATGATGGCAGTGAAACGCTCGATGAACGAAGACTGACTCATTTAGTCGTTGAGAGTAATTACTAAGATGTTAGAAAACTTGGAGATACAAGATTTTTACCTGACGACATCCACATTTATCTCATGACATTAATCTTTGAAAAGAGGAAGAAGAAGAAGAAGAAGAAGAAGAAGAACTCCAGCACAGAATAACCCTCTCAAACAGAAACGGTAAAAACTACAAACAGCTGCCTGAACTGGACTGAATGAACGTTGTTATTAAAAATGTTGGTATCTTCCTTTAAAACAGCTCTGACATGCAGGTGACATGCTGTAGACCTGTTTCACCTCTGAAGTCTGTGACCTACATGAACTACTGCAGCCGAAGATCGAGGACGGGGCAGAAAAACAAAGGCTGTAAACCACCTCAACAGCCGGGTTTTAGAAAAGGAGACAAGGAAGGAAGGAATGAAGGAGACGAGGAAGGAGGGAGGGCGCAGGGGGAACTGGCTTACCAGTAGAGTAGAGATAGTCCATCGAATCGCTCGGCGTCCTGAGGGAGTAATGGCATCGCACGACGGTCCGAGACAAAAAAAAAAAGAACCAACCAATCGCAAACACACACACACTCTGAACGCAAAGTGTTACGGCGCCATGAGACGGCAGCGGGTGGTTCGGAGGAGGAGACGGGATGAGATGAGACGACGGCGACGGTTCAAACGAGGTCGGTGTGTGACCGGAGAAGAGGAGAGGGATGGAAATCCGCCTAGACAGGGAGAGACACACGCTTACCTTTACTCACTAATCCATGCTGATACCCGTCCGTCACACACACACACACACACACACACACACACACACACACACAACATAAGCACGTGCAAAGACACACAACATAAGCACATGTGCACACAAGCCTTACAGGAGATGAAACTTTAAACTAGAAAGGCAACATTTGCTGAAGACGTGTCCTTTCTTCAGCGGAAAGATTAGAGTATTAAAGTTAAAAAACACTGGAAGGAGCTTAGACGTCTTCAGATGTCGCCTCGGTGGAGTCGCAGAAACACATCCGGAGAGATAAATTACCTGTAAACATTTCACACAGGGAGGAAATCTGCAGCCGACGCTGGCTAAAAGTAACCGGGCGAGCAGACGGCTGAATGCAGCTCACGTAGATTGAAATTCAAATTTCATCCGACTGAGAACACAATAGATTATGAGTCATCGATGCAAAATGTTTGTGAGATTAAAGGACAGATGGGAGGGAAGGAAGGAAGGAAGGAAGGAAGGAAGGAAGGGAAAGAGGACAGAGAAAGGAGGTCATGAGGATCCGTATCAGGGACGATCCAGGAGATGAGAGAAGAGTTCTGATCCGTTACTGTTTGGGTCTTTGGATGTTGGATGACCTGCAGCACATCAGGTCAGCTCGTAGTGCTGTAGACAGCTGCAAGACGTATTTCAGCCAACTAAAAGATGAACTGCACGTGATATTTTTAACATCTTTTGTTCTTTACATTGTTGTCAGGAAAATCGCAGCTGTGCACTGTGTTATGCTGCAGATCAGCTGTTTGGGTCGGACTTCCAGCGGTTTATACAAGCGACAGCGCTCAAAATGTTCAAAATCTCTTTAAACTGGCAATAGACAACTAATACGATACAACAGGAAATATAAGAGAGAAGGCCGACATTTCAACAAGTGTGAAGCTGAGCGCGTTGTTACAACGTGCAATTGAAAAGTGAACTAAAGGAAAGTGTTTCAAACAATCTGTGGTTTGTAGAAACGTTAAGTGCCGACATGTTTTGTCGGGTTAATGTGAAAGTTGATTATTGCACCAGAAAGTGAAAACAGCCAAACAAACACTGAGCGGAGACGTTTCAGTCACGTGACCGTGATGCCGTCTGTTTACAGCCTAACATCAGCTTTTTACTGCTACACATTTAATTTACGCTTCAAAAATCACAAAGTGGAGTTCATCTGTGAGGAAAACCTGTCAGCATCATAAACTTCGGATCATTTTCTGCAATAATCCAAAATCTAATGCCAAAAATCCCTGAGAGGGGAACCAGGGGAACTTCAGCTGACTTCAGGGTTAGCTACGAAAATACATCGTCTTGTTTCAGAAAAGCTGATGATGGTGAATGAAGAGACTTTTGTTCCTGCTGTGGCAGACTCGCTTCTTTTGTGCTCTCAGTATCTTCTTCACCATGAAAAGCAGAAGTAAAAGGTTGCCAGTTTAAAAACAGAGAATATGGAGTCATATTATTGTGACATGTTGTAATTCAGAGAGTTCGTTCATCAGCAGCTCATATGAAGATGTCACGACGTGTCACACACAGCGGCAACAACGGTAATCTTGTCATTTCAAAACTTCCTCCAATCGTTCGTACATTTGTACCCAAACAGGAAACAGTTTCTAAATGTCACCGTTTGACCTGCGGTGCCTCAACAGTGACGCATCACATGAAGCGATGTGACCGGCTTTTGACCCAGAAAAACTTATTTGGCTCTCTGTTGCTTGAAATCTGGACGACTTGTTCCACTGCTATGTAAAATATTAAATATATGAGTGAAAATATCTTTTTTAGCTGATTAGTTGTCACACAAACCTCTGAGGCACCGACTGAGGCTCCAACACAACTTCTGTCAGTTTTCAAGTTGAACCTGTTGACTTTTAAAGGTGCAGTGCAGTCAAATCACCAGGGCCGACCGTCACGCTGACTGATCCTCATTAATATTAGCTTTTATTTTCTATATGGACAGTAACTACAACACGGTACTGGAAGGAGACGAGATGTTACTTGTGTTTAGTATTTTAGCTGAATGATGGCTTTATGATGGTTCAAGTCTTTAGAAAGACTTTAGAAAGTAATTCATAATTATTCACAGTGCTGTGTTGATTGTTGATTCTGATCCTGAAATGTCGAATATCAACTTCTAAAAATAGGACCCCTGCTGAAAGGTCTTGAGTAATGTGCGTCACTCAGGATTTCTGCTCTCACATACGACATGTTTTCACTGCCTGTACTAGAACAAGTGTGGTAACAGTCTGACGACAGGCTCGACGAGGAACGTCCTCCTGTCAGGGACGTAAATACAGAGACGGAGCTCAGTCGGCCCTCCGTACTCTCCTCCAACGGCCCCTGCAGGAAACTGGTGAGTTCTGGATGTTGTTTCAGTTCACTGTGGTAAACGTACAACATCTTATTGAACGTGTGTGTGTGTGTGTGTTTAATGTAAAATGCATTTAATGAACGTTTCATTCTTCTTCCTTCTTGATAAACAGCGTTTGTTCGGCTGGTGTTTGCAGAAAGTCATTTCTTGAATTGTTGGCTAATGTTGCTAACTATAGAAAATGAAATGTTAGCCTTCATATTGGCTAAAATTAGCAGCTAGCTCATGTTAGCCTACAAATGTATTTTTCTATTTTTAGCTGAATGTTAGGCTGATCTGTATAGTTAGCAGCTAACGTTATTAATATTAATATTACTGACATAATAAAACTCGATGGTGGTTAAATGGATGGATGATTGATAGAAAATGTTATGTTCTTATGTTTGACTGTGATTTGTAAGATTATCTGCTGTGTGATATTTTCAAGTTCATTTGTGATTAGTTGTCAGGATGGTTGAATTCAGCAAATTCATTCATTTGACTGGAAACAGACGTCCAGGTGGAGCACTGCACTTTAAAATGAAAACAGATAATATAGCACCATAACAAACCACTTTACTTAATATCCATTTTCCTGATGAACTGTTTTAAATCCTAATAGATAACAGATATCAGGTGTTGGTGCATTAGACTTGCATTGTTGTGCACTGCTGTGGAGAAGTGAAACTTCATGTACAAATACTTTGTTTTGTTTTTCTTTGACACAGATTTCATTCTACAGAAAACAGGAAGGTGAAAGAGGAAGTGGTAAATTTCCTGAATCAGAAACTTTCCTCAGTGTGGTCATACCCCCTCCCCCCAGAACCTAAAAATATATCTATATCTTTTTTTTTTTACCATATCCCCAAATGTCACCACCACACTGATTCGTCTATTTCGATTAAATAAAAGGTACAAGCACAAACTGAATATCCAAAATGTTGTCAGAACAAAATGGAAACTTCACAACCACAATTTCAAACCTGACGACCCCGATCCCCGGCGGCGGAAGAGGCGGCGGCTGCCCGCCAGTCGGTATCCAACTGGAGGGCGTGATCCTGCCTCCGGTCCTCACCATTGACATCATACTGGGGCTGCTGGGAAACGTAGTTGCCCTGTGGATCTTCTGCTTCAAACTGAAGGCCTGGAACCCCAACAACCTGTTCCTCTTTAACCTGGTCATCGCCGACTTCCTGGCTCTGGTGAGTCTGCCGCTGAGGGTCGATGCCTTGCTCAGGGGCTACTGGGTGTTTGGAGATGGCTTGTGCCGGATCAACCTCTTCCTGATGTTTTCCAACCGCTCGGCCAGCATCGCACTCATGACTGTGGTGGCAATTTACCGCTACTTTAAGGTGAGCAAATGAGTAAACATTATATTATAATAGTTTGGTTACTGTGGCGCACATTAATTAAACTTTATTTATATTGTGCTTTTCTAAACACAAGTTACAGAGTGCAAATACTAAGCACAAAGTCATGCAACGTACAAACGAGCATGGGAAGGACAACCTATACAAGTGTGTTTTTAACAAACAGTCTACAGACTCATCTGATCTGATGGGAGGAGGAACACTGCTCCAGAGTCTGGGTGCAACAGAGCAGTCACCTCCAGTACAAGCTGAACTCGAGCCAGGGCAGCTTGATTAAGACAGGAAACAAGTGACTTACAGAAATCAAGACGAGAGAAGATGAATGTGTGAATGACACGTTCTTAGTCACAGGTGGATGGTAGTGATCTGATCTTTGAAACGTTTCTTCATTGAAAGAATCAGGATTGAACCGGTTTACTGACGTGATGGTCGAAGTCTTTCCGGAGTGGTGGTTTGACCGGAGTGTGGGGCTGATGACAAGAAGCTCGAAGGAATTACAAGACATCCAGTTAAAAATGTAAATGTTGCCATTTAGAGTGAAATAAATAAAGTAAATAAAAGTATTGGATAAATGGATTAAATGTGCAGCGACTACTATTAACAATGGTACAAGTGGAAACTTGAAAAACAAGTTCTGAAAAAAGGACATTCACGTTGAAATGTAATTTTGATTGTGGAGTCTGAGCTCAGTAGATCGAGAGTGTACCTGATACTCACTTATCTTTGCTAATTTAAATGAACCCTGTCACGGTTGCCTTCAGGAAACGACAGTATAACATCAGCTTTCTGACATGTTTTTGCCCTAAATGCTGTAAAATGATGCATCCTGACTGTCGTCCTGCTCCAGGTGGTTCACCCTCACCACCGCTTCAACCGTATGAACAAGAGGCAGGCGGCCTTCATATCAGTGTTCGTGTGGATGCTGGTGATCAGCCCTCGGGTTCCCATGCTGGCTTACAGCCACATCAAGGGCCGCGGCCACAACACCACCCAGTGTTTCTTCTTCACTTCGTACAAAGAGGCGTCGCGGGCCATCATCATCCTGGTCAGCATGCACCGGATCCTGACGGTCCTGGAGTTCATCATCCCGATGGCCATGCTGATGTTCTGCTCCATCCGGATCTCCAGCTTCCTAAAGGGGCGGCAGATAGGAAAACCAGACAAGGTGCGAAAGGCGATGCGAGTGTGTGCCGCCATTGTGGCGGTGTTCATGGTGTGCTTCTTACCCACCACGGTGACAACCATCGGGGTGTGGGTCATCCGCTCGTACCGCCCGTGGGACTGCACCTCCTTCTACACGTTCACCCAGCTCACCATCGTGTCTTTGGGGCTGAACTTCCTGAACTCTGCCCTCGACCCCATCATCTACGTCTTCTCCAGCTCCATGTTCAGGAAGGCCCTCTGCAGCTCGCTGCCCCGCGCCCTCCGCTGCAGGCAGGACAAAGGTGACGGCGAGAACACGGCTTCTTCGTCAGGAAGTCAGTCGACGACCCAGCAGGAACTCAAATCCTTGAGGGCTGACGGAGGGAGTGAAGCCATGTAATGAGCTCTGTAATGACTGGACCAAGCAGTGCTGAGAAAAACTCTTTTTCTGATCTAACATCCTAAAAAATTCTGATTGTCCTTATTTATTAATCCTCTTAAACTCTTGATTTGCTTCTAAGATGTTCCAATGTGAAGTTCTGAGGAATCACCACTTTTACTGTATCGCACATATTGTCAGTAATGTTACAAAGCTCCAGTACGTCTCCATGAGAGACATTTACACAACATTCATCCTGTAATATTTTGTATATTTGTATATGTATATATGAAACTCTACTACTACTCCTTCTTCTCCTACTGCTGCTGTTTCAAAGGTAAAACGAGGTCGGACTCAGAGAAAAAACAACAAGCAGCGTCTTCAGATTCTTCAATCACAGAGAAGCCTGGATGTCAAATTGTGATCAGAACTAAGCTTCTTGCTCTATTTGTCCTCTGTTATGTTGTTCACCTTCTGAACTCTGCTCATGGGTTCACTGTAGATTGTGATATGTAATGTGCTCCATCTAGTGGACGGATCATTAACTACATCAGCTGATCAGGTTCTTCTCACACTTGTGTATGAAAAATAAACTTACACCACTTTTAAAGCAGATTTCTGAATGTTTAAAAATCTACAGAGGGAGAGAAAGTGTGTACTGATACACATCTTTAATGTGCACGCAGTCTGTTCAGTCTGAGTGACATTTCAAGTCAGCAAAGAAAATAAAAAATAATTTTCTCATTTTATTCAAGTTTTATTTGGAGCTGTTTTTCTTCACTAAATTGTGTTATAATGACATCTGTAGTTTAAAAAACCTTCACTATGATCACATGGTGAATTGTTCACCTTGTTTTTACTGTCTTCTGTAAATATGTTTGTTAGTGTGCATTATGATAATTATAATGAGAATGATCCTTATGTAAATAAACAAATCAAATCAAATCAAATCAAATTTTATTTGTATAGCCCAAATTCACAAATCACAGTTTGCCTCAGAGGGCTTTACAATCTGTACAGAGACGACACCCTCTGTCCTTCGACCCTCGATTCGAGTGAGGAAAAACTTGCCCCAAAAAAAAAAGCCCTTTTAACAGGGAAAAAAAATGTGGAAGAAACCTCAGGGAGAGCCACAGAGGAGGGATCCCTCTCCCAGGACGGACAGACGTGCAATAGATGTCGCATGTACAGAGCAGATCAACGAGATCACAATGTATTCGATTATAAGCGATGGTTGACAGGAGTGAAAGTACACAAAGATGTATTACAGCAATAATGATGAAATGCACATGGAAATGTGATTACTAGTGATAACAGTAGCAATGATCAATGGCAAGGATGGTATGTAGCAATGCAGTACGATAATAGTAGTGGAACGTATGTAACAGAGATGTGACTAATATTAGCGACAGTAGTGGTGGGTGTCAGGCAGGGTCATGGCAGTAGGTGCATCCACGATCAGGCAGGGCCATAGCAGTAGGCGCATCCACGATCAGGCAGGGCCATAGCAGTGGGCGCATCCACGATCAGGCAGGGCCATAGCAGTGGGCGCATCCACGATCCACGACCCGGGCGCGGCCAGGATCCAAGGGAGCCTGTAGGACTAGAAAGCACAAGGACTCCGGGGAAGAAGCAAGTCAGTGACATGCAGAGATGGGGCATGTATACAGGCATAATGTATACAGATGGAGAGGAGAGGAGGAGAGAGAAGCTCAGTGTGTCATTGTCCCCCGGACTGGGCCTATAGCAGCATAACTAAGAGCTCGTCCAGGACAGGCCTGGGCCTGTCCTGGACCAGCCCTAACTATAAGCTCTATCGAAGAGGAAGGTCTTAAGTCTACTCTTAAAGGTAGAGAGGGTGTCCGCCTCCCGGACCAAAACAGGAAGATGGTTCCACAGAAGAGGAGCTTGATAACTGAAGGCTCTGGCTCCCATTCTACTTTTGGAGACTTTAGGAACTACAAGTAATCCTGCGTTCTGGGAGCATAATGCTCCAGTTGGGTGATAGGGTAGTATGAGCTCCTGGAGATGTGATGGTGCCTGACCATTAACAGCTTTGTAAGTGAGGAGAAGGATTTTAAACTCTATTCTTGATTTTACAGGGAGCCAGTGCAGAGAGGCCAGTACAGGAGTAATATGATCTCTTTTCTTAGTTCCTGTCAGTACACGTGCTGCAGCATTCTGGACCAGCTGGAGACTCTTTAGAGACTTGTTAGGGCAGCCTGATAATAGAGAATTACAATAGTCCAGTCTGGAAGTAACAAATGCATGGACTAGCTTTTCTGCGTCTTTTTGAGACAGGATGGGCCTGATTTTTGCAATGTTACGTAGATGAAAAAATGCAGACCTTGAAATTTGTTTTATGTGGGAGTTGAAGGACATATCTTGATCAAAGATAACTCCCAGATTCCTGACGGTGGTGCTGGAGGCCAAGTTAATGCCATCCAAACTCGCTATATCATTAGATAATGCATCTCTAAGGTGTTTAGGACCAGGTACTATAACTTCGGTTTTATCTGAGTTTAACAGCAGAAAATTGCAGGTCATCCAGGTCTTAATGTCCTTGAGACATGCATGGAGTTTAGTAAGCTGATTAGTTTCATTTGGCTTTATTGATAGGTATAACTGTGTATCATCTGCATAACAATGAAAGTTTATGGAGTGTTTCCGAATTATATTTCCTAGAGGGAGCATATATAAGGTGAATAGTATGGGTCCAAGCACGGAGCCTTGAGGAACACCATGACTAACCTTGGTATACAGGGATGACTCATCATTAACATGTACAAACTGAAATCGATCCGATAAATAGGACTTAAACCAGTTTAATGCGGGTCCTTTAATGCCAATTAAGTGTTCCAGTCTCTGTAGTAGAATGTGATGATCAATGGTATCAAATGCAGCACTAAGATCTAGTAAGACCAGGACAGAGACAAGTCCTTTGTCAGAAGCGATTAGGAGGTCATTTGTAACTTTCACCAGTGCCGTCTCTGTGCTATGATGTGCTCTAAAACCTGATTGAAAATCCTCATATAAACTAGATGGGAAAGAACTATTTTTCATCACACACATCACTGAACCCCTCCACATGCACATTAATGACCACGACAAGCGCATTTGTTTTTACCTATTCAAATCAGCCTCACACACTCTGATTTTGGGACAACCATGGCTGTTTCGCCACAACCCCCAGGTAGACTGGAGATCCAGAGAAATCAAAGGGCGGGGGGAAGACTGTGGCAAAGACTGTTTTTTCGGTTCAGCCCGGAGCAAGGGTGTAGCGGAAGTTAATCTGTTTTCTGTCAACCCTGTCACAGAATCCGAGTACCAGGACCTGAACTCGGTGCCCTCCTGCTACCACCAGCTCCGCAAGGTTTTTAGTAAGACCAAAGCCATGTCACTTCCCCCACACTGCCCATACGACTGCTCCATTGATCTGATCCCAGGTTCCACCATACCCAAGGGTATACTCTGTCTCCGGACCGGAGAGAGAGGCCATGAGGGAGTACCTCACTACTTCGTTGAAAGCAGGCCTAATCCGTCCCTCATCATCACCAGCAGGCACCGGGTTCTTCTTCGTGGACAAGAAGGACGGGTCCCTGAGACCATGCATAGACTATAGCCCACTGACTGACATCACAATAAAGAATCGTTACCCTCTTCCTCTCATGACCTCTGTTTTCGATCAACTCCAGCTGGCCAAAGTGTTTACCAAGTTAGACCTTCGCAACGCCTATCACCTGATCCGCAAGAGAGAGTGGGTGCCCAGATAATCGTTTGTTTATCCCTGCTGAGTTGCGCCAGCAGGTGATTCAATGGGCTCACACCTCGCTGCTTTCATGCCATCCAGGAGTTCGGAGAACAATGTTCGCCATCTCCCGGCGGTTCTGGTGGCCATCCATGGAGCCGGGGGTTCGGGAGCACGTGGAGGCATGTTCGGTCTGCGCTTGTAACAAGACGTCCTCTGGGTCCCGCATGGGCCTATTGCAGCCACTTCCTATCCCCTCCAGACCGTGGTCCAACATATCCATGGAACTTGCCATGGGGCTCCCAGTATCCCAAGGTAATACGACTGTCCTCACAGTGGTGGACCGATTCTCCAAGATGGTTAGATTCATTGCTCTGCCAAAGCTGGCCCTCGCCAAAGCGATGGCGAAGATCATGATGAACAGTGTTTTCAGGGTTCACAGCTTCCTGAAAGACATCGTCTCTGACCAGGGGCCCCAGTTCGTGTCCCGGTTCTGGAGGGAGTTTTGCCGGCTCATCGGAGCTAAGGCCAGCCTGACCTCGGGGTATCACACGGAGGCCAACGGCCAGACCAAACGCCTTAATCAACAACTGGAAACAGGCCTCCGGTGCTGTGTCTCCCAGAATCCCTCAACATGGAGCAAACACCTGGTCTGGGTTATGTATGTGCATAATTCTTTGCCAACATCTGCCACAGGTTTCTCTCCTTTCAAGTGTGCTTATGGTTTTCAACCCCCAGTCTTTCCAGATAATGAACCGGAGGTGTCGGTCCCCTCTGCCCATGCCATGATTCGACGTTGCAGCCGCATCTGGACAGCAGTCCGCCAGGTGCTGATCCAACAGGGGGATCGGGTCAAGAAGGCGGCAGACCGCAAGAGACGACCGGCTCCTGCATATCAGCCAGGCCAGAGAGTGTGGCTCTCAGCCAAAGACTTGCACCTCAAGATCCCCTCCAAGAAGCAGGCGCCACAGTTCGTGGGTCTGTTTCCCATCACCAGGGTCATCGGCCCTGCAGCAGTACGGCTTCGTCTGCCTCGGTCCCTTCGCGTACACCCCACTTTCCATGTCAGCCAGGTATAACCAGTTAAAAAAGAGAGTCCTATGGTGCCAGCCCCTATAGTCTGTGTCTCCCTTTGTCCTGTGCCAGAGTATTTTGTTCGTTTGTGTACCTGCAGCCTATGACCACAGTCTTGCCTTGATTCATGCCACGAGCTCCCACGTTTGTATTCCTAATTCCTTGTTTCCTCTTAAGAAGAGTGATTTTTTGTTGTAAGCGTTGTAGCACTATAAGGTTTGTATCCTTATTTGGACTGCAGGAATGAATTTCCTCATGGACTCTAAACTCATTTAAACTGAACTTTAATGTGATACAATTGAAGGAAGAGCACTAAGTTCCTTGTTGTCTCATTATTTCCTTGTTCCTTAAAACAAAATGTTCACTTGTTGTTGTGTCTGGAAACGTACACGCCTGAAGTCAGAAGAGAGTTTCTGTCAGACTAGTATTTCTGCATTCCTTCACACAGTGGACTCTCTATCTGTCCTCCATCTACACTGCTCGGCCAAAATAAAGTCACACTCTAATATTTTGTTGGACCACCTTTAGCTTTGAATACGGCATTTTTCAACAAAAATGGACACATTGTCAAACCTTTACGACTCACTTGCATCATCATTCTTCATGAAACAAGCTTTCAGGCCTCTCCCCTGCTCGGGATTCCGGACATAGTTAAGGTCTATGTTAGATTGCACAAACCACCCTGTTTACTTTATGTTTGAAACTCTCAGCCCGTAGATCTAGAGTTCACCGGTTCAAGTGCAATAGGAGTTTAAAGTCCTTTGTGCAATAACTCTGCTTAATCTGCACAGGTGATTTAGTATGTTAGACATGGTTTTGTTGTCCTATTGTTTGTATATTCAATGTTCAGGAAACATTTTTGTGCATTTGTTTTGTGTATTCTGTGTTTTTTATCTTGTGCCCCGACTGTGGAAGGGGCCCTGAATCTGGAGACCAGGTCTGGGCAAATGAGTTAAATCTGTTTTTTAACAGATTTGACTGTGCCATTTCTCCCTCCCCCACTCACCAGAGCTCAGGCCCTACTGTGCTTTCACTGTGTACACCTCCTCCACCCCCACACCACGCCACCCCCCTCCACTCCCTCCCTGAACGACCAACACACCCAACCCCCGACCCATCTCAACAGGAATCACTCCATGGTCCGATCAACACCCCCAGCCTCCTCATAACAGCAGAGGAAGTGAGGAAGACACTGAGGAAGACCAAGGCGAGGAAGGCCACTGGCCCTGACGGCATCAACCCCAGACTGCTGAAGGACTGTGCAGATCAGCTCTTTGGAGTTCTCCTGCACATCTTCAACCTGAGCCTCAGTCCATTCCTGTGGAAAACATCCTGCGTGGTTCCTGTCCCCAAGACTGCGCACCCCAGGGAGCCCAACCACTTCAGGCCAGTGGCTTTGACCTCGCACCTTATGAAGACCATGGAGAGGATTGTCCTCACCCGCCTTCGACACCTTGTGAACAGTGAGATGGACCCCCTGCAGTTTGCTTATCAACCTGGCATTGGTGTGGATGACGCTGTCATCTACCTGCAGCACAGGTCACTCTCACACTTGGAGAGCACCGGGAGCACTGTGAGAGTCATGTTTTTTGACTTCTCCAGTGCTTTCAACACAATCCAACCTTCACTGCTGAGGGTGAAGCTGGAAAGAGCCGGAGTCGACTGCCACCTGGCTGCATGGACCACCGATTACCTCACAAACAGACCGCAGTATGTGAGGCTCCGCGACTGTGTGTCTGATGTGGTAGTCTGCAGCACAGGAGCTCCACAGGGTACAGTGCTCTCCCCTTTCCTCTTCACACTCTACACATCAGACTTCAGTTACAACACAGACAGCTGTCACCTCCAGAAGTTCTCCGACGATACAGCCATCGTTGCACGTGTGGCAGAGGGGAACAGGCTGGAGTACAGGAAGGTCATCACCAACTTTGTCACCTGGTGTGAACTGAACCACCTGCGCATCAATGCCAGTAAGACAAAGGAGGTGGTGATCGACTTCAGGAGGAAGGCTCCTCAAACTGCACCGGTGAACATCCAGGGTTTGGACATTGAGATCGTGGAGGAGTACAAATACCTGGGTGTTCACATAAACAATAAACTGGACTGGACACACAACACAGATGTCCTGTTCAAGAAGGGCCAAAGTCGTCTCCATCTATTGAGGAGACAGAGGTCCTTTGGTGTGTGCAGGTCACTGCTAAAAACTTTCTATGACTCTGTGGTAGCATCAGCGATCTTCTACGCTGTGGTCTGCTGGGGCTGTGGAAGCTCAGAGAGGGACAGGAAGAGACTCAAAAGCTGGTCAAGAGGGCTGGCTCAGTCTCGGACTGTCCTCTGGACTCCATTGAGGAGGTGGGTGAGAGGAGGATGTTAGCCAAGCTGACATCGATTATGGACAACCCCTCTCACCCCCTACATGAGACTGTGGGGGCCCTAAGCAGCTCCTTCAGTAACAGACTGCTCCACCCACGGTGCAAAACAAAACGCTACCGCAGGTCGTTCATCCCGTCTGCATTCCATCCAAAACTCTTAATGTAGCACCATAAGCACCTTAACACCACCATATCTTGCACTACTACCACTTCTACCTCTGCCATTCTGTGTAATTCTACCTGCTGCTGTAACAAGTAAATTTCCCCGATGTGGGATAAATAAAAGTCTAAAGTCTAAAGTAAATCAAGTTTCCCATCTGTGATAATAAAATGTCTGAACTGAACTTGCCATATCAGATCCAAAATCACACGAACGCCTTCTTGTATCTTATGCCTGCCTGTTTCACACAGTTACTGTATTCTCCAGACAGTAAAAACAATGAAAAATATTACATTAACAAATAGTAAAAATAATATGTGAACTGTGTTAGATTAAGGGCTGCCCAGTGTCTGTCCTGGTCTTCCACAGCTACCTGTAGGATGTATATCAGCCTTCTTTAATGGTGAATTACATTTCTATAGACATAGAGCAGGACCTGTATGTCATTCTATGTTGTTTGAGTATGATGTGCAGTTATACACGTTATCCAGAGTGGATACTTAAAGTCAATCGTATGCCACCAGCACCAGGCTCTATCAGAGGTACACAGAGTTAGTGTAGTGGTACTGAAGCTGTGACAAATACACTGATAAATCATAAACATGGCAGTCGTTTTTATGGTTAGTACTGATATAGTGATAAGTGTTGTTAATTGTTTGTTTGTTTATTCTAATTTGACTCTCCACATTCATCAACAAAACAAAGAAAGCGAGGGTTACAAGGCTACGAGGTTTGTTGCAGCGTGACTGTTATTATATGAATGATCATTTTTATTTGAGACTGTGTTATTGTTTTGAGATTGTGTAACTGAGACGTAGGTTTATGAAGCGGTATGTGCATAAAGAACAGAGTTAAAACACATACTGGGGTTCAGTAAAAGTCCGGCAGGAGTGAGAGAAGGCAGCACACTAAGTTACTCTCTCTTCCCCATTCTTTAAAGAATAATTATCGCCTGACTACACGTCTCAATCCTGAAGTCGGTTACGTAAAGAAATAATAGGTCAAGGTGTGTCATGGGAGGAGTCGGTGGAAGAAAGCATCTTACAGTATATAAGTAGCCCACCAGAACCAGAAATCATCGGACAAGCAGCTCCAGTTGGAAGTCAAGAAGACTCAGACACGACTCAGCCGATCTGCACAACTTCACCAGGTGAGAACAAACTGGGCTGATGGGGGACAGAAACAGATACTGTATGTGTTTAGACTTCTTCTGAACTCCAGTCTGTGTTACAGAGAGGAACATTCATGTAACGTCTCTTGATGTTTGCTGAATGAACAAGTCAGCCAAAATATATAAGAATATGTTGCAGACAGTGTTTCACAAAGTTTATTCAGATCCTTCTAATGAACAAGTCTTAAAATTGAGCGTTTTCTAAGGGAGTCTGGTGACTTTCTCCACTTTCTTTTCCCCCCAAAGCAGTAGCCTACCAGTTAATGTTTACTGGATTTGTATAATCTGACTTGTTTGCTGTCATGTGTTCATTTATTTAGTGTAAATGCTAAAACCAGTAGAAACAGTGTGTTCAAAGAGCTGCTGGGTGGTACGACTCACCTCAGACACAGAAGCAGCCAGGATGCACTTTAAACATGAAGGTCACACAGCTTTTACAGCAATGCTGTGACAAACTGACACTTTTCACAAGTGAGAAACAATCTTAATGTAGTGCATTTAATGCCGAATTTACAAGAAGGGACCAACAATATAAAATTTGCAATAGCTGTTTCTCAGTGTTTGTAAAGTTTCTCCTCATTATGCAACAACTCTTAAAATCACTGGATTTGTAAGGGAGTCTGGGATATTGCTATACGTGGTTAATGTCTATGACTTTGACACATACTCAGCAGCCCACTGCTTGCAACGATCGTGTCAAGTAGATCACAACAGTTAATTCTTTTAAATCAGAAAAGGTGTGACAGTGCACACACCACATGTTGCTTTTAAACCATTTATATCATTAATGTAAAAAATACTCATTACGTTGAAAAATTCATTATTTGTGATTAAAATAATGTTGATGGTCATGTATTAGTGAACCACACATATGTGTAATTTTACTGTTTTAATGAGAGCTCAGCTCCTATTTGCTCCTGAGTAACTTGAACCCTGGGTCGCCTGGTTTTACATCGAGATAAGAGATGAGACTTTATTGATCCTCACCGCAGAAATTCAGGCGTAACAGCAGCTTACAGATGCTGAAACAAGACAACAGCAAAGATAGAACACACAACAGAATAATAGAAATATAGAATAAAATACTACTATAAATAAAAATAAAGACTACATGTTCACTTCTCACATATGAATATGACCACGGTGGACAGTTGCACTTGGAGTCAAACAGAGTTGTTGATGGGACAGATGATGGTGGTATGGAGGGGCAGAGGGTCCAGCAGCCAAGGATCACATCTCCGTCCCTCAGCGAAGACCAGTGCCTGTTTAAATGCTCCAGGTCCTGGCTCACCTGGCTCCTGAAGGGAGTGTGAGAAGACCTCTGATTGGTTTAATTTATGTTCCGCCCAAAACACACCCATGACTAATTCAGAGACCAAACACAACCTCTTTGTGCCCAGACTATCTGCTGTTTGACGAGCCAAATGGACTTGGACACGCCCTAAACACGCTAACACCATGTGGGTCATTCCAAAATTGGAGGACATTTGGGCTTCGGAACTTTCAAAAAATGTACCTTCTATTTGACAATTTTCTGCTACATATTCATCAATAATAGGTATTAAACTATAAAAAGCTTTATTGGCTCATCTCAGGCATAAAAGGATTTTTTTTGTATTACATGTTCCATTTGATATTTGCTAGCGCAACCCTGTTACCAAACAGGGTAACAGGGTTGCAAATACATGCTAATTAAAGCTTTTTCTCACAAATCTATGCCAGCTGTTTAGCTAGCTGTTAGCATTTACCAAGATGACAAACAGTAAGTAAACAAGTAAAGTTTTTTTTTAAGTATTTATATTATTCTGGAAATGTGCATAACAGGGTTGTGTGAGGTAGAGTGAGACATTCAAGCAAGGCTGACAATGTTATTAAAATATGAAAAATATAAGAGAGGACATACCTTTGCTCTACCCATGCTGTTGGGAAACTGTTTAATGATGTCACTTCCAGTCTATGATGTGGCTAACCCTTTTCTTCTTCTTTCACCATGCTAAAAAGTTTAAGGTAACAGGGTTGCATGCAAGTTGTGGGACACGGGTTTCTTGCATAATAATACTTATTTAAAACATTATGTTTTATTAAAAAAATGTTTCCCCATCTACAAGAGACATCTATGAACAAAACAATACAAAAGAAAGTAGATTTAAATGTCATTTTGACAGTTTTTATTGGAGTTCAATTTGGTCACCAAGGGTCTGGGACAAGAGAAAAAATGCATATTAGGGGATACTCCAGACTTATTTGGTATTTTAAAAAATATTTTCAAATCACTTTTTCTTCCAGTTTATTTAGTTGGTCTCTGGACACCTGGACCACCTGACACTTGCTTTGCACCAAGTGTCAGGTGGAGCCCTATAACAGGGATTATTGTTGGAATATTGAGCTATTTAACTCTGATTTTACTAAAAAAACATATCACAGCAGCTTTAAGTGTAAATGAAGTCCTGAAGGTTGTGGTGTCTCTTGAACAGATTGAAGAAATGACCTCAGACGTCATGAACATCGCTGCCCTGGGTCGACCTTTCACCCTAGGAATGCTCTATGATGCCTGCAAAGATGAACTGATCCCAGGTAAGTCTTGACATTGACATATAAACTAATATTATATTTAAAACAGTACTGTATATAGTATATCTGTGAACAGGTTCAGGAAATGTCTGAGCTGCTCTGGTCCCTGGCCAATGAATCTAGTTCTCAGATTAACTCATTCATGTTTGGTTGGACCCCAACAAATGTCACATCATCCTGATTTTAATAGTTTGTTCAGTGAAAATTTTAATTCTGACCCAAAATCGATCGTTCTCTCTAACCTCTCTAATCATGTCATAATTGAAATATGATTCTTTGACCACATCATGAAGCCCGATCCAAGATCCAAGTCCACAGTGATTTCCTGCTTTATGACACAACTGATGTTTTCCAATTTCTTTAGGTTTGACATTGTGGGATAAAAATACTCTAAAAGAGAAGACAAGTGAAACGTCTCAAAAAACCAGTAACTTTAAAGTTTCTGCATCCGACTCCATTGAATCCAAGTCCTCTCTGATGGATATTGAAGCTTCTCTGAAGGCCAGTTTCATGAGTGGACTGATTGAAGTTGGAGGATCTGCCAAGTATCTGAATGATACGAAGAAATCCAAGAATCAGAGCAGAGTGACGTGTCAGTACAAAGCTACCACACACTTCAAACAGTTATCAGTGATTCAACATGAAACCCTAAACGCCCAACAGAAAGATGTCATCAAGAAGGGCACAGCAACACATGTAGTCACAGGAATCCTTTATGGGGCAGATGCTTTCTTTGTGTTTGACAGTGAGAAGTTAGAAGCCAGCAGCGTTCAGAACATCCAGGGCCACATGGAGGCTGTGATCAAGAAGATCCCCTCATTTAATATTGAGGGTAAAGTTGACATCAAGCTGACTGATAAAGAAAAAAAACTGATCAAGAAATTCTCCTGCAAATTCTACGGAGACTTCATTCTTGAAAGAAACCCTACAACATTTGTAGAGGCAGTGAAGACCTATGCAGAACTTCCAAAGCTGCTGAGAAAAAATGGAACAGATACTGTTCCTCTGAAGGTCTGGCTGATGCCTCTGAAGGTCTTTGACACTGCTGCAGCTGAGCTGAAGAGAGAGATCAGTGTTGGATTAGTGGGGAAGATGCAGGACGCTCTTGAAGATTTAAGAAAAATACAAATGAGATGCAACGATTCTCTGGACGACGCAGTGGTGGAGAATTTTCCACAGATCCAAGACGACTTAAACAAGTTCAAAAACTGTTGTGATCGTTACGTATGTAACCTCAAGACGACCATGGCGAAAAAACTTCTCTCCATCCGTGCAGGTAAAGAAGACCAGAGCTCAGTAGCGAAACTCCTTGAAGACAGAAAGAAGTCTCCATTCAGTCGTGAAAAACTAAACAAGTGGCTGGATCATAAAGAGAGAGAGATCAACGTCATCAGGTCCTGTGTGGAAATGATGGAGGGAACAAAGATCGTCCCAAATCAGTCAGAGCTGGACAGAGAGGTTCTTGCTGCAGGTGTCGATCACGCTGTGTGCTTCGTCTTCACCTCCCTGCAGAGTGCTGACCCCGGCCTGGATGCGATGGAGAACTACCTGGATTCACCGAAAGGAAGTACCAATGAAGTCCCATGGTACTACTCAGATGAAGTTTTAACCAAAATGAGAGAAAAAGCCAAATCTTTCCAAGATATTGCCAAATCTTTGAAGAGCAGCAGCAAATTCTGTTTCCTGGTAGCGGCCATCGCAAACGAAAAATACACCGGAGCAACCATCTACCAGTACAGGAATGGCATTCTGCGAACTGAGGATTTATTTGATGTGGAGACTGTCACAGACAGAAGAGATTTAATCTGTTGTAAGTATTTTATTTTCACTGTAAGACAAATCAGAACAAACGAGTCTCCTTCAGAAACCTGACTGCTCGTTCCTTTTATTACTCTCAGACTTCATTTGAAGCTCTTCTTAGAAAAGTCCTGCAGATTTTCTCGGAGCCGACACTGAAACTGATTTATAGACTTCAAGTGAAATGAGCGACAGTACTGTGGATGCACAGTGGTTAAAGAAGTACTCAGATCCTTTAATTAAGTAAAAGTACCAGAACAATAATAGAAAATGACTCCATACAAGTTAGTCCTGCATTCAAAAGATTACTGTAGTAAAATTATACAGCTGTTATCAGCAAAACATCATCAAAGTATCTGAAGCAGAAGTAGATATTTTTATATATGTGTGTAAGAACACAGCTGGACGGAGGCTGAGATCTGAGAGTTTAATGACCAACGACTGCTCCACTGTAACTGTTGGCTACATGACAGTCAAACATCATCAACTGGAAGTTGGAACTGAAAGTATCTCAAAGTGAAATATTGACTTTCCACCACTGTCCATGAACAGTACGTAGGAGCATGTGACTGAATGTTCACATATCTGAGCCTATCCTTTCAAAAGTGTTCATAATAATCAATAAATGTATTTTCAGTATGAATTGTGATCATGATCACGTCTCGTTCTCTCCATCAGACGCCTGTGATCTCACTCTGGACCCACACACAGCAAACAACCATCTCACTCTGTCTGAGGGAAACAAGAAGGTGACAAATGGACCAAGACAGTCGTATCCTCACTGCCCACAGAGATTTGATCATCAGCCTCAGGTTCTGTGCAGAGAGGAGCTGACTGGGCGCCACTACTGGGAGGTGAAGTGGGGAAATGATTGTATCGCTGCAGGTGTTTGCTACAGAGGGATGTCAAGGAAAGGAGACGGCGACCAGTCCGAGCTCGGAGGGAATAAACTGTCCTGGTGTTTAGGATATATCCGGAGCTCAGGTTCAGCACATCTCTCTGCATTTCATGATGATAGGGAACGTGATTTACCTGTTCCTCCTGCCTTCACCCGTCTGGGAGTGTATCTGGACTGGCCTGCTGGCACTCTGTCTTACTATAAGGTCTCATCTGACACTCTGAGTCACATCTACACCTTCGACACCAAGTTCACTGAGCCTGTTTACCCAGCCTTCATGCTTTGGAAGGGATCCAGCATGTTTCTGTGTCTGTAAACTTGTCAGCACATGATTCAGTTCAGATTCAGTTCAGTTCACTGAAATCACTGATTCAAATGTTTGATTGTGAAGCGTCATCATGTCAGTCACATAACAATGTTAAATAATATAACGCTTCTTTATGTTTGAGTGTCTTTAGTGCACGTCATCATGTTTGAGTGTCTTTAGTGCACGTCATCATGTTTGAGTATATTTAGTGCACGTCATCATGTTTGAGGGTATTTAGTGCACGTCATCATGTTTGAGTATCTTTAGTGCACGTCATCATGTTTGAGTATATTTAGTGCACGTCATCATGTTTGAGGGTATTTAGTGCACGTCATCATGTTTGAGTATCTTTAGTGCACGTCATCATGTTTGAGTATATTTAGTGCACGTCATCATGTTTGAGGGTCTTTAGTGCACATGTCATCATGTTTGAGTATCTTTAGTGCACATGTAACCATGTTTGAGTATATTTAGTGCACGTCATCATGTTTGAGTATATTTAGTGCACGTCATCATGTTTGAGGGTATTTAGTGCACGTCATCATGTTTGAGGGTCTTTAGTGCACGTCATCATGTTTGAGGGTATTTAGTGCACGTCATCATGTTTGAGTGTCTTTAGTGCACGTCATCATGTTTGAGTGTCTTTAGTGCACGTCATCATGTTTGAGGGTCTTTAGTGCACGTCATCATGTTTGAGTATATTTAGTGCACGTCATCATGTTTGAGGGTATTTAGTGCACGTCATCATGTTTGAGTGTCTTTAGTGCACATGTAATCATGTTTGAGTGTCTTTAGTGCACGTCATCATGTTTGAGTATCTTTAGTGCACGTCATCATGTTTGAGGGTATTTAGTGCACGTCATCATGTTTGAGTATCTTTAGTGCACGTCATCATGTTTGAGGGTATTTAGTGCACGTCATCATGTTTGAGGGTCTTTAGTGCACATGTCATCATGTTTGAGTATATTTAGTGCACATGTCATCATGTTTGAGGGTATTTAGTGCACGTCATCATGTTTGAGGGTATTTAGTGCACGTCATCATGTTTGAGGGTATTTAGTGCACGTCATCATGTTTGAGTATCTTTAGTGCACGTCATCATGTTTGAGGGTATTTAGTGCACATGTCATCATGTTTGAGGGTATTTAGTGCACGTCATCATGTTTGAGTATCTTTAGTGCACGTCATCATGTTTGAGGGTATTTAGTGCACATGTCATCATGTTTGAGGGTATTTAGTGCACGTCATCATGTTTGAGTATCTTTAGTGCACATGTCATCATGTTTGAGTATATTTAGTGCACGTCATCATGTTTGAGGGTATTTAGTGCACGTCATCATGTTTGAGTATCTTTAGTGCACGTCATCATGTTTGAGGGTATTTAGTGCACGTCATCATGTTTGAGTATCTTTAGTGCACGTCATCATGTTTGAGGGTCTTTAGTGCACATGTCATCATGTTTGAGGGTATTTAGTGCACGTCATCATGTTTGAGGGTATTTAGTGCACATGTCATCATGTTTGAGGGTATTTAGTGCACGTCATCATGTTTGAGGGTATTTAGTGCACGTCATCATGTTTGAGTATCTTTAGTGCACATGTCATCATGTTTGAGGGTCTTTAGTGCACATGTCATCATGTTTGAGGGTATTTAGTGCACGTCATCATGTTTGAGTATCTTTAGTGCACATGTCATCATGTTTGAGGGTATTTAGTGCACGTCATCATGTTTGAGTATCTTTAGTGCACGTCATCATGTTTGAGTGTCTTTAGTGCACGTCATCATGTTTGAGTGTCTTTAGTGCACGTCATCATGTTTGAGGGTCTTTAGTGCACGTCATCATGTTTGAGTATATTTAGTGCACGTCATCATGTTTGAGGGTATTTAGTGCACGTCATCATGTTTGAGTGTCTTTAGTGCACATGTAATCATGTTTGAGTGTCTTTAGTGCACGTCATCATGTTTGAGTATCTTTAGTGCACGTCATCATGTTTGAGGGTATTTAGTGCACGTCATCATGTTTGAGTATCTTTAGTGCACGTCATCATGTTTGAGGGTATTTAGTGCATGTCATCATGTTTGAGGGTCTTTAGTGCACATGTCATCATGTTTGAGGGTATTTAGTGCACGTCATCATGTTTGAGGGTATTTAGTGCACATGTCATCATGTTTGAGGGTATTTAGTGCATGTCATCATGTTTGAGGGTATTTAGTGCACGTCATCATGTTTGAGGGTATTTAGTGCACGTCATCATGTTTGAGTATCTTTAGTGCACATGTCATCATGTTTGAGGGTCTTTAGTGCACATGTCATCATGTTTGAGGGTCTTTAGTGCACATGTCATCATGTTTGAGGGTATTTAGTGCACGTCATCATGTTTGAGTATCTTTAGTGCACGTCATCATGTTTGAGGGTCTTTAGTGCACATGTCATCATGTTTGAGGGTATTTAGTGCACATGTCATCATGTTTGAGGGTCTTTAGTGCACATGTCATCATGTTTGAGGGTCTTTAGTGCACATGTCATCATGTTTGAGGGTCTTTAGTGCACATGTCATCATGTTTGAGGGTATTTAGTGCACGTCATCATGTTTGAGGGTATTTAGTGCACGTCATCATGTTTGAGTATCTTTAGTGCACATGTCATCATGTTTGAGGGTCTTTAGTGCACATGTCATCATGTTTGAGGGTCTTTAGTGCACATGTCATCATGTTTGAGGGTATTTAGTGCACGTCATCATGTTTGAGGGTATTTAGTGCACGTCATCATGTTTGAGGGTATTTAGTGCACGTCATCATGTTTGAGGGTATTTAGTGCACATGTCATCATGTTTGAGGGTATTTAGTGCACGTCATCATGTTTGAGGGTATTTAGTGCACGTCATCATGTTTGAGTATCTTTAGTGCACATGTCATCATGTTTGAGGGTCTTTAGTGCACATGTCATCATGTTTGAGGGTCTTTAGTGCACATGTCATCATGTTTGAGGGTCTTTAGTGCACATGTCATCATGTTTGAGGGTATTTAGTGCACGTCATCATGTTTGAGGGTATTTAGTGCACGTCATCATGTTTGAGGGTATTTAGTGCACATGTCATCATGTTTGAGGGTATTTAGTGCACGTCATCATGTTTGAGGGTATTTAGTGCACGTCATCATGTTTGAGTATCTTTAGTGCACATGTCATCATGTTTGAGGGTCTTTAGTGCACATGTCATCATGTTTGAGGGTCTTTAGTGCACATGTCATCATGTTTGAGGGTATTTAGTGCACGTCATCATGTTTGAGTATCTTTAGTGCACGTCATCATGTTTGAGGGTCTTTAGTGCACATGTCATCATGTTTGAGGGTATTTAGTGCACGTCATCATGTTTGAGTGTCTTTAGTGCACATGTCATCATGTTTGAGGGTCTTTAGTGCACATGTCATCATGTTTGAGGGTATTTAGTGCACGTCATCATGTTTGAGTATCTTTAGTGCACGTCATCATGTTTGAGGGTCTTTAGTGCACATGTCATCATGTTTGAGGGTATTTAGTGCACGTCATCATGTTTGAGTATCTTTAGTGCACGTCATCATGTTTGAGGGTCTTTAGTGCACATGTCATCATGTTTGAGGGTCTTTAGTGCACATGTCATCATGTTTGAGGGTCTTTAGTGCACGTCATCATGTTTGAGGGTATTTAGTGCACGTCATCATGTTTGAGTATCTTTAGTGCACGTCATCATGTTTGAGGGTATTTAGTGCATGTCATCATGTTTGAGGGTCTTTAGTGCACATGTCATCATGTTTGAGGGTATTTAGTGCACGTCATCATGTTTGAGGGTATTTAGTGCACATGTCATCATGTTTGAGGGTATTTAGTGCACGTCATCATGTTTGAGGGTATTTAGTGCACGTCATCATGTTTGAGTATCTTTAGTGCACATGTCATCATGTTTGAGGGTCTTTAGTGCACATGTCATCATGTTTGAGGGTATTTAGTGCACGTCATCATGTTTGAGTATCTTTAGTGCACATGTCATCATGTTTGAGGGTATTTAGTGCACGTCATCATGTTTGAGTATCTTTAGTGCACGTCATCATGTTTGAGTGTCTTTAGTGCACGTCATCATGTTTGAGTGTCTTTAGTGCACGTCATCATGTTTGAGGGTCTTTAGTGCACGTCATCATGTTTGAGTATATTTAGTGCACGTCATCATGTTTGAGGGTATTTAGTGCACGTCATCATGTTTGAGTGTCTTTAGTGCACGTCATCATGTTTGAGTATCTTTAGTGCACGTCATCATGTTTGAGGGTATTTAGTGCACGTCATCATGTTTGAGTATCTTTAGTGCACGTCATCATGTTTGAGGGTATTTAGTGCATGTCATCATGTTTGAGGGTCTTTAGTGCACATGTCATCATGTTTGAGGGTATTTAGTGCACGTCATCATGTTTGAGGGTATTTAGTGCACATGTCATCATGTTTGAGGGTATTTAGTGCACGTCATCATGTTTGAGGGTATTTAGTGCACGTCATCATGTTTGAGTATCTTTAGTGCACATGTCATCATGTTTGAGGGTCTTTAGTGCACATGTCATCATGTTTGAGGGTATTTAGTGCACGTCATCATGTTTGAGTATCTTTAGTGCACGTCATCATGTTTGAGGGTCTTTAGTGCACATGTCATCATGTTTGAGGGTCTTTAGTGCACATGTCATCATGTTTGAGGGTCTTTAGTGCACATGTCATCATGTTTGAGGGTATTTAGTGCACGTCATCATGTTTGAGTATCTTTAGTGCACATGTCATCATGTTTGAGGGTATTTAGTGCACGTCATCATGTTTGAGTGTCTTTAGTGCACATGTCATCATGTTTGAGGGTCTTTAGTGCACATGTCATCATGTTTGAGGGTATTTAGTGCACATGTCATCATGTTTGAGGGTCTTTAGTGCACATGTCATCATGTTTGAGGGTCTTTAGTGCACATGTCATCATGTTTGAGGGTATTTAGTGCACATGTCATCATGTTTGAGGGTCTTTAGTGCACATGTCATCATGTTTGAGGGTCTTTAGTGCACGTGTAATCCTGTGCTCTGAGCATTAATAAAGTGTGACATTACTGGAAGAGATGTTTGTCTCAGTCTTCTTTGTCAGAGTGGAATTGTACAGTGCCTCTACTTCTTCTCCACTGCAGTTGACAGCTGTAGTTACTTTACAAATTCAGATTTTTACACACAAAACATACAAAGGTTTATAAAACATGATGTTTTGTTATAAATTAAACTTCTCAACAGTTTATACGAGAACAGCTGAGACAGTTAGTCTATCAACAGTTCCTGAGTCAGCGTCACAGCTGGTTTCAGATTTGCTGCTTTTCCTTTGAATGATTTCAATGTGTTTGTAACAGTGTTGAGGTTTGGACTGAACAAACACTGTGAAGGTGTTACTCTGAGCTCTGGCTCATTGTCACCACATTTCAACAAACAATCAGTGGATTCATGGAGAAAATAATCAGCAGATGAATTCAAAATGAAAATGATCATTAGCTGCAGTCTTATACAAATAATACACAACCAACAAAAGGTTGTTGTTGTTTCCATGAAACTTCACACTTTAATTCATCAAATGAGTCCCAAACAAACCGAAACTACACCGATCAGCCAACATTATAACCTCTGACAGGTGACGTGTGTAACATTGATTATCTCGTTACAATGGCACCTGTCAGTGGAGGATATATTCATCAGCAAGTGAACAGCTTGTCCTCAAAATTGATCGTGGAAGCAGGAAATATGGACAAGCTTAAGGATCTGAGCGGCTATGACATGGGCCAAAGAGTGATGGCTCGATGACCCGGTCAGCGCATCTCCAGAACTGCAGGTCTTGGTGTGTGTGTGTGTGTGTGTGTGTGTCACAGCGGGCTACAATAACCTGGAGGTGGCAGAGTACCTGCTGCAGCACGGAGCGGAGGTCAACTCTCAAGACAAAGGAGGACTGATTCCTCTGCACAACGCTGCCTCCTACGGGGTGAGGAGGGGATCACACACACACACACACACACACACACACACTCTCACACAGTCACACACTCAAAGTGTCCTCTGATTGATGAGCTGCTGATTGAAGAGACAGAAAGTGGACACACCACTGGTGTGTGTGTGTGTGTGTGTGTGTGTGTGTGTGTGTGTGTGTGTGTGGCTCTTGAGGCCTCAGATCAGTTGATTAAATCCTCTCTTCTCTATTCGTCCCTCGCTCTCTCCACGCCTCTCTTTATCTCTTTGTGGTGTCAGCATGAAAACATCCAGCATTGTGACCTGAAGGTGCAAAATGTAAGAAGTTCAGTTGAAAACATTTTAAGAAATAAACTAAAATTATCCCCAGACTGTGAAGAAATACCAGTTCTGACGTCTGTGTGTTGTGCTGCAGAGATCTCTACTGAAGTTAGCATGCTAACCAGCTAGCCCTGTCCCGTCCCAGTCCATAGCTCCCAGACACAAACACTCCCCAGTGCGCCTTTTGCTCGCTAGCTGCACGGCTTGTCTTGTTTTCCAGCATGTAGACGTAGCCGCTCTGCTCATCAAGTATGACGCCTGCATGAACGCCACCGACAAGTGGGCGTTCACTCCGCTGCACGAGGCCGCTCAGAAGGGCCGGACGCAGCTGTGTGCCCTCCTATTGGCTCACGCTGCAGACCCCGCCCTCCGGAACCAGGAGGGACAGTCGCCGCTGGAGTCGCCTCCTTCCTTTTGCTTCTTTCTCCCTCCACCTCCTCCCTCTTTGCTTCTCCACCTTCATCTGGCTTCTGTCCTCCTCATCCTCTTCTTCCCTCTCTTTTCTACCCATCCTTATCTCCTCCCCCGTTTACTCCTCCTCCTCCTCCTGCAGGCCAATGACGTTCGGGCTTTGTTAACAGCAGCCGTGCCTCCCTCTTCTCTCCCCGGCTGTTATAAACCTCAGGTCATCGGTGTGGTGACCTCAGCTGCTCCACCTGTCGCCGTGGTCCCACCACTCCTCTCCTCATCTTCCTCCTCCTCTTCCTCCTCCTCCTCAGGTCTTGACACCACAACAGCAGCTACAACAGACAGCGATGCTACCGCTGCATCTAATGCTTCAAACTCGTTGTCTTATCTCAGATCCGAGGGTTTGGTTGGAGCCATGAAGACTTTGACTGTGTGGCATTGTTTGATTTGAATCATGCACACTCACACACCTGTGAGCCATCCTGACATGGTTACACACCAACAAATGAGGCAATGTGCCAGCAAGGGTGTGAAGAAGGACAAGAAGAAGAAGGACAAGAAGGACAAGAAGAAGAGGAGGAAGAAGAAGAAGACTGATGGCTAGCATTTTTTTAATCTGTCGTCGTAAATGTTTTATAAGGAAATATGGTTATAATGGGTGAAGCAACATAATTATTAAAGTTACAGTTCACCCAAACATCATTACGTCCTCACCCCCATGCTGATGGAAAGTCCAGACTCCAGAAGCCAGAAACTCTCTGTGAAGAGGTTCACAAGCTCGAGGGTGTAAACAACAGCTGCATTTACTCACACTGTGTTTTGACCACTTGGGGGCAGCAGAGTAAACTGTAGACACAACATTTAACACAGCCAGTGTGTGTGTGTGTGTGTGTGTGCGTGTGTGCGTGTACAGATCACTCTGGATGTGCTGGTGGAGATGGGTCACCGCGAGCTGAAGGAGATCGGCATCAACGCCTACAGACACAAGATCATTAAAGGAGTGGAGAGGCTCATCAGTGGGCCGCAGAGTGAGCACACACACACACACACACACACACACACACACACACACACACACACACACACACACACATTGCATCAAATGCAAGAAAAGATTTGTTAAGCGAATATGTTCTTGATCTGTGTGTGTGTGTGTGTGTGTGTGTGTGTGTGTGTGTGTGTGTGTGTGTGCGTTCCAGTCAGTGGAGGAGGAGGTGCAGGTCATCTTTACTATTTCTACAGCTGTTTATAATAATCATAATTATAATAATGATTATAACACTAATGTCAATAGTGAAAAGCTGTGAAAATATCTCAGGTTTTTAACTTTTTGAAGTTTGTTTGCATTAAAAAAGGAAGAGCGAGCAATGATTTCCACTTTTCACCTGGTTACAGGAACCACCGCTGTCAGAGTTCACCACTCAGTGATCTAAAGAGAAAATCTGAAACTTCTTTTAGTTAAATTAAATTAAATTACAGAGGCAGGATCAGTAGCCTACTACAGTGCTGATAGAGATGATGAAGACAATGATATCAACTGCTTTATGATTTAGACAGGGTGTTTTTATAGATATTAAAGGCTTTAACAACATAAATGTCAGAGTAGGAGTGGTCTTCAGATTTAACCAAAGAAAACGTTGTTTGTGTTGATCAGATGGTCAGGAGTCTTCAACAGGTACACACTTGTCAAGGTGGCGTTATTATGGATCACACTGCTTTAACTTGCAAGAGCAGCCCTTCATTGCCTCTGGTGGCAGGGGCGGACTTACCATTAGGCAAAACTAGGCGGTTGCCTAGGGCCCCACGTTCCTGAGGGCCCCATAAAAATCCTCATACACTTGTGGTTAGTACAGTTATTACTTATTTGCGCACATTAATTATGTTTTTGATTAAAATCCTCTCGCTAAAATGCAGCAGAATGCTAATCGTATTATGTGTGTGTCTCCACTACATTGGATCAGTCCATCTTACTGCGCATGTGCAGAACGGATCCAGGAAGACGGCAGCAAAACGAAAACAAACGGCGCGAAGTGGCGAGAGAAGAAGAGGAGAGTATAGAAGAGAAAAGTAAAGAAAAGAGACAGATGAAGAGAAGCTGCCCCAGCCGAGCTGACAAGAGGAGAGAGAAGGAGGAAACAGAAAGCTCATTTTGAAGTAAGCTTTGAATTTCGTTTCTATTTGCTACAGAGGCTGAGAAAACATCAGAAACTATGTAACTTAAGGAAGTTATTAACAACTACTACCCCCAAGATGGAGATACACTGTTCAATTTTAGGAACTGTATTCAAATCTAAATGAAATTTAAAATTAACTTGTTAAGGACACAGTGTTTCAATGGGCCACATGCCAAGGCTCTTTTAATGATCAGTAGCTGGGATAGATAACTCTAAAAGGTCAAATATGACATTTCTAAAATGATATGGGTCAAAATCTTGATCAAAGATGTAAAGCCAGTGATTTATACAATTGCATTCAATGTTCAGACCTTAAAGCTCTGACTCAGCTGCTGGGACTTCACTTGTAAAATAGATTATAAAAATGACCCACGCTACATTTTTTACATCTGCAGCAATGTCAGTTCAAAATGTTATCAACTGATGCGTGTCCCTGAATACATGTTTTGTAGTCAGAGCTAACAGAGAGAAACTTCTTCTATCTTGCTAGGTGTTGACGTAACTGTCTGTGTCTTCCTGTTTCCGTCAGCGTGACTAGCTGAAATCCATGCAGGATGCAATCATTGTATCGCCTCTTGTTTTACATCTCTAAATATTTTTTTGTAATTTTTATAATTTTTTATCAATTGTTATATGTAAATATTAGCAATTTATTTCAATAGCTTCCAGGTCATGTGACCAATTGACTCAAAATCATGTTGGGATCATGTAACTGCACTGGCTGCATGAGATACGCCTCTTGTTTTTACATTTTACATCTTTTCATATTTTTTAGTAATTTTTATTATTTTCTGTTAATTTTTGTATGTAAATATTAGCATGTTAGCTCAATAGCTTCCTGGTCATGTGACCAATTGACTCAAAATCAGTGTGGGATCATGTAACTACACTGGCTGCATGAGATACGCCTCTTGTTTTTAAGTTTTACATCTTTTCACATTTTTTATTAATTTTTACATTTATATATTAGCATTTTAATATTTATATTTAGCATATTAACATTAAATGAAGCAGCAGCAGTAGTAGAAGTTGTAGTAGTAACAGTTATAATAAAGTAGTTTCACCTGCTGTGTTTGTATCCATCATACTGTAACGGTTCCCTCTCAGGATCTCCGTCCATCCTCCGCCATCATCCATAAAGGTTTTGACGAGCGTCACGTCTACATCGGCGGGATGTTCGGCGCCGGGATCTACTTCGCCGAGAACTTGTCCAAGAGTAACCAGTACGTTCACGAGATCGGAGGAGGGACGGGCTGCCCGCTGCACAAAGACCGCTCCTGCTACACCTGTCACAGGTACTCGTTAATCAAAATATGACGGCCTATAAATGTCCGACATGGCTTTATTTCCACATCAGCGTCTCTACAAACTAAGAAACACACACACATATATATAATCTGTTCTTATGTAACAGTGAAACATCTGATGAAATCTTCAGACAGTAAGCAGTGAATGAGTTACTGTGTATATCTCTGTACAGTGAATGAATTTGTTTTCTTCATGTCACCATTTTACTTCTTGTGTTTTGCTTTTTGTTCCTCGCAGGCACCTGTTGTTCTGCAGGGTGACTCTGGGGAAATCCTTCCTGCAGTTCAGTGCCATGAAGATGGCTCACTCTCCGCCGGGTCACCACTCTGTCACCGGCAGAGCGTGAACAGCCTCGCTGTCTCACGTCATCTACAGAGGAGAGCAGGTCAGCAGTCTTATACATTTTTATTTATAGTTTATGTTTATCAATAGAAGTTTCTTTATTTAATTGTTATCAAGCCTCTGCACTGGCAGCAGCCGTAGCAAGTCCACCCCATTCTTCTGAATGCCACATCTTAGGAACGCCTTGAGGGAATTTCTTCAAATTTGGTACAAATCTCCACTAGATTTCTGTGGTCAAAGGTCACTGTCGTGTCATGGGGTCCGGTTCTTCCATTTCTCAGAAACACCTTGAGGGAATTTCATCAAATTTGGCAGAACGGACTCGGACTCGAGGAGGAGCTGATTAGATTTTGGTGGTCAAAGGTTTCTGTTTCTGTTTAAAGAGCAACATATGTTGTGATTGATGAAAACTTCTGAAATATTTCTGTGTGTAGCGCCCTCTAGACGTCAGGTCTATTTCACTGAGGTGCGCTCCCCAAGTTCGTTATGTTATCTTACAACCTCTTTATTAGTTAGCTAATTAATGCAATAGGGAAAGTACACTGTAACACCTTGTTTATTATCAACTGTTATTTATAGGGTTTTAACTGATCAAAATGCTTTTTACCACTGGTTATGTTTCACTTCTATGAATGGTTTTTAATCACTATGGTTCACAAATGAAATTAACCAACTTAACTTTATTCCTAATGTACCCTTTAACTTGTACTTCTCCTTCTGAACACTCTTCAGTCAAAAAACACAGTATAAGCAACAATATGGACACTATGCAAGGTGAAAGAAATAACCACATGTACGTGTTAACAATTTACTTTAGTAAATATTCAACAACACACAATATTTGAATCTTGGAAAAATAACAAACAATAATTAGGGTTAGAGTTTTCAAGTCCTCCTGTTTCAGGTAAGTTTCAGTCAATAACCCAAAATAAAAAATATCTCGACAGTTCAAGTAAACACAAATGTCTCTTCAGTATCCAAAAATAGCAATTCAATATCAAAACACAAACACCAGAAATATTACAACTAAAGCCGGCACTCTTACTAATTAAATGAAAATAAAATGGGTACCCTTTAAACCAGAGGATCGGTGCAGGCCTGAGACGTCGCTTGAGTTCAGGAAAGGCTCACTCCAACATGGCTGCTCCGCGCCTCGCGCAGACAGAAGACAAAAGGAAAATCCACCGTTGACAATGACCTCACTGAAATGGAGTCGTCCTAGTCCGTATGGTCCGACAGCGGGTTGCAGGGACGTGGGCCGTAGACGAATCCCTCCAGCTCCAGATGATGTCTGTGGTCAACAGTCACACACGGTCTCTCCAGCAGGTGTGTTCACACAACAGGCAAATGTCGGCTTCACTTAGGGAAGTGCTGCGGTAGCGCCTCGTTCGTGAAGTCAGGCAAGCTAGCATGAGCTATGCTAACTGTAGCTGTACTCTTCGCGGACCTTTCTGTCCGAAGTCCGCCTCGTTTCAACTCGACAAGAGGTTAAGTCCAATGAACAGTCACAACGAGACTCTCAGTCCGATTATCTCGTGACTTTCCCTTAACCAACGTCTTTCAATGTGTTTTCGGGCCGTAGCTCCGCTCCGCCATGCAACTCCTCGCATGCGTCCCTCTCCTGCGTCTCCCCTTCCGCATTCAGGTGACCTCTCACACCCCCACGATCTCGCGGGATTACCTCAGATAAATACCACTTAAACCAATATATAATTTCACATTAAACTATTATTCTTACACAAAATGAGTGCTTTTCTCAACCCACCATTCACTCCTCTATATCTTTAACCGGGTTACATGTGTTTTAATATGAACCACACGAATACCATAAAAGTATGGAAACATTAGGTCTAATGTATGTTGATGTGTGATGTGTGAGGCGTCGACCTTTGGCTCTCCATCGCTGTGAGGTCAGCGTCAGGTTTCCTTTGAAGGGCAGAGTGGTTCTCCTGCATAAAAGAGCAGGACGGCAGAGAGTCGCTGTATAAGTGGAGAGCGCAGCTTGTGCTCAGATGATTGGACGTGTAATGTCTTCTGCCAAAACCAATAGCCGCTCCGAAGTGGCACTTCACAATCCAGCATGAATAGATGTCCACTCGAGCAATCAGCGGTGCTATTAGTGTCTGAAATTACATGTGGTGGTCGGCTTCAGATGACAGCGGCAGGAGTGAAGAGATGAAGAGGAGCTGAGAGCACAGAACGTTTTCTGCCTCTGGATCTTTTTTCTGCAAGTTTAGAGATATAATGTGTGATGTATGACTGATGAGTTGTAATGTTACATTATCCCAAATGTTTCCAACAATGTTCAAACCACAGAAATCCTGAAGGTAACGGTGCGTTTCATTTGGTCGCCTGTCGTGCGTGCATTTTCTTTTCAAAATAAAAGCCAGAAGATGCTGTTAGAGCTGTTTGATCGTGCAAAATATCACCTTTGACAGCAACTATTATTTGATACTATCTAATATTGACCCAAGCCTAGATGTCAGTAGTCCCGTTTTGTAGCCTTCACCTTGTTTTTATAATGTATTGTTTATTATTGTATTAATAAAAGGAAGAAGAAATGTCTTGTTGTTACTGAGTGTCGGTGAACGCCTCTCTGCCGCCCACAGGCCTATCCAGAGTTCCTGATCACTTACCAGATCATGAAGCCTGACGAGTCTGCAGATGGATGAGGAGAAAATAAGAAATGCAGACAAGGAGCGCTCATCTTCTCCCGTCAGTCGAGCCTTTGCATTACTAACTGCATGCACGAAGAAAAACTTTATTTAAACAATGTATAAAACATGTAGGTTTCTATTAGACGTATGTTTTTGTTTTTGCTGTTTTTCTATCATTTGTTTTATGCACTTTATTTATATTTTATGACCACGATGTGATGTGACTGTTGATTTTATCCTTGTCCCTAATTTACAAACTCCAGGAAGGCAGAATTGTCTTGATCCAAACAGCAACGTGTCGTTTTTAAACCGAAGTGACATTAAAATGAAGAAAACAGTTTGAAACAAAGGCAGTCGTCTGAAACTGGTCAGCAGGACACGCCGATGTTTTTAAAGTGACTCATCCCTTCTGAGGAGCGATCGGTTGCTCTCCTGAACATTTCCAAAAAATCAGCTCTTTGTGTTGCCTGCGACATCCTAACGAGGTGAAGTGGTCATTTTATTTTATGATGTTGTGTATTCTTATTTTTTTGTATGAGCATGTCAGTTTAACATTTTTAATGTGAAAAAGTCTGAACTGGAGCTGGTTTTCTTTCTGACTTACTTCACGTTTTCTAAATCAGCCTTAATGAGAAGCGGCCTCAGATTGGATATTAATGTGGTTATCGGCCACTTATACGTGTCTCCTCTGAAGTGTTAACACACATGTTTGTGTTTGTCATCTGTTGTTCAGTGATCCAAATACATCTTCTCCTCAAAAACATCCAGATTTGTTGCCATAAAATCCGTCTGGAAAATGTCCCATCTAGTTTAAAATGTCCAGTTTTTTAAGGCTTTCCATCACCACCACCTCCTGACACGAGTCAGCTCATATTCATGGAATGTGCACGTGACACGTACACATTTGAACGTTTCTGTGAAAAACGTTAAATGCCAACATCGTGTTCTGGTGACTGGACTCACCTAACGACCGCTTTCTTAAATACATAACTAAACCCATAATTTGGTGATTTAAAACCTGTTTGTGTTTCTGCTGCAAACAGCAAATGAAAGATTTCCCATTTTCCATCATTTGAGCGCAGAACAGACTCAGTTTTAGTTTGGAGGAACACATTTCTGGGTCGATACTCAAACTCTGAGCAACAACTGAATGCTGTCTGAAGACCTTGTTCTTGATTACAGTAGTGATGCAGCAGCTCTCATGTATAAAAGGTAAACCCGGTCATGAAAAGGGTCTGGTATGAAACACGGTGAAGGTAAATAACGGCAGCCCGGTCAGATGGTCCCGGCTGTGTGCCCTCTGGTCTTCACTTTTCTTGCGTATCCATTTGCCTCAGCCTCTGTCAGTGTAAACGACAGTCACGCTCAGTTGTGCTTAAATTACAGTCGAGGCTTCCTGAATTCGAGTCTTTACAGTTTTGATTGTGCAGAGAGCGACAGACCAACTTTCTCCAGTTTAAGACAAAAATCATTTAAAGAAGCCATTTGTAAGAAATAGATTTCCGTGTCTCACTCACAACTCGTCCCAAAGCATCACTTTGACGAGTTGCGAACAGAAAACTCTTGCATATAGCACCTTTAACTGAATCATTGGAAGTATCAGTTATCAAATATATTCTTTGACAGAATTGATGAAATTTTAGAGGCTCCACAATGTTAGCCTCGTTATTTAGAAAATGAATACCACAGGGAGACACTGGGGGTGGTAAAGTTATCCGTTTCAATATCATGTAAGTGCGTGACAAAATACACAAACTAGTTATGACTACATTTTGTTTCTTTATTGACAATTTCAGTCACTCCAACATGGAAACAGTTGCAGGAAGGCTGCAGCTCACCCTGCAAGACAAAGAAGAGGGTTAAAGTGAGTGATGAACGTTACAGAACAGCTTAGACAGACTTCAGTTGACTTACCATGTGGGACACCGGGTCCTCCTTTGGGTCCAGTCACTGGTGGAGACTTGCTTGGTGCTTTGACGGCCCTGAAGGGATAGACTGGTGGTTCAGGGTACTCGGGGGAGTACTGAGTGTGGGACAGGACTTCTCGTGCTCGCTGGTAGCCGTTCCTGGACTGGACGATGTAGGACGAAGGCGGCAGAGGGGACGTCTCACTCGCGCTCTGAGGACCCTGGTCGCCAGAGTCCCAGCCGCTGAGGTCTGGGAAAGGACGCGACGGCATCCAGTCGCTCGGGTCGTAGAACGAGGCGTCAGCGCCCCCTGCAGGCTGCCCGACCCAAGGAAGGCCTGGAGGACCAGCGTTGGCGTAAGAGACAGGCGCTACGTTGTACCCAGAGCTCGGACCAGAGTCGTAGGCTGCGGCCGTGTTCCCAGCAGGGTACGCGAAGCCAGAACCAGGAGCCTCGTAGACGGAGCCCAGGTTCGACGCACCGCTGGTTCCAGAAACAGGCTGAGGCTGCACGGAGAAGCTCGGAGTCTTCTTCCCAGTGCCCACAGGAGGGCTGACGTACCCGGCGCTCAGGGAAGACGCTGCAGGAGACCTGGAACCTGAAGTCACGACGTACCTGCTGGGATCAAAACTCTGCGACGAGCCTGCAGCCGACAAGCCTGCTTCACGCTGCAGGGACACCAGAGGAGGACGCGAGCCTTCAGACTGAAGGTTTGATCCAGGAGCAGGTCCACCAGCAGAGCCCCGTGTAGCGGTGTAGGGATATCTGTAGTCTGGACACAGATTGTGACGAGGGGAGAAGCTGAAACTCAAGTTCTTGCAGTGCAAACACACAAATTCATGTTTAAAGTGGCTTTTTTAACTAAACCAGAACTCTCACAGAAAGCTTCATCCAACCAGACAACTGGAGTCAGGAAATAAAGTTCATGTTTCAACAACCAGATCAACTCCAGTGACGGCAGATTAACATGTCTCGTGTTCTTATCTGAAGTGTTGCGACTGATGTTTGAGCTGGACTTCATGAACAGAGACAGCAGGTGTGAGAGGACAGGTAGAGGACTCTGCTGAGCGTTTGGTCGTTTCCGTGTCACAATGTTCAGCCTGAACACAGAAAGCTGAGTTGTCGTCGCTTCAGTCAGCAGACAGTCAAAAGTGAGACTCACCTCCTTTAGTTGCAGGAAAACAAGCGGCGCTGCTGAACAGCACACAGATCCAAGAAAGCCTGTAAGAGAGTGACGGCAGGTGAGACTCAGCTGAACTCCAGCAGCTGTATTGTTGCTCAAAGTGAAAACAAATCCATTCAGTCACCTTCCAAAGAGCCCGAGCGCCATGTTGGAGTCAGAGAGCAGCAGGTTGATCTTCAGCAGCCTGCTGGAGGTTTGTAGCCTGAAGCTTTGTGCTGTGAGCTGCATGAGGCTCCTCTGGTCTTATATCGGTGCTGCACCTGCTCTCTGCACTAATTAAGCTCATTAACCACACCTGGAGGACAATCAGCCCACACAGAGGCACAGCCTGTTTCCACTGGAGGAGGACAGAGAGTCTCAAGTTATTTTATTTTATTTATTTTATGTTATAAAATCATAATCTATGAATAGTAACTTGTAACTAAAGCTGTCAGGTAATATTTAGTCATCATAACTCTCAAAACAAGTTTAATCTGTTCGTGCTGCTCAAACAAAAACACAACAACTTGTTTTTAGTTTTTGAACCATTGAAAGTGCCGGCAGATGATTCTTGAAAATGACTTTAAAATGACACCTTTGATACAGAGGTGGGAAATAAAGTACAAAATACTTCATGACTGTACTTCAGTCCATGTTTCAGGTATCTGTACTGTACCTGAGTATCTCTGTGACTTTCCCTCTCTACATCTGAACACAAACAACCCAACATGTGGCTATTTGACGTCCTGGGAATGAGACTGAACGATCAACTATGTTTGTGGTGCGTTCAGGAACAGCTGGGACAAATCCTACTGACTCTACCTTTAACTTTAATAGTCTTTGAGTTATATTAATATGACGTGAGCTTCAGTTAGCTTTGACCACAAATGTCCTTCAGAGGGAGACTTTTTACTCTGATACTCTGAGTACATTTCAGAGGCTGTACTCGATTACTTTTACTGGAGTAAAGAAGCTGAATCAGTAACTGAAGTAAGCAGTCAAGATCTGAACTTCTCCTGGAGGACAGGATGTGTGGACTGTTGACACCTCTGCATCCATCAGTGTCTCCTGTGGTAATGATCACGGTGCTAAAACAAATGTAGCTCAGCTCACACAGATCGTCTCTCTGAATCGAGTGCAGCAGCAGTAAGTGTCACATCGCTGCGTCGCTGTTTGAAGCTTTTGTTCCACTTCGTCGAAGCGACTGCAGCCGCGTGGCAGCGAGGTCAAAGGTCAGGGAGCAAATCAGACAACAAACACAACCGGCTTTAAGAGCTGTCTGTGACACTCACTCCACTTTCATCTGCAGGAGGAGAAGAAGGCTGGGATTGTGTTGGAGCCTCTTTTCGTTCGCTCTCTGAAGCCACTTGAGCTCCACACAATACTCGACAGACGAGTCGCTGGATAGAAACAGAACTGAAACAGAGTTTATCCTCTCAGGGATGTTCAAGCTGCACAAATGTCGCACACTGATGAGTGAAGACACACGACTGAATCACAAATCACTGAAGAAACAAAAGAGGGAAGAGAGACTGTGTGAGTTTTATGTCTATAATCTCTGTCCAACTTACTGCAACATGACAGGGAGAGATAAACAGGAAGTGACCACATACACACACACACACACATACAGGAAGCTGGACATTAAACCCTGTGTGTGTAGATGAGCTGATAACAGACAGATTTACTCTCTCATGACTTCACAGGATCAGAAACTTACAGGACATACAGGAAGAAGTCATCCTTCAGTTTGTCACAAACACTCAACACACCCTAAGATGTGTGTATGAAACACTTTAATTAAAATAACTGTGACAAAAAATAACTTAAAACTTGAGACTCTCTGTCCTCCTCCAGTGGAAACAGGCTGTGCCTCTGTGTGGGCTGATTGTCCTCCAGGTGTGGTTAATGAGTTTAATTAGTGCAGAGAGCAGGTGCAGCACCGATATAAGACCAGAGGAGCCTCATGCAGCTCACAGCACAAAGCTTCAGGCTACAAACCTCCAGCAGGCTGCTGAAGATCAACCTGCTGCTCTCTGACTCCAACATGGCGCTCGGGCTCTTTGGAAGGTGACTGAATGGATTTGTTTTCACTTTGAGCAACAATACAGCTGCCGGAGTTCAGCTGAGTCTCACCTGCCGTCACTCTCTTACAGGCTTTCTTGGATCTGTGCGCTGTTCAGCAGCGCCGCTTGTTTTCCTGCAACTAAAGGAGGTGAGTCTCACTTTTGACTGTCTGCTGACTGAAGCGACGACAACTCAGCTTTCTGTGTTCAGGCTGAACATTGTGACACGGAAACGACCAAACGCTCAGCAGAGTCCTCTACCTGTCCTCTCACACCTGCTGTCTCTGTTCATGAAGTCCAGCTCAAACATCAGTCGCAACACTTCAGATAAGAACACGAGACATGTTAATCTGCCGTCACTGGAGTTGATCTGGTTGTTGAAACATGAAGAATTTTATTTCCTGACTCCAGTTGTCTGGTTGGATGAAGCTTTCTGTGAGAGTTCTGGTTTAGTTAAAAAGCCACTTTAAACATGAATTTGTGTGTTTGCACTGCAAGAACTTGAGTTTCAGCTTCTCCCCTCGTCACAATCTGTGTCCAGACTACAGATATCCCTACACCGCTACACGGGGCTCTGCTGGTGGACCTGCTCCTGGATCAAACCTTCAGTCTGAAGGCTCGCGTCCTCCTCTGGTGTCCCTGCAGCGTGAAGCAGGCTTGTCGGCTGCAGGCTCGTCGCAGAGTTTTGATCCCAGCAGGTACGTCGTGACTTCAGGTTCCAGGTCTCCTGCAGCGTCTTCCCTGAGCGCCGGGTACGTCAGCCCTCCTGTGGGCACTGGGAAGAAGACTCCGAGCTTCTCCGTGCAGCCTCAGCCTGTTTCTGGAACCAGCGGAGCGTCGAACCTGGGCTCCGTCTACGAGGCTCCTGGTTCTGGCTTCGCGTACCCTGCTGGGAACACGGCCGCAGCCTACGACTCTGGTCTGAGCTCTGGGTACAACGTAGCGCCCGTCTCTTACGCCAACGCTGGTCCTCCAGGCCTTCCTTGGGTCGGGCAGCCTGCAGGGGGCGCTGACGCCTCGTTCTACGACCCGAGCAACTGGATGCCGTCGCGTCCTTTCCCAGACCTCGGCGTCTGGGACTCTGGTGACCAGGGTCCTCGGAGCGCGAGTGAGACGTCCCCTCTGCCGCCTTCGTCCTACATCGTCCAGTCCAGGAACGGCTACCAGCGAGCACGAGAAGTCCTGTCCCACACTCAGTACTCCCCCGAGTACCCTGAACCACCAGTCTATCCCTTCAGGGCCGTCAAAGCACCAAGCAAGTCTCCACCGGTGACTGGACCCAAAGGAGGACCCGGTGTCCCACATGGTAAGTCAACTGAAGTCTGTCTAAGCTGTTCTGTAACGTTCATGACTCACTTTAACCCTCTTCTTTGTCTTGCAGGGTGAGCTGCAGCCTTCATGCAACTGTTTCCATGTTGGAGTGACTGAAACTGTTAATAAAAAAATGTGATCACATAAACTTGTGTGCTGTGTCGGCCATGTTTGTACTTTTACTTGAAGGTTAATATATAGTACCCAGAATTCATCACTAATCCTTTTGATGGTCAAGATCTCTTCAGCTTTGCAACACTGTAATTCAAATTAGTGCTGCATTCCCTCTGGAAAACAGACACTTAAAGGTCACAGATGACATTACAAAATGTTTGTTCCCTAAATCATTGTGCATTTTAAAAAACTGGGTCCAAATGTATCCTACTGCTGTGATGTCCAACTTGCATGACTGCGCCACTGCAGTGTTCCCTGTAGGATGCGTGTTGTCACCACACTTTGCAACATGCGTCACGTAGCGTAATGACAAGAGTCTTCACTTCCTGCTGCAAAAATGAATGCTCTCGAGCTATTCTGGCTTTTAATTTGGATTCAAACAGGATGTAAATGATCTCCTGCAGGCAGAAGGTCTGTCCATTGCAGTGAAGACGACAGCTCTCAGGTTCCAGCACTGCTTCACATCATCAAACCTTTTGTTTTTATGGTTTTGTCTTTCAGTTGTGCCCCAGATCACAAAACCCCCGTTCAACAGTTTCCACCTCCTTCTCTGGTTCACTGAAGTCGTGTTAATCTGCATGTTTAGTGAATCCTCCAGTGATTCTGTTCAAATGAATTCAATGTGGCACAAAACTGTAAATACAGTGACAGACCACTGCTGTCTCCTGTTCAGTTCAAGCATTTGAGACTAATGCTGCTTCACAACAGATTATTTTTTTCCCCCACTGAACACTAAAGCTGTTGATTAACGATGAGGTAACTAAATAAATTACAGGATTTGAGTTCAAAATGGAGGAAGATGAAGGTGTGTGTCCTTGGCCTTAAAGGTCAGAGGCTCCGTCCTCACTACAACATTGTCCCTTCAAAGGGACATTGAAACCTCCACTTACTGTCGACAGAGTTCTGACCCGTTACTCATACGGCCCGACCCCCCCCTCCCGTCAAACGATCCGGTCTGACAGTGACATATTGCCTGTTCATTCATGAAAACTATCTCGAAACACTCAGTCAAACAAGGTGGGGAATGAGAAATCTGCGGCGCTACTAGCCTAGTTGGCTCATTTTAAAAACACACCGGCAGCAGCGCCCACTGATCTGAGACGTGTCACGTGAGTTACTGTAAATGCTGTGTGGAAAACCAGCTGTGGTCTGTGATTGAGGTGCAGACGGGTGAGTTTGGAGCTGACGAGAGGATCGCGCTGACGACCGTTCCGTTACATTTTTCTCATTGAAAAACTATACAACTGGCATTTAGATGATGTTCTGCATAAAAAAATAAGTGAAATAATAATTCGGTTTTAGTAATCAAGTGCTTATAGTGATCAAATGTACTCTGGACCAACGTGATCACTATAAGCGGTTTCCACTGTAGTAGTTAAAAACCATATTATATGTTTTATTAATAAATAAATACCCCCCTTACGGGCGCGCATGGTATGGACACTTCAGCATGACCACAGTAAAAGGTCACCACTCGCCACTGCTGCACTGTGAAATGACTTTCAAGTAAAAGTCTGTAAGAAGAATGAGACGAACATCTCCTCCAGTACTGTCACACTTTATTAATGCTCAGAGCACAGAACAGAAGACAAAGGTTAGTTTCACCTTGGAGCGCTCTCATCTCAGGTCTGTTGTTAAAATCTTCATCTGCTCTGTTCCCATCATGATGACGTGCACTAAAGATATTCAAACATGATGACGTGCACTAAAGATACTCAAACATGATGACGTGCACTAAAGATACTCAAACATGATGACGTGCACTAAAGATATTCAAACATGATGACACGTGCACTAAAGATACTCAAACATGATGACGTGCACTAAAGATACTCAAACATGATGACGTGCACTAAAGATACTCAAACATGATGACACGTGCACTAAAGATATTCAAACATGATGACGTGCACTAAAGATACTCAAACATGATGACGTGCACTAAAGACACTCAAACATGATGACGTGCACTAAAGATATTCAAACATGATGACGTGCACTAAAGATACTCAAACATGATGACGTGCACTAAAGATACTCAAACATGATGACGTGCACTAAAGATACTCAAACATGATGACGTGCACTAAAGATACTCAAACATGATGACACGTGCACTAAAGATATTCAAACATGATGACGTGCACTAAAGATACTCAAACATGATGACGTGCACTAAAGATATTCAAACATGATGACACGTGCACTAAAGATACTCAAACATGATGACGTGCACTAAAGATACTCAAACATGATGACGTGCACTAAAGATATTCAAACATGATGACGTGCACTAAAGATACTCAAACATGATGACGTGTGCACTTAAAGACCCTCAAACATGATGACGTGCACTAAAGATACTCAAACATGATGACGTGCACTAAAGATATTCAAACATGATGACGTGCACTAAAGATACTCAAACATGATGACGTGCACTAAAGACACTCAAACATGATGACGTGCACTAAAGACCCTCAAACATGATGACATGTGCACTTAAAGACCCTCAAACATGATGACGTGCACTAAAGACACTCAAACATGATGACGTGCACTAAAGACACTCAAACATGATGACATGTGCACTAAAGACCCTCAAACATGATGACGTGCACTAAAGACACTCAAACATGATGACGTGCACTAAAGACACTCAAACATGATGACATGTGCACTAAAGATACTCAAACATGATTACACGTGCACTAAAGATACTCAAACATGATGACATGTGCACTAAAGATACTCAAACATGATGACGTGCACTAAAGATACTCAAACATGAGGACATGTGCACTAACGACACTCAAACATGATGACATGTGCACTAAATATACTCAAACATGATGACACGTGCACTAAATATACTCAAACATGATGACATGTGCACTAAAGACACTAAACATGATGACATGTGCACTTAAAGACACTCAAACATGATGACGTGCACTAAAGATACTCAAACATGATTACACGTGCACTAAATATACTCAAACATGATTACACGTGCACTAAATATACTCAAACATGATTACACGTGCACTAAATATACTCAAACATGATGACACGTGCACTAAAGACACTCAAACATGATGACGTGCACTAAAGACACTCAAACATAAAAAAGCGTTATATTATTTAACATTGTTATGTGACTGACATGATGACGCTTCACAATCAAAACATTTGAATCAGTGATTTCAGTGAACTGAACTGAATCATGTGCTGACAAGTTTACGGACACAGAAACATGAATCCCATTATAACCATGAAGCCTGGGTAAACAGGCTCAGTGAAGTTGGTGTGGAAGGTGTAGATGTGCCTCAGAGTGTCAGATGAGACCTTATAGTAAGACAGAGTGCCAGCAGGCCAGTCCAGATACACTCCCAGACGGGGGAAAGCATGAGGAACAGCATGTTTCTGATTATCATGATATGCAATGAGATGTGCTGAACCTGAGCTCCAGATATATCCTAAACACCAGGACAGTTTATTCCCTCCGAGCCTGGACTGGTCACCGTCTGCTTTCCTTGACATCCCTCTGTAGCAAACACCTACAGTGAACATCATAACATTTCCCCAGTCCACCTCCCAGTAGTGGCGCCCAGTCAGCTCCTCTCTGCACAGAACCTGAGGCCAACTATCAAATCTCTGCGGGCGGTCAGGATATGACTGTGGTTCTCCACATGTCGCCTTCTTGTTTCTCTCAGACAGAATGAGAAAGTTGTGTGCTGTGTCTGGGTCCAGAGTGAGATCACAGGCGTCTGATGGAGAGAACGAGACGTGATCATGATCACAATTCATACTGAAAATACATTTATTGATTATTATGAACACTTTTGAAAGGATAGGCTCAGATATGTGAACATTCAGTCACATGCTCCTACGTACTGTTCATGGACAGTGGTGGAAAGTCAATATTTCACTTTGAGATACTTTCAGTTCCAACTTCAAGTTGATGATGTTTGACTGTCATGTAGCCAACAGTTACAGTGGAGCAGTCGTTGGTCATTAAACTCTCAGATCTCAGCCTCCGTCCAGCTGTGTTCTTACACACATATATAAAAATATCTACTTCTGCTTCTTTGATGATGTTTTGCTGATAACAGCTGTATAATTTTACTACAGTAATCTTTTGAATGCAGGACTAACTTGTATGGAGTCATTTTCTATTATTGTTCTGGTACTTTTACTTAATTACAGGATCTGAGTACTTCTTTAACCACTGTGCATCCACAGTACTGTCGCTCATTTCACTTGAAGTCTATAAATCAGTTTCAGTGTCAGCTCCGAGAAAATCTGCAGGACTTTTCTAAGAAAAGCTTCAAATGAAGTCTGAGAGTAATAAAAGGAACGAGCAGTCAGGTTTCTGAAGGGGACTCGTTTGTTCTGATTTGTCTTACAGTGAAAATAAAATACTTACAACAGATAAAATCTCTTCTGTCTGTGACCGTCTCCACATCAGTGATGTCAGTAAAATCCTCAGTTCGCAGAATGCCGTTCCTGTACTGGTAGATGGTTGCTCCGGCGTATTTCTCATTTGCGATGGCCGCTACCAGGAAACAGAATCTGCTGCTGCTCTTCAAAGATTTGAAATATTTGGCTTGTCCTCTCATTTTGGTTAAAACTTCATCTGAGTAGTACCATGGGACTTCATTGGTACTTCCTTTCGGTGAATCCAGGTATTTCTCCATCGCATCCAGGCCGGGGTCAGCACTCTGCAGGGAGGTGAAGACGAAGCACAGAGCATCATCGACACCTGCAGCAAGAACCTCTCTGTCCAGCTCTGACTGATTTGGGACGATCTTAGTTCCCTCCATCATTTCCACACAGGACCTGATGACGTTGATTTCTCTCTCTTTATGATCCAGCCACTTGTTTAGTTTTTCACGACTGAATGGAGACTTCTTTCTGTCTTCAAGGAGTTTCTCTACTGAGCTCTCGTCTTCTTTACCTTCACGGATGGAGGGAAGTTTCTTCGCCATGTTCTTCTGGAGGTTAGATACACAATGATTACACACGTTTTGGAACTTCCTCAATATTTTTTTGATTTGTGGAAAATTCTCCACCACTGCGTCGTCCAGAGAATCGTCGCATCTCATTTGTATTTCTCTTAAATCTTCGAGAGCGTCCTGCATCTTCCCCACTAATCCAACACTGATCTCTCTCTTCAGCTCAGCTGCTCTGGACTCTAAATTCTTCAGAGGCATCAGCCAGACCTTCACAGGAACACTCTTCTCTCCATTTACTCCCAGCAGCTTTGGAAGTTCTGCATAGGTCTTCACTGCATCTTCAAATGTTGTAGGGTTGCTTTGAAGAATGAAGTCTCCGTAGAATTTGCAGGAGAATTTCTTGGTCATCTTTTTTTCTTCAGCAGTCAGCTTGATGTCAACTTTACCCCCAACATCAAATAAGGGGATCTTCTTGATCACAGCCTCCATGTGGCCCTGGATGTCCTGAACTCTGCTGGCTTCTAACTTCTCACTGTCAAACACAAAGAAAGCATTTGCCCCATAAAGGATTCCTGTGACTACATGTGTTGCCGTGCCCCTCTTGATGAAATCTATCTGTCGGGTGCTCATGGATCCAAGCTGAGTCATTGATAACTGTTTATAGTGTGTGGTAGCTTTGTACCGACACGTCACTCTGCTCTGATTCTTGAATTTCTTCGTATCATTCAGATACTTTCCAGATCCTCCAACTTCAACCAGTCCACTCATGAAACTGACCTTCAGAGAACCTTCAATATCCATCAGAGAGGACTTGGACTCAATGGAGTCAGATGCAGTTATTTCAAATTCACTACTATATTGAGAACTCCTGGCTGTGTTGTTCTGTAGAGTTGTTTCATCCCACAAAGTCAAACCTACAGACAAAGATGTAGAGGATGTGTTCAGGCAAAACCCTTTGGTAAGATTCAGTAGAGCTCATGAAACAGAGCTGATTTGGATCATTTAAACCAATAAAATATATTTTCATTTGTCCAACAGAACACAGGCAACCTGTTCCAATGGTCCTAAACTTCTTTGGGACAAATAAGGGAGTACCACAAGGTTCTGTACTGGGTCCTTTACCATCTACACCACATCAGAAATATTATCACACCAACACAAACAGTGTCCATTTCTATGCAGATGACAGAGTCTTGTACGTATTTGTCTCCTCTGTGACCTCCAGTCACACATAATAACTTCATGATTTAAAGTTCAACAGATCTGTAGATACCAGTTTGATTATTGATTTTGCTTTTCTGTAGTCAACATCAAGATTTACCTGGAATCAGCTCATCTTTCCGACCGTCGTACAGCATTCCCAAAGTGAAAGGTCGACCCAGAGCAGCTACCGCCATGTCGCCTGAGGACAAGTCACTTCCTGTTGGTAAAAAAACAACAGCATATGTACAGATACAGTGATAGAGTGTCCAACCTTTGATTCAGATATCTGAAATGAGTGAGAGACAAAACCGTAATCATTAATCATGATAAATAATTTCAGAACTTTTTTCACCTTTAATGTGACCTATAGCCTGTACAACTCAATTGAAAAACAAACTGAAGTCTTTTAGGGGGGAAAATAGAAAATAAAAAAATAAAATAATGTGGTTGCATTAGTGTGCACACCCTTAAACTAATACTTTGTTGAAGCACCTTTTGATTTTATTACAGCACTCAGTCTTTTGGGTAGGAGTCTGTCAGCATGGCACATCTTGACTTGGCAATATTTGCCCACTCTTGTTTGCAAAAACCCTCCAAATCTGTCAGATTGCGAGGGCATCTCCTGTGCACAGCCCTCGTCAGATCACCCCGAAGATTTTCAATCAGATTCAGGTCTGGGCTCTGACTGGGACATTCAAAAACTTTAATCTTCTTCTGGTGAAGCCATTCTTTTGTTGATTTGGATGTATGCTTTGGGTCGTTGTCGTGCTGAAAGATGAAGTTCCTCTTCATCTTCAGCTTTCTAGCAGAAGCCTGAAGGTTTTGTGCCAACATTGACTGGTATTTGGATCTGTTCATAATTCCCTCCACCTTGACTAAGGCCCCAGTTCCAGCTGAAGAAAAACAGCCCCAAAGCATGATGCCACCACCATGCTTCACTGTGGGTATGGTGTTGTTTTGGTGATGTGCAGTGTTGTTTTTGTGCCAAACACACCTTTTGGAATTACGGACAAAAAGTTCAACCTTGGTCTCATCAGACCTCAACACATTTTCCCACATGCTTTTGGGAGACTTCAAATGTGTTTTTGTACCCTTCTCCTGACTGATACCTTTTGACGATGAGATCCCTCTGATGCTTTGGAAGCTCTCTGTGGACCAAGTGGCTTTTGCTGTAAGATGCGACTAAGAAAATGTCAGGAAAAGCCGACGAGCAGCTGAATTTTATTTGGGGTTAATCAGAGGCACTTTAAAAGAAACTCACTGACTTTCTAAACACACACACTGATTACAAGCAAACAGATCACAGGTGAGGATGGTTACCTTTAGTAGCCATTTAAACCCGTGTGTGTCAAGTTGTGTGTATGTTAATCAAAACCTCCAGGGTATGTAAACTTTTGATCAGGGTCATTTGGGTAGTTTCTGTTTTCATTATGATTTAAAAAGAGTAAACACAATTGATTGATAATAAACGGCTTCACCAAACCACTAACATACATCTGCAGCTCGTCCCTCCAAACTGCTAAACTCCCAAACAAATGAAAAGAGCTGAGGTAAATGGTTGGTTAGTGTTCATTTCAGTGTCGGGCTGGATTTAAAAACAGAAATCCCTGCATATGTGGCTCATTCCTTCACAACACACTGGACTGATTTTATTTGTATTTTTTTTTTTATCTCTTTCAAAGATGTCAGCGAAGAAGCACAAAGACCTGCTTTCACTCTGATGGTCATTATGAACCACGTGGACAATAACAGGAAACTGGTTTTAAAAATAATTGGGCGGGGGAGGGGCTTCCTGAATAATGACGTCACAACAGTCCAATCCTAATGTTAACTGAAAATGAGATATGACTCTATTATAATATTACTATTACCCTCCAAACATTCGTTGAAAACTTGGCAGCCCTGCGTTGGATCAGCTCTAGAAGACCGGTACCAGAGGACAAGCGATCAGACAGACTCATCTGAGCATGTCAGTCATGAAACTAGAAAATACTGCGACACATTTCACTGAAGTGACCAACAGAAAACTTTCTTCATCTCTTTCACTTTCACTTTGAACCTGACCAACAATAAAGAGTCAGACATGTTGAACTTACCTGTTTACCGTCAGTCCTGTCCCCAAGAGGACAGATGGTACCAGTCCCTCCAGACCAGACTCCCTCCTGTCTCTGGCAGAACTTTGGTCGGACTCTTGTTGGACCGGGTGACTCCCTCCTGGTGGTCCCGCAGGGATCAGAGGAGCTTCCTGCTCTGTTACATGGTGCATTCAAGGGCTGCTCGTAAATCGCATATGTTGTGTTGCATTCCATTCCCATCAAACTTTTTAATTCTTAATTTATTTCAAAGACTTACTGCACTTATGAAGACTTGTCTTTAGAGAAGCCTTATTTCTTTATTTATTTACTTTACTTGCTTAATATGTAGAGTAGGGCCCGACCGATTTATCGGCGAGCCGATTAAATCGGCCGATTATAGCCCGTTTGATACTAATCGGTAATCGGCCAAAACTCGCCGATTGTCGCCGATATTTTCAGAAATAAAATGAAGGGAATAAGACTTGGTTTTACTTTGAAAATGTTCCCCCTATTTGAAAAGATCCCCCGACATTAGGCTATTTATCCTGTAGAGGACGCACCGACCTCATGACAAACTCCAGCCACTATCCACTAACCACCTCACAACACAGCAGAGTGACTGATCTGGAGCAGGCAGCGGCAGGGACGCACGGAGGAGAGTGGTCCACCTCAACGGTAAATAAACACGTTTGTGAAATAAACAATAAGGAGGGGGGGGGGCGAGTAGTGAAAACGCTTTTCTGGTCCGAGTTTGATTCATGTTAAATCTGTGGTATATTACTGAGATGATCAGTCAGTCTTCCTGTCGGCGTGAAGAGCAGTAGCTAATGGTGCCTTGTTGTAGGCCTAATGTTGGATGGTTGTATGTTAATATGCTGCTTGACTCAGCAATAAAAAGGATTTGAAATTATTTTTCTGCCTTTAATTCTTTGTAGAAGTGTCTGAAAGGCTCAAAAGCAGCCATTTGTTAAAAAAAAAAAAAGTAAATATGTAGATATATTACTTAAATTAATAACATTTTAAAACTTTAGAAAAAAAATAAAATCGTCCGATTAATCGGTTATCAGATTTTTTTCCCCCTAATAATCGGTATCGGCATCGGCCCCAAAAAATCCATATCGGTCGGGCCCTAATGTAGACTGCTCAACATACCCAACAGACATGATGACGTGCACTAAAGACACTCAAACATAAAGAAGCGTTATATTATCTGACATTGTTATGTGACTGACATGATGACGCTTCACAATCAAACATTTGAATCAGTTATTTCAGTGAACTGAACTGAATCTGAACTGAATCATGTGCCGACAAGTTTACAGACACAGAAACATGGATCCCATTATAACCATGAAGGCTGGGTAAACTGGCTCAGTGAACTTGGTGTAGAAGGTGTAGATGTGCCTCAGAGTGTCAGATGAGACCTTATAGTAAGACAGAGAGCCAGCAGGCCAGTCCAGATACACTCCCAGACGGGTGAAGGCAGGAGGAACAGGTAAATAATGTTTCTGATTATCATGTTCTGCATCGAGATGTGATAAACCTAATTGCAGGCAGTAATCTAAACACAAGGACAGTTTATTCCCTCCGAGCCTGGACTGGACACCCTCTCCTTTCCTTGACATCCCTCTGTAGCAAACACCTACAGGAACTATGACTGGAAGAAATTGGTTCTGCTTCACCTGCTGCTCCTTCTGCCAGTCCACCTCCCAGTAGCGTGACCAGTCAGCTCCTCTCTGCACAGAACCTGAGTCCAAGTGAGATCACAGGCGTCTGATGGAGAGACGAGACGTGATCATTGATAAACCTGACCTACGGACAAAAAGAGAACAAACGCTGCAGTTTTTAATTGTAATTGAGTAATATTTCAGTAAGTTTAAGAATTCAGAAACATTTAAAAGCACAGGTCTGTTGTGACATATTAAAAGAGAGAAGATATATTTAAGACCGGCACTTTTGTTTTTTTATATCTAACAAACACATTTATATATTCTCAGCCACAGCTCAAGCTACAGCTGTTAGTCCAGTTAGTTCATTATTGAATGTCTAACTGATAAGCAAGCTGGTCAAAGGTCGGTGAAGAAGTCTGAGGAAGAAATAATTCAACAGCCTTCAGTTAACACAGAAACATTTCACCTTCACAACACAGTTCAGACACCTGAACGTCAGATCTCTTGTTCAGTGTCAGAGTCTCAGCAGCAGCAGGATGAACCCTCCAACAGAAACAGCCCGCAATTACCTGAAGGGGCAATTAAACACTGAAACTAATGTTGTAATTGATATTAATTACCCCTGTTTGTCCGGTCAGCCTTGTTTAACATATCAAAGGTTCAGTGAGTGAGTGAACCTGAACACTCACATCAAACGTCACTGCAGCAATTACCCAAACATCTGCATTGTACTGCCGCTGACAGTTAGCCTGTCCAGTCTCTGTGTTATTGGACACATGGGGCAGCATTTCATTGGTTATTTGTGAAGTAAAACTTACGGCTGAGATAAAATATGAGTAAGAATATTCTGCCAAAATGTTAAATCCAGTCATTATCTCTTTCTTAGTTTCTTAGTCCATGAAACACTTCTGGAGCTTCACAGTGAAACAGCGTTTTACCGTACAGAGAGGAGAGAACCAGAGTGTCTGCTGAGTGCTGAGCTCAGTCAGAGGTTGACCTGAATTCAAACACACTCTCTCAGTGCATGACGTCGCTCGCTATCTAACGGCTAATGTGCCGTAAATTAATCTGGCTGTTTGAGGTCGAATAAACACAAAGATCCTGAAGTCAAATTCACTTCAACTCATCAAAAAACCACCACTGCTGATAAAGATCTATGTGACGTGACTCTCTGACTCTCCTGCAAGTTAAAGAAACGCAGCGTCACCTTGAAACTCTGGACTTGTCTGTTTGAACATCGTTGGAAACATTTGGGATGATGTAAGAACTCAACTCAACATCAAACAGAACAAAGGTCGAGTCGTTTTCAGACATTTTATTGCAGAAATGTTACATTTAATATGTTTACGTCATCAAATTGTGCCTCCAGACGTAGGCTACATACAAAATACAACGATACACATTTAAAAATCCTTTCAAAGATGGTTTGAAATAAAGTCCCGCCTCTCACCGGGCAGACAGCCAATCATACTTTAGGACATTCAGGGTGCCAGTGCCACCCCAGGTCCCCCATCTGGACGTGGCTCTGTTACTCAAGTACTATTCATATGGTGACTTTAACTTTTATCCAGAGTGTGTGTGTGTGTGTGTGTGTGTGTGTGTGTGTGTGTGTGTGTGTGTGTGTCATGGACTTGGACCACGTAATGTAGTGAAATCACCAGTAACAGCAATATCACCAGACTCCCTTAATAAATTGACAATTTTATGTTGACATTGTTGCATAATGAGGAGAAATTTAACAAACTTTGTGAAACAGCTGCAGTGAATCTTAAATCAGTGGTGACTTCTCGTAAATTCGGCATTAAATAGAAAACATTAAGATGTTTCTTTCCTTGTAAAAGTTTGTCGTCTCTTCACTGTATAAGCCTTTCTGCTTCTTTCTAAAGTGCGTCTGACTTCCAACAGCTGTTTGAACTGATTTCATCATTTACACCAAATTTATTAAAGAATATAGCAGAACTAACATATAAATAGTGTAAAAAGTAACTAATATTGGCTTCTTTGACGCCTGTCGAGAAAATGACCAGACTCCTTTGAAAAAACGCTAACTTTGAGACTTGTTGCCTCAGGAGACACTGTATGAACTGTGTGAAACGCTGACTACAACAAATTCTTAATTATGTGGACCTACTTGTTAATTCTGCTAATGTTGAACATGAAGATATTTCTTTATTTGTATAAAGGGTATCCGTTTTCTCCAGTGACGGAGGTGTGTATTTGGAGAAGTGACATCCAACTGAATGTGTCATATACGATGTCTCCTGTCTTGGGGGGCAAAATTTAAAAAATTTTTAAGGTAGTCCGGTGACTTTCTCCACAGGCAACAAAGAGGCATAGTTACTTTTGAGTGTGTGTCAGTGATGCCACGACAGTTTTTACAAGAAAAAAAATGTATCTTTTGTATTTAATGCCGAATTTACGAGAAGGCACCAATGATTTGAGATTCACTGCAGCCGTTTCACAAAGATTGTTAAATTCCTCCTCATTATGCAACAACTCTTAAAATCGTCATCTTGTTAAGGGAGTCTGGTGATAGCGCTGTTACTAGTGACTTCACTACATTAGTCCATAACCTTCACACACACAGCAGGTCACTTCTTGCAAGAATTATGTAAAGAAGTTCACAACAACAGTTATTTCATTTAAATATGAAACATGTTAAATATTTACATGACATAAATATTTATACCATTAATGTAAAAAAGAGTTCTCGAAGGAAGCCGAACCCTGTTTCAGCGCTTCAGGGTCTCACAGGTCCTGGATCTGACCCGGGATGAGATAACAGTCTGCGGGTCCGGAGGAGCTGAAGGGCATCATGTCTAAAGAAATCTCCGCCTCGCACTCGTACTGCAGGATGGCGGGCAGCAGTAAGTTGCTGTTGTTGCGGGAATCATCCGAAATGACAGAAACTTTGTCGAAGTTGTGCTCCAGGTTTCCCCCGGTGTGCGGCGGCGGAGGAGGCGGCTGCGTGAGTCTCTGCGCCCCGGGGCCCGGCACGGCGCAGGCCTCCTTCTGCATGGTGGTGTCGTGGTGATAAGACACCAGCTCGTTACTGAAGTCCACCGCCTCCACCGTGGAGGTGGAGCAGTATTTGTTACAGCCCAGGATGGTGGAGAAGGCCTTCCTGAAGTCGGCGTTGAAGGCGTAGATGACCGGGTTCAGGGACGAGTTGGCCCAGCCGAACCACACGAAGATGCTGAAGGTGGTGTCGCTGACGCACGGCGGCTCGTCGACTTTGTCCAGGTCGCAGAAAGGCACCACGCAGTTCAGCACGAAAAACGGCAGCCAGCAGAACACGAACACTCCCATGATGATGGACAGAGTCTTCAACACTTTGGTTTCTCTCTTAAAAGACGTCTTCAGCGAGCTTTCGTCCTGCGTTGACGCGCGGTGCCGGTGGTTTTGCGCACGGGGCCCCGCCGCCCTCTCCAAAGACGAGATCCGTCTGATTTGGGTTTGCGCGATGCGGAAAATGCGCGTGTACGTCCCCACCATGATCACCACGGGGATGTAGAAGCTGATGAGGGACGAGGAGATGGCGTAGCTCCGGTTCAGGCTGGCGTTGCAGTTGTCCGGGCTGTCCGCCGTCGAGTTGTGCGCGCGGTGCCAGTTGAGCTGCACGGGGATGAAGGAGATGAGGATGGAGAGAGTCCACGCGACGCCGATCATCAGGAAGGCGAACCTGCGCGTCATCTTGCGCTCGTACTTGAAGGGGCTGGAGATGGCCCAGTAGCGGTCCATGCTGATGATGCACAGGTTGAGGATGGAGGCGGTGGAGCACATGATGTCGAAGGCGACCCAGGTGTCGCAGAAGCGGCCGAAGAGCCAGATGCCGGCGACCTCGGACACCGCCCTCCAGGGCATCACCAGCACGGCCACGAACAGGTCTGACACCGCCAGAGAGATGACGAACGAGTTGGTGACTTTGGAGCGCAGGTGGCGGAACTTGATGACCGCGGCGCACACCAGAGTGTTCCCCAGCAGGGTGGACACGATCAGGACGCACAGGACGCAGCCGGTCAGCGCGCGGAGACTGAGACCTCCGCCTGGCCCGGGGCTGTCCGCTCCCGCTGTGACCACCTGGAGCTGCTCCGGGTTCTGGTTCTGGCTGTCGTTATAAAACCTCTCCATGGGTGTCCAGACTCACGCCGTGTGCGTCACCAATCTCTCATCCTCCTCCCAGCATCACCAGGAGTCAAAGCAGCAGGCAGACCCTCCTGCAGGAGACGCGCTCAGATCATCCAGTTTGTCCGCTCAGAGCGACTGCAGACGGCGACCTTTACATATTCAGCCCCACGCTGAGCCCGTTACAACATCCCGAGCCTCAGATTTACGGTCCGAACCACAAACATCTCAGAACCAGCTGCACAGTAGACAGTGACGGGCAGACAGGAGACAGGCGTGAGAGCAGGGAAGATAAAACATCTGAGGGCTCATGAATAAATCACCAACAGGCATTTCTGTGTTTAATGTCACAACTTTTATTAATGTTAACGACAGAAACAACACACACACACACACACACACACACACACACACACACACATATATATATATATATATATATATATATATATATATATATATATATATATATATATATATATATTCCCATGGTTAAACATATTTATGAGATAAAAAGCTCAAATAATAACAAAAAAGTCAAATTATTACACATTTTGACTTTTGTTCTCACTATTTTATCTTTTCCAATGTTCTGATGCTCCAGAGCTTTAAAACAAACACACCTGAGATGTGCATGTTCAGCTGACAGGTCTGTGTTTGAGCTGCTGATAAACGTTCATGTGTTTGTGATGTGAAGTCTTCAGAGCAGCAGCAGAGTGAAGGAAAGTGACTTCTGTCCTCTAGTGGACGGAGACACTCAACACACCGACAGCAGCTGAGTTCAGAAGCTGCTGTCAGTCCTGTGTCTTCTGTCCGCGCTCATCTAAGAGGACATGTTTTACAATCTTTGACCTGCTTCAGGAGCAGAACAGGTTCTGATCACTGCACGTTTGTTCTGAGACATCACATCACACACTGAGGTTCAGTGTTAGGATCCATGGTTTCCCCAAGTACTGTACTTTTATACTTCTGAGGTAACTGTATCTGAGTATTTCCATTTCCTGCTACTTTACACTTCTACTCGACTACATTACAGGAAACATGGTCCAGACTGGACTGTACGTCTTGAGTAAGTGTGAATGAAAATACTCAAGGGAAGTACAAGTACCTCACAATTGGACTTAAGTACTGTACTTGAGTAAATGTACTTAGTTACATTCCACATATCTTATCAACAATTAGTTAAAATAAAACATTGATTCTGATAATCAGTCAGCAAATATATTTATAATTTACTTTTACTTGTACTTTTAATACTTCAGTAAGTACATGTAATACTAGATACTTTAAGACTTTTACTCGAGTACTACTTGTACGGGTGATATCTTAACTTTTACTCAAGTATGACTTTTTGGTATTTTTTACACACTGACAGAAAATGAAAACGCTCAAGTAAAGTAAAAGTACCTCAAACTTGAACTGAAGTAGCGTACTTGAGTAAAAGTACCTCCAGGTGTGGTTAATGAGCTTAATTAGTGCAGAGAGCAGGTGCAGCACCGATATAAGACCAGAGGAGCCTCATGCAGCTCACAGCACAAAGCTTCAGGCTACAAACCTCCAGCAGGCTGCTGAAGATCAACCTGCTGCTCTCTGACTCCAACATGGCGCTCGGGCTCTTTGGAAGGTGACTGAATGGATTTGTTTTCACTTTGAGCAACAATACAGCTGCTGGAGTTCAGCTGAGTCTCACCTGCCGTCACTCTCTTACAGGCTTTCTTGGATCTGTGTGCTGTTCAGCAGCGCCGCTTGTTTTCCTGCAACTAAAGGAGGTGAGTCTCACTTTTGACTGTCTGCTGACTGAAGCGACGAGAACTCAGCTTTCTGTGTTCAGGCTGAACATTGTGACACGGAAACGACCAAACGCTCAGCAGAGTCCTCTACCTGTCCTCTCACACCTGCTGTCTCTGTTCATGAAGTCCAGCTCAAACATCAGTCACAACACTTCAGATAAGAACACGAGACATGTTAATCTGCCGTCACTGGAGTTGATCTGGTTGTTGAAACATGAACTTTATTTCCTGACTCCAGTTGTCTGGTTGGATGAAGCTTTCTGTGAGAGTTCTGGTTTAGTTAAAAAAGCCACTTTAAACATGAATTTGTGTATTTGCACTGCAAGAACTTGAGTTTCAGCTTCTCCCCTCGTCACAATCTGTGTCCAGACTACAGATATCCCTACACCGCTACACGGGGCTCTGCTGGTGGACCTGCTCCTGGATCAAACCTTCAGTCTGAAGGCTCGCGTCCTCCTCTGGTGTCCCTGCAGCGTGAAGCAGGCTCGTCGGCTGCAGGCTCGTCGCAGAGTTTTGATCCCAGCAGGTACGTCGTGACTTCAGGTTCCAGGTCTCCTGCAGCGTCTTCCCTGAGCGCCGGGTACGTCAGCCCTCCTGTGGGCACTGGGAAGAAGAGTCCGAGCTTCTCCGTGCAGCCTCAGCCTGTTTCTGGAACCAGCGGAGCGTCGAACCTGGGCTCCGTCTACGAGGCTCCTGGTTCTGGCTTCGCGTACCCTGCTGGGAACTACGACTCTGGTCCGAGCTCTGGGTACAACGTAGCGCCTGTCTCTTACGCCAACGCTGGTCCTCCAGGCCTTCCTTGGGTCGGGCAGCCTGCAGGGGGCGCTGACGCCTCGTTCTACGACCCGAGCGACTGGATGCCGTCGCGTCCTTTCCCAGACCTCAGCGTCTGGGACTCTGGCGACCAGGGTCCTCAGAGCGCGAGTGAGACGTCCCCTCTGCCGCCTTCGTCCTACATCGTCCAGTCCAGGAACGGCTACCAGCGAGCACGAGAAGTCCTGTCCCACACTCAGTACTCCCCCGAGTACCCTGAACCACCAGTCTATCCCTTCAGGGCCGTCAAAGCACCAAGCAAGTCTCCACCGGTGACTGGACCCAAAGGAGGACCCGGTGTCCCACATGGTAAGTCAACTGAAGTCTGTCTAAGCTGTTCTGTAACGTTCATGACTCATTTTAACCCTCTTCTTTGTCTTGCAGGGTGAGCTGCAGCCTTCCTGCAACTGTTTCCATGTTGGAGTGACTGAAATTGTTAATAAAAAAAAATGTGATCACATAAACTTGTGTGCTGTGTCGGCCATGTTTGTACTTTTACTTGAAGGTTAATATATAGTACCCAGAATTCATCACTAATCCTTTTGATGGTCAAGATCTCTTCAGCTTTGCAACAGTGTAATTCAAATTAGTGCTGCATTCCCTCTGGAAAACAGACACTTAAAGGTCACAGATGACATTACAAAATGTTTGTTCCCTAAATCATTGTGCATTTTAAAAAATTGGGTCCAAATGTGTCCAACTTGCATGACTGCGCCACTGCAGTGTTCCCTGTAGGATGCGTGTTGTCACCACACTTTGCAACATGCGTCACGTAGCGTAATGACGCAAGTCTTCACTTCCTGCTGCAAAAATTAATGCTCTCGAGCTATTCTGGCTTTTAATTTGGATTCAAACGGGATGTAAATGATCTCCTGCAGCCACTAGAGGGCTGCGGACAGAAGGTCTGTCCATTGCAGTGAAGACGACAGCTCTCAGGTTCCAGCACTGCTTCACATCAAACCTTTTGTTTTTATGGTTTTGTCTTTCAGTTGTGCCCCAGATCACAAAACCCCCGTTCAACAGTTTCCACCTCCTTCTCTGGTTCACTGAAGTCGTGTTAATCTGCATGTTTAGTGAATCCTCCAGTGATTCTGTTCAAATGAATTCAATGTGGCACAAAACTGTAAATACAGTGACAGACCACTGCTGTCTCCTGTTCAGTTCAAGCATTTGAGACTAATGCTGCTTCACAACAGATTATTTTTGCCACTGAACACTAAAGCTGTTGATTAACGATGAGGTATATTTACAGGATTTGAATTCAAAATGGAGGAAGATGTGCAGAAAGATGTGGTTCTCATATTCAGCTGCAGGAGGAGCGGGTTCATCAGACTGCTGTCAGACTGCAGGACGCCCCGCAGGATCACAGCGGCGCTGAAAGTGAAAACTTAAACGTAATTTATCTGCGTTCGTTGACTTTGCTCCTTCATTTGTCCCTTCGCTCTTTCTGGCAGGAAGCTGACTGCTAATCAGCTCTGACCTCTCCATCTGGACCGAGTCACAATCACAACACTCCACCTGTTCCACCCAGGACCGTATCCATAAGGAATCCTAGTGTGTGTGTGTGTGTGTGTCCGTGGCCTTAAAGGTCAGAGGCTCCGTCCTTGCTACAACAGTGTCCCTTCAAAAGGACATTGAAACCTCCGGTTACTGTCGACAGAGTACTGACCCGTTACTGCACTGTGAAATGACTGTTTCAAGTAAAAGTCTGTAAGAAGAATGAGACGAACATCTCCTCCAGTACTGTCACACTTTATTAATGCTCAGAGCACAGAACAGAAGACAAAGGTTAGTTTCACCTTGGAGCGATTTCATCTCAGGTCTGTTGTTCTTCGTCTGCTCTGTTCCCATCATGATGACATGTGCACTAAAGACACTCAAACATAAAGAAGCGTTATATTATTTGACATTGTTATGTGACTGACATGATGACGCTTCACAATCAAAACATTTGAATCAGTGATTTCAGTGAACTGAACTGAATCTGAACTGAATCATGTGCTGACAAGTTTACAGACACAGAAATATGGATCCCCCCCAAATCCCGAAGCCTGGGTAAACAGGCTCAGTGAACTTGGTGTGGAAGGTGTAGATGTGCCTCAGAGTGTCAGATGAGACCTTATAGTAAGACAGAGTGCCAGCAGGCCAGTCCAGATACACTCCCAGACGGGTGAAGGCAGGAGGAACAGGTAAATAATGTTTCTGATTATCATGTTCTGCATAGAGAGCTTCTGGACCTGGGATCTGGATGTATTCTAAACACCAGGACAGTTTATTCCGTCCGAGCTTGGACTGGTCACCGCCTCCTTTCTTTGACATCCCTCTGTGGCAAACAGCTACAGTATCATTGAATAAAGAAATGTTTTCCCACTCCACCTCCCAGTAGTGGCGCCCAGTCAGCCCCTCTGTGCACAGAACATGAGTCCAATAATCAAATCTCTGTGGGAGGTCAGGATACGACTGTCCTGGTCCATGTTTCGCCTTCTTGTTTCCCTCAGACAGAGTGAGGCTCTTGTGTGCTGTGTCTGGGTCCAGAGTGAGATCACAGGCGTCTGATGGAGAGAACGAGACGTGATCATGATCACACTTCATACTGAAAATACATTTATTGATTATTATGAACACATTTGAAAGGATAGGCTCAGATATGTGAACATTCAGTCACATGCTCCTACGTACTGTTCATGGACAGTGGTGGAAAGTCAATATTTCACTTTGAGATACTTTCAGTTCCAACTTCCAGTTGATGATGTTTGACTGTCATGTAGCCAACAGTTACAGTGGAGCAGTCGTTGGTCATTAAACTCTCAGATCTCAGCCTCCGTCCAGCTGTGTTCTTACACACATATATAAAAATATCTACTTCTGCTTCTTTGATGATGTTTTGCTGATAACAGCTGTATAATTTTACTACAGTAATCTTTTGAATGCAGGACTAACTTGTATGGAGTCATTTTCTATTATTGTTCTGGTACTTTTACTTAATTAAAGGATCTGAGTACTTCTTTAACCACTGTGCATCCACAGTACTGTTGCTCATTTCACTTGAAGTCTATAAATCAGTTTCAGTGTCAGCTCCGAGAAAATCTGCAGGACTTTTCTAAGAAAAGCTTCAAATGAAGTCTGAGAGTAATAAAAGGAACGAGCAGTCAGGTTTCTGAAGGAGACTCGTTTGTTCTTATTTGTCTTACAGTGAAAATAAAATACTTACACCAGATTAAATCTCTTCTGTCTGTGACAGTCTCCACATCAGTGATGTCAGGCTTTGAGAAATCCTCAGTGAGCAGAATGCCGTTCCTGTACTGGTAGATGGTTGCTCCGGTGTATTTCTCATTTGCGATGGCCGCTACCAGGAAACAGAATCTGCTGCTGCTCTTCAAGGATTTGGCAATATCTTGGAAAGATTTGGCTTTTTCTCTCATTTTGGTGAAAACCTCATCTGAGTAGTACCATGGGACTTCATTGGAACTTCCTTGAAGTGAATCCAGGTATTTCTCCATGTCATCCAGGCCGGGGTCAGCACTCTGCAGGGAGGTGAAGACGAAGCACAGAGCATCATCGACACCTGCAGCAAGAACCTCTCTGTCCAGCTCTGACTGATTTGGGGCGATCTTTGTTCCCTCCATCATTTCCACACAGGACCTGATGACGTTGATTTCTCTCTCTTTATGATCCAGCCACTTGTTTAGTTTTTCATGACTGAACCTTGACTTGTCTCCGTCTTCAATGAGTTGTTCTCCTGAGCTCTCGTCTTCTTTACCTTCACGGATGGAGGGAAGTTTCTTCGCCATGTTTGTCTGGAGGTTAGATACATAAAGATTACAACAGTTCTTGAACTTGTTTAACTCGTCTTGGATCTGTGGAAAATTCTCCACCACTGTGTCGTCCAGAGAATCGTTGCATCTCATTTGTATTTTTCTTAAATCTTCGAGAGCGTCCTGCATCTTCCCCACTAATCCAACACTGATCTCTCTCTTCAGCTCAGCTGCAGCAGTGTCAAAGACCTTCAGAGGCGTCAGCCAGACCTTCAGAGGAACAGTATCTGTTCCATTTACTCCCAGCAGCTTTGGAAGTTCTGCGTAGGTCTTCACTGCCTCTTCAAATGTTGCAGGGTTTCTGTCAAGAATGAAGTCTCCGTAGAATGTGCAGGAGAATTTCTCAGTCAGTTCTTTTTCTTCATCAGTCAGCTTGATGTCAACTTTAGCCTCAAGATTAAATGAGGGGATCTTGTTGATCACAGCCTCCATGTGGCCCTGGATGTCCTGAACGCTGCTAGCTTCTAACTTCTCACTGTCAAACACAAAGAAAGCATTTGCCCCATAAAGGATTCCTGTGACTACATGTGTTGCCGTGCCCTTCTTGATGACATCTATCTGTTGGCCGTTCATGGATCCAAGTTGAGTCACTGATAACTGTTTATAGTGTGTGGTAGCTTTGTACCGACACGTCACTCTGCTCTGATTCTTGAATTTCTTCGTATCATTCAGATACTTGGCAGATCCTCCAACTTCAACCAGTCCACTCATGAAACTGGCCTTCAGAGAACCTTCAATATCCATCAGAGAGGACTTGGATTCAATGGAGTCAGATGTAGTTATTTTAAATTCACTACTATAGTGAGAACTCCTGACTGTGTTGTTCTGTAGAGTTGTTTCATCCCACAAAGTCAAACCTACAGACAAAGATGTAGAGGATGTGTTCAGGCAAAACCCTTTGGTAAGATTCAGTAGAGCTCATGAAACAGAGCTGATGTGGATCATTTAAATCAATAAAATATATTTTCATTTGTCCAACAGAACACAGGCAACCTGTTCCAATGGTCTTAAACTTCTTTGGGACAAATAAGGGAGTACCACAAGGTTCTGTACTGGGTCCTTTACCATCTACACCACATAGGAAATATTATCACACCAACACAAACAGTGTCCATTTCTATGCAGATGACAGAGTCTTGTACGTATTTGTCTCCTCTGTGACCTACAGCCACACATAATAACTTCATGATTTAAATTTCAACAGATCTGTAGATACCAGTTTAATTATTGATTTTACTTTTCTGTAGTCAACATCAAGATTTACCTGGAATCAGCTCATCTTTCCGACCGTCGTACAGCATTCCCAAAGTGAAAGGTCGACCCAGAGCAGCTACCGCCATGTCACCTGAGGACAAGTCTCTTCCTGTTGGTAAAAAAACAACAGCATATGTACAGATACAGTGATAGAGTGTCCAACTATTGATTCAGGTATCTGAAATGAGTGAGAGACAAAACCGTCCACGCTACCACAGCGACTGGGAGACAGTTTTATTTATCTATTTACAGTGGATAGAAAAAGTCTACACACCCCTGTTAAAATGTCAGGTTTTTGTGATGTAAAATAATGAGATCAAGATAAATCATTTCAGAACTTTTTCCACCTTTAATGTGACCTATAACCTGCACAACTCAATTGAAAAACAAACTGTAATCTTTAAGGGGGAAATAATAAAAAATAAAAAATAAAAGCACCTTTTGATTTTGTTACAGCACTGTCTTTTGGGTAGGAGTCTGTCAGCATGGCACATCTTGACTTGGCAATATTTGCCCACTCTTGTTTGCAAAAACGCTCCAAATCTGTCAGATTGGGGCATCTCCTGTGCACAGCCCTCTTCAGATCAGCCCACAGATTTTGACTGGGCCATTCAAAAACTTTAATCTTCTTCTGGTGAAGCCATTCTTTTGTTGATTTGGATGTATGCTTTGGGTCGTTGTCGTGCTGAAAGATGAAGTTCCTCTTCATCTTCAGCTTTCTAGCAGAAGCCTGAAGGTTTTGTGCCAACATTGACTGATATTTGTTACTGTTCATAATTCCCTCCACCTTGACTAAGGCCCCAGAGTTGTGCAGGTTATAGGTCACATTAAAGGTGGAAACAGTTCTGAAAATATTTATCTTGGTCTCATTTTTTTTACATCACAAAAACCTGGCATATTAACAGGGATGTGTAGACTTTTTCTATCCACTGTATTTGCCTTTTTTAAATCTGAAAATCATTGAGGGCTAGTGATCATTTACAATGATCTTGAGACAAGATATAAAACAATCAGGTGAAACAGGGACAAGCTGAGAGAACCGGAGTCTCTGGTGACTGCAGAGTTCAGTGTAAGTCGATGATGGTGGGAGGGGGGTGTCGTCCATACCGCATCTGAATTTAATGTCTAAACTGAAGCCTCATTTTGATCAGTTTTAAGTTTAAAATCAAAACCGTGACCCCTCTAATGACGACTGAATAGTCACAGGTCAGAACGTGAGCATGTTGACGGGCATTGGGCTGGTGTGGTCCCATCACAAGATGGTCTCTAGGTTTCTTTGTTGTTGCCTAATCTTGTGACAGGCCCACATACTGAATGCTAAAGACGATCGACTCTTTTATAGAAATCTGTGGGTCTTGAGTGTGCGTGCTCTATGGCACCCCAGCTGGACAGCCACCGCCACAATTAAAGTCTGATTCTGTGGGAAACACTGGAAACGTTGAGTTTTCACCAGCAGTAACTTAACACGACTTCTGAAACAGCAACGAGAGCCATCAGCGGCAAGTCAGCCTGAAGTATGGGCGCTGGTTATAACTAACAAGGTGTTAGATGTGACGCAATCAGTGTGGAGTGTGAAGTAGTTTGGACAGAGCTGCCAAGTCTCACACATTGACCCTGAGAGTCACACAGTTGAGCAACTTCACACCGTCACACACTAATCCTCACATGTCGCTCAGTGAGAATCATGAATTGACCCTTTTTATTTCCTCACTTGCTGCTTGCCGTACTTGGGGCCATATTCTTCCTCTGACTGGCTGAACACAGGTATTAACCCTAACCAATCATCAGTCCTCGTGCCTAAATTTAACCAACGAAAGGCAATGAGTACCAACCAATCAGAGTATGGCGCGTCATGCCATCACATCTCTGAGAGAAAACAAACTTTGGTGCCGTCCACTGAAGCAGAAGGTCAAACGGTAGGTAACCACCTCATTCTGATATGAATTATGTTATTTCTCTAGATCAATAAAATGCATTTTTAAATAGTCACCACATTTTACAGACCATGGGAAGTGATATCAGTCTGGACATTAATTCCGTCTGTAACATAAATGATAACAGCTGCTACTACACAGAGGAGCAATATGATCAAACCATTGAGACAGTTAACAGATGATCAATAATCCACTTCAGCTGCAGAAGCCTGTATGCAAACTTCACCAACATCAAGGAACACTGAAGTCAATTTACACAAACGTTCCTGATATCTGTCATATCTGAAACTTCAATCAACGCTGATAAAGGAAGAAACTTTGAATCAGACTGAACTCAGTTATATAAATAGAAAAATAAGAGTGGAGGAGGAGCTGCCAATGTAGACAAAAACCTGAATTATATAGTGTTATAATGAACGACAACTGTGGTGGACAACTTATTAGAGAGAATAACAACTGAAATCTGCATAGAGAACAACACAAATATAATAATGAGTTGATGATGATGCACAGTATGAGCCTATTTCCAAAAGTGACTAGACCCAGTAGAGAAACATCTCCCTGTGCCACTTTAATAGATCACATATTCACTAATGACGTAGAAAACCAAACAATGAGCAGACTATTAATCAACGACATCAGTGACCATCTACCAGTTTTAACAGTCTGTGACACTGAACACAAAAAACATCAGCCAGACAAGAAAGGCAGGCAGAGGCCAGCAGGGCGGGGAGAGCAGCTGACAGGGAGGTGACGGTGCAGATATTGATGGTCAAGACCAAGTAATGACATCACAACAGTCCAATTATAATGTTAACTGAAAATGAGATATTACTCTAATATTATATTACTTATTATTATATTACTATTACCAAAGTCTTCCTCCAAACGTTTGGTCAATCATGAAACTAGAAAATACTGCAACACATTTTATTATCTTATTTTATCTTATTTTATTCATTCATCTCTTTCACTTTGAACCTGACCAACAATAAAGAGTCAGACATGTTGAACTTACCTGTTTACCGTCAGTCCTGTCCCCGAGAGGACAGATGGTACCAGTCCCTCCAGACCAGACTCCCTCCTGGCTCTGACTGAACGCTGGTCGGACTCCTGTTGGACCGGGTGACTCCCTCCTGGTGGTCCCGCAGGGATCAGAGGAGCTTCCTGCTCTGTTTCATGGTGCATTCAGGGGCTGCTCGTAAATCACAAACGTTTTGTCGCATTCCATTCCCATCAAACTTTTTGATCTGATGGAGAGACGAGACGTGATCATTGAAAAAACCTACATTAACAGGGCGGTGAGCCCGGTGAACCCCGGTCTCCGTGTGCGTCTTGCTGGCTTCTATCATTTTAGTTGTAGTGTAGTTACAACTGCACTTATACAAATGGAAAGTAATGGATAAATATTGACTAAGATTGAATTTTGTTTGCTTGGATAGCCCACAGGCAAATATAGATGCAGATATCTTAGTGAATAAATACAACTCGTGAAATATTATGACAATGGTGCTAAATAAATAATAATTATTGATGAGCATCAACCATGATGTGGGGAAGCAAATATATGACGACATTATTGATGATTTTGCATCCAGAAAGTGCAGAAATGGACACTTTTAATTGTGAGTTATTTCAAACATTAACATGTTTACACGCCCGACATTTAAGACTGTATGATTGTTTGTTTACACATTTAGTTGATTTGATTTGGTCTGAATTTATTCTTAGTTAGACCAACAGGTGGCGACAGTGCAATATGTTTAAAGGGGGGATGAGTGGAAGCACTTGGTGTCAGCTGCGACTGTTGAAAGGGTTCAGTTAGGAGGGCCCCTTAGCAGAAGTTTGCCTAGGGCCCCATGGAGGTCGGAACCGGCTCTGTTCTTGGTCCATGAAACACTTCTGGAGCTTCACAGTGAAACAGCGATGCAGCATTCTGCTAAACTGCCAAACAAAAGGTCGAGACGTTTTCAGACATTTTATTGCAGAAATGTTACATTTAATATGTTTACGTCATCAAATTGTGCCTCCAGACGTAGGCTACATACAAAATACAACCACACACATTTAAAAATCCTTTCAAAGGTGGTTTGAAATAAAGTCCCGCCTCTCACCGGGCAGACAGCCAATCATACTTTAGGACAGTGTCACCCCAGGTCCCCATCTGGACACACACACACACACACACACACACACACACACACAAACGTTCATGTGTTTGTGATGTGAAGTCTTCAGAGCAGCAGCAGAGTGAAGGAAAGTGACTTCTGTCCTCTAGTGGACGGAGACACTCAACACACCGACAGCAGCTGAGTTCAGAAGCTGCTGTCAGTCCTGAGTCTTCTGTCCGCGCTCATCTAAGAGGACATGTTTTACAATCTTTGACCTGCTTCAGGAGCAGAACAGGTTCTGATCACTGCACGTTTGTTCTGAGACATCACATCACACACTGAGGTTCAGTGTTAGGATCCATGGTTTCCCCAAGTACTGTACTTTTATACTTCTGAGGTAACTGTATCTGAGTATTTCTATTTCCTGCTACTTTACACTTCTACTGGACTACATTACAAAAAACATGGTCCAGACTGGACTGTACGTCTTGAGCAGGTGAATAAGTGTCAATGAAAATACTCAAGGAAGTACAAGTACCTCACAATTGAACTTAGGTACTGTACTTGAGTAAATGTACTTAGTTACACTCCACATTTCTTATCGACAATTAGTTAAAATAAAACACTGATTCTGATAATCAGTCAACTCTTAGTTACAGTAAATACATTTATAATTTACTTTTACTTGTACTTTTAATACTTCAGTAAGTACATGTAATACTAGATACTTTAAGACTTTTACTCGAGTACTACTTGTACGGGTGATATCTTAACTTTTACTCAAGTATGACTTTTGGGTATTTTTTACACACTGACAGAAAATGAAAACGCTCAAGTAAAGTAAACGTACCTCAAACTTGAACTGAAGTAGCGTACTTGAGTAGAAGTACCTCCAGGTGTGGTTAATGAGCTTAATTAGTGCAGAGAGCAGGTGCAGCACCAATATAAGACCAGAGGAGCCTCATGCAGCTCACAGCACAAAGCTTCAGGCTACAAACCTCCAGCAGGCTGCTGAAGATCAACCTGCTGCTCTCTGACTCCAACATGGCGCTCGGGCTCTTTGGAAGGTGACTGAATGGATTTGTTTTCACTTTGAGCAACAATACAGCTGCTGGAGTTCAGCTGAGTCTCACCTGCCGTCACTCTCTTACAGGCTTTCTTGGATCTGTGTGCTGTTCAGCAGCGCCGCTTGTTTTCCTGCAACTAAAGGAGGTGAGTCTCACTTTTGACTGTCTGCTGACTGAAGCGACGAGAACTCAGCTTTCTGTGTTCAGGCTGAACATTGTGACACGGAAACGACCAAACGCTCAGCAGAGTCCTCTACCTGTCCTCTCACACCTGCTGTCTCTGTTCATGAAGTCCAGCTCAAACATCAGTCGCAACACTTCAGATAAGAACACGAGACATGTTAATCTGCCGTCACTGGAGTTGATCTGGTTGTTGAAACATGAACTTTATTTCCTGACTCCAGTTGTCTGGTTGGATGAAGCTTTCTGTGAGGAGTTCTGGTTTAGTTAAAAAAGCCACTTTAAACATGAATTTGTGTGTTTGCACTGCAAGAACTTGAGTTTCAGCTTCTCCCCTCGTCACAATCTGTGTCCAGACTACAGATATCCCTACACCGCTACACGGGGCTCTGCTGGTGGACCTGCTCCTGGATCAAACCTTCAGTCTGAAGGCTTGCGTCCTCCTCTGGTGTCCCTGCAGCGTGAAGCAGGCTCGTCGGCTGCAGGCTCGTCGCAGAGTTTTGATCCCAGCAGGTACGTCGTGACTTCAGGTTCCAGGTCTCCTGCAGCGTCTTCCCTGAGCGCCGGGTACGTCAGCCCTCCTGTGGGCACTGGGAAGAAGACTCCGAGCTTCTCCGTGCAGCCTCAGCCTGTTTCTGGAACCAGCGGAGCGTCGAACCTGGGCTCCGTCTACGAGGCTCCTGGTTCTGGCTTCGCGTACCCTGCTGGGAACACGGCCGCAGCCTACGACTCTGGTCTGAGCTCTGGGTACAACGTAGCGCCCGCCTCTTACGCCAACGCTGGTCCTCCAGGCCTTCCTTGGGTCGGGCAGCCTGCAGGGGGCGCTGACGCCTCGTTCTACGACCCGAGCGACTGGATGCCGTCGCGTCCTTTCCCAGACCTCGGCGTCTGGGACTCTGGCGACCAGGGTCCTCAGAGCGCGAGTGAGACGTCCCCTCTGCCGCCTTCGTCCTACATCGTCCAGTCCAGGAACGGCTACCAGCGAGCACGAGAAGTCCTGTCCCACACTCAGTACTCCCCCGAGTACCCTGAACCACCAGTCTATCCCTTCAGGGCCGTCAAAGCACCAAGCAAGTCTCCACCGGTGACTGGACCCAAAGGAGGACCCGGTGTCCCACATGGTAAGTCAACTGAAGTCTGTCTAAGCTGTTCTGTAACGTTCATGACTCATTTTAACCCTCTTCTTTGTCTTGCAGGGTGAGCTGCAGCCTTCATGCAACTGTTTCCATGTTGGAGTGACTGAAACTGTTAATAAAAACAAATGTGATCACATAAACTTGTGTGCTGTGTCGGCCATGTTTGTACTTTTACTTGAAGGTTAATATATAGTACCCAGAATTCATCACTAATCCTTCTGCTGATCAAGATCTCTTCAGCTTTGCGACAGTGTGGTGTGTGTGGTTTTTTTTTTTTTTTTTTTTTTTCTTTTAAAAAGTGTTGTTCTATCTGGACAAATGGACACTTAAAGGTCTCAGATGACATTACAAGATGTTTGTTCCCTAAATCATTGTACGTTTAAAGTCTGGTCCAAAATCTCAACTGACACCTTGTTCAGCCTCAACAAGGTTTGTGACCCTGCTACACCGCAGCTGGTATCTGTCCAGCATCAGCAGGCTTGGTAGTTGCTAGCTTGTGGGGAAACTACATAGCAGGCTCCAGTATGTGCTAATGCTAGCTAGTGTTAGCTTGTGCAACAAACTGGCAACCACTTGAGGGGGCAGATGAGTCAAATAGCGTGTTGCTGCAAGTCAGACAACCGGCTGATTTGAGATCAGAAGTTTAATATGTAGGAGTGTGTTTTGAACTTCACTTTCATCGTATTTGTGCTCATTGTTTTTCAGTGTCGGCACTTAGTTTACTGGTTCATTAGTTGCAGTTAAACATCATACTGGCTTTAAAGGATAACTACCGTTTTTTACAACCTGGACCTTATTTCCAGCAAAATATGTTCATTTACTCACCCAGATAACTTTGGTGTCATTCGGCGTCGTTCGGACGAAATTAGATCCAGCGTAGCGCCGATATATCCATATAATGCGAGTGACGGGGCATCAACACACAGCCTCTATATAACTCATTATCTACCACGAAACTAGTTCATTTGACCAATATTTTGTTACGATATGCTCGTGCTATTCCCCTCTGAGTCCGGGCTCGTCTGTTGTCAACATCCGGGGTCTGTAGGTTGACCTACTACCTCTGACCTGGAAGATGTCGTCTCTGAGCTGCGCGCGCACCCGCGACAGCCGGCTTGTTTACCTGTAGCTGCTGCTGCTAGTTTGACCCCGGATGTTGACAACAGACGAGCCCGGACTCAGAGGGGAATAGCGCTAGCATTTCATAACAAAATATTGGTGAAATGAACTAGTTTCGTGGTAGATAATGTGTTATATAGAGGCTGTGTGTCGATGCCCCGTCACTAGCATTATATGGATATATCGGCGCTACACTGGATCTAATTTCGTCCGAACGACGCCAAATGACACCAAAGTTATCTGGGTGAGTAAATGACCATATATTTTGCTAGAAATAAGGTCCAGGTTGTAAAAAACGGTAGTTATCCTTTAAGAGCCATGTGTTCTCATTGAAACAGCTGTAGAGTCCATACACACGTTGGCTACACGTCGTCTGGACAATATAACAGACAAGTCGTAGAGGTTTTACCATATTTCTAACTCAAGTACTCTTGTGCGATGGCAGTAATCTTGTAACGTAATTACTAACTGGCAAATAACATTACACAACACTGCAAAGGCCTGGCTGTCCCCGGATCTAACGGCTGATTGGTTTAGAGTATAAACTAAAAAAACAAATGCTAAACTTATGTTCAACCCATTTTCATTCATCTCACGGTTATGGTGTTTTAATTTCATTTGCCATAGTATCGTATGTTTTTAAATTTATTTCATTTTTTTTTTTTTAAAAGCAGGGTATTTTGGAGATTCACGTACCACTAGAGGGAGCCCGCGTACCACCAGTGGTACACTTACCATAGTTTGAAAGGCAGGTTTAGACTCAACTGGAGATTTTGAACTTATTTGTCTGCAGGAAACATCGTACAGAATGGACTGTACGTCTTGAATACTGAATACATGAAAATACTCAAGGGAAGTACAAGTACCTCAAAGTTCAACTTAAGTACTGTACTTGAGTAAATGTACTTAGTTACATTCCATCACTGTTTTCTGTTCCTCTCCACTTTACTTCAGAGGCAAATATTGTACTTTTTATTCATTACATTCATTTGATAACTTCAGTTACTAGTTACTTTACAGATTACATGTTGCATCAGAGCCAAAGTAGAACATTTTATTTACAATCAGTCAAAATGAAACATTTAACTCATAGTTTACAGTAAATACATAACTAACTTGTGCTTTTAATACTTAAGTACATTTAATAACAGATACTTTAAGACTTTTACTCGAGTAGCCTACTATTCATATGTGTGACTTAAAAAAACTAACATTTTAACACCATATCTTTACTTACTCAAGTTTGACTTTTGGGTACTTTCTACAAAACTGACAGAAAATGAAAGTGCTCAAGTAAAGTAGCTGATGGATGTACTTAAGTACAGTGCTCGAGTACTTAGTTACATCCCTTACTTCTCGTAACAGAGTATATTTACTACATAAAACACAAATAGTGTCTTGAAAGTGTTCCAGTGCTGAAAATGTGTGTTTTTTTGAATAGAGTCTGGTGAGGAAGGGGTTATGTTTACAGTGGGCAGATGACGTCAGTGTCAGCTGTGCCTCGCGCAAGCATTGTCCGCGTGCACGCGTGTGTTTGTGTGTGTGTGGATGATTCAGCAGCTCGTGCAGCTGCAGTCGGTCTCAGCGGCTCGTGCTCACAGCCGGATCCCAGGCGCAAACAAACAAACAGACAAACACACGCAGGGCTTTTATTATGGTATTCTCGGCTAAGCTAACAGTTAGCTAACCCGTGCAGGTGAAGACACACGTCGGAGACCCCGTAGAGCTCGGAGAGGCCGGGCAGCAGCAGCGGAGAGGCCGGGCAGCAGCGGCGGAGAGGCCGGGCAGCAGCAGCCGAGAGGCCGGGCAGCAGCAGCGGAGCGCCGCAGAGAGCAGCGGAGGGGCCGGGCAGCAGCGGCGGAGAGGCCGGGCAGCAGCAGCGGAGAGGCCGGGCAGCAGCAGCAGCAGAGAGGCCGGGCAGCAGCGGCGGAGGGGCCGGGCAGCAGCAGCCGAGAGGCCGGGCAGCAGCAGCGGAGCGCCGCAGAGAGCAGCGCCGTGTGTCCGCCTCCCTGTGGATTGTATCAGGATTTATCAGGACTTTCATCGGCCGTCGTCCGTTCTCAGACTCTCTCCGGGCGGGTTTAAGCTCCTCACATCCCGCCTGACACCCAGCTGCTCTCATTCAACCGTCCCGACTCCGACATTTCCGCATTGTGCCGTCGGATGCTCCGTCTCCCCGGCAGGTGAGTCCCCGCTCACCAACAGCGGACACACGGAGCACATTAACTCACCGACATGCGGATTTAACACACCCACGTTAACCTCCGCGGATGTATGAGCACACGTGACATTATGTACGTTACCCGTCACTTATATAACAGGTGTGTGCGCCTCCTCACAGCCACTAACCGCCTGTGAGTGAGGGCTGAGGGTGCTGTCACAGCAGGACGGTGCGCAGGAGGATCAGCGGTAACGACCTTAAAGACACGCTGAGGCGGCTCCTGGCTCTGTTACCGTACTACACACATTAAAGGAGCACTCTGTGGTTCAGGTGAGGAGATGTTAGTGAGCAGAAAGATCTGCACTGAACACACACTCTGTTTTCATGACTGAACGAACCAGCTCACCTTAAAGGAGTTTTACTTTGTTTGTATGTGGCGGACCCTGCCACCTTCCTAGCCGTTTCCGTTTATTCAATTATTGTAAATATAACAAGTCTGAGTTTGAGTACTGTGTGGAAATCTGGGCAACTGTATAAAACAGAGCCACAGGAGTGCTGACATGACCTCACGCTGGATTTAAGAGTAAAATAATATATTAAACACACACAAAGTTACTGTCAGTACATGTTTAAATCTAAAAGGAGAATCTTAAAGAAATATGTGTATAATGAAAGAAGAAGATTTACTTTCTGTTCTGCGTCTCATTTGGAGAAAACTGAGATAAGAAGGTCAGCAGTTTATGTTTCTGTAAACTTTAGTGCGACTGTGGCTCAGGAGTCTCAGGTTGCTGGTTCGATTCCCCGGCTCCCCTGGCCTCATGTCCAAGTGTCCTCGAGCAAGACACTGAACCCTTTGAGCTGTGGGTCGACTGGAGGAGTGCAGGAGTGAATGCACCACAGATGCATCCAAATCCCTTTATGTACCAAACGTAGCTTCACTTAACATGTTTATTATATCTGTTACATCTGGTTGCTGACGGGACGGACGGTCGTGTTTTTGGCGAACAAACCAGGCATTTTAAGCCACACCGCGATGTTTTGACACTAACCAAGTGGTTTCTGGGCCTAAACCTGACCAGAGCTTCACGGCGTTGAGACGAGAGAGAAAATTCAAACCTAAACAAACAGAAGTCCATTTAGCCAACACAAATGTCTAACATTTTGTTTAAAATCAATGTTTATTTGATTAAGCAGCAGATTCATCGATGATGAAAACAATAAAATAACAAAGGTTCGAGGCAGAGATAATAAATTAATAATGAGAGAGAGAGAAACAGGGAGAAAGACCTGTGGGAAGCCTCGACCACATAAAAGGATAAAAGTCAAAATTAGGACATAAAAAGTCCAAAAATCGAGATATAAAGTCATAATTATGAGTCGAAAAGTCAAATTTGATCTCATAATTATGTGTAACCATGGGAATATGTTTTTGTCCGACTAGCAGTCCAGAACCCAGAGATATTAAGCGTAGAGATATTTAAACACAGACGAGCAGAATAGTTGAGATGCTTCAGGACTGACGGAGACGGACTCGGTGTTTCACTGAGGAATGTTCTCGAGGCTCTCGGCTGCTTCAGTGGATCCACATTTCTCACGTCTTCAGCCCACATTGTTTACATTCTTCAGGTCCGTTTGGTTCCATTCATTCTGCTCTTTAACGCGCTGTTCATATTGTTTCAGTCTTCTGGTTCTGCAGGTTCTGTCATATTGTTCTTTGGCTCCGTTGGTTGGGTTCTCCAGTTGTATTTTCCTGCCGGTTCTATCGTCTGGTTCTGTGGTGATGTTTTGGATGTTTGGTTTTATCCTCCACATCTGGAGCTCCGCCGGCCCTGTTCTCCAACTGCTCTCCGATTGTTCCAGGTTCTGTCCTCTATTTGCTGGTTCTGTCATTTAGTTCTTTGTTGTGCAGGTTCTGGTCTTAAGCTTCTTGTTCTGTCCTGTTCTTTAGGTTCTGTTGATTTCATGGTGATGTCCTCCTTTGTTCTGCAGGCTCTGTTCTTGAATTGTTTTGTTCTGTAGGCTTGGTTCTTGAATTGTTTTGTTCTGTAGGCTCTGTCCTCTACTTGTTTTGTTCTGTATGGTCGGTTCTCTATGGTCGGTTCTCTAGCTGTCTTGTTCCTCAGGTTCTGCCCTCTAGCTGCTGGCTCTGTCCTCTACTTGTTTTGTTCTGTATGGTCGGTTCTCTAGCTGTCTTGTTCCTCAGGTTCTGCCCTCTAGCTGCTGGTTCTGCCCTCTACTTGTTTTGTTCTGTATGGTCGGTTCTCTATGGTCGGTTCTCTAGCTGTCTTGTTCCTCAGGTTCTGCCCTCTAGCTGCTGCCTCTGTCCTCTACTTGTTTTGTTCTGTATGGTCGGTTCTCTATGGTCGGTTCTCTAGCTGTCTTGTTCCTCAGGTTCTGCCCTCTACTTGTTTTGTTCTGTATGGTCGGTTCTCTATGGTCGGTTCTCTAGCTGTCTTGTTCCTCAGGCTCTGTCCTCTACTTGTTTTGTTCTGTATGGTCGGTTCTCTAGCTGTCTTGTTCCTCAGGCTCTGTCCTCTACTTGTTTTGTTCTGTATGGTCGGTTCTCTAGCTGTCTTGTTCCTCAGGTTCTGCCCTCTAGCTGCTGGCTCTGTCCTCTAGTTGTTTTGTTCTGTATGGTCGGTTCTCTAGCTGTCTTGTTCCTCAGGTTCTGCCCTCTAGCTGCTGCCTCTGTCCTCTACTTGTTTTGTTCTCTATGGTCGGTTCTCTAGCTGTCTTGTTCCTCAGGTTCTGCCCTCTAGCTGCTGGCTCTGTCCTCTACTTGTTCTGCGTATCACTTGTGTCTCACTTGGTTCCACCTGCAGCGTGTTCTCTGACAGCAGGAGAACAGAAGCTGCAGTTGATGTGGTGTCAGTCCAGAGGGAACCTGCTGACACTGTGACCGATCTGTTTGTGTCCATTACAGTCTGGTAGGCGTCCAGTCCGTCTGTCCATCTGTCTCCCTCCGATGTTTCCACTCGGCTGGACTGACTTTCCTTCTTTTCTTTTCTTTTGTCTGTTCCTCAACAGAGAACCAGAAATAAGAACAACTTAAAAATGTGTCACTGGTTTTATATCGTTCCTCTGTTCTCATCCTGTTGAGCTGAACCCATCTTCAGTAGATGGATGGATCCAGACCGTGATGCAGGCCTGTATCCAGGGTGTAGACTGGGCCGAGCCTTTGGATGGGACCGTCCCTCCCTGGTAACAAACACGAGGACGGAGGGAGTTTGGGTCCAACTGATGAAAGATTAATTCTCCAGGCTGTTAGGAACAAAAACACCACATGTGCTGAATAATTTAAATATAAAGTCTGCAGGCAGAGTAGGAGTTTAACTTTATTCTGTATTATTTCTGTTAAATCACAAAACAACGTGAACGTGTCGTCCGCCAGCAGCATTCAGGTTTTCTCTTAAATAACTACAGTTAGTCTGCCAGTAGTCAGAAGGTCAGAGTTACCAAAATCACAATGTTTTTTCCTACTTGGGACATAAATGACTCCAAAAAGGCAAAAAATTCAGTAGCTGAGTCTGGTTATTATTTATCGTCAGTGACTTCACCTGACACACTCTAAAAAATCAAAGTAAAGATAGAAAATAATGATTATTTTCATTGTTGATTAGTCTGTAGATTATTTTCTCCATTAATCGATTAGTTGTTTGTCCTCAAACTGATGAATTGTTTATCAAAATAATAAGGGATTCAGGTAATAGTTGACCAGAGGCTCGGGCCGATATTACATGTTATCAAATATCACAAATATTTGCCATCATATGCAATAATTGTTCCCAGTATTGTGTAGCTGTAATCGTATCTTCAGGCTCTGTGATTTCGTGTTTTCAGACTATTTTCCTTAAAAAAACTCAAGCTGATGAATGGATTAACAAAGAAGTGGGGGATTCATTTAGTAATTGATCATCGATCGTGTGCAGCGGTCAGTCTGAGTTCAAACCAGGATTATTATTGTTATTATTGTCACATAAAAACAGACTCTGATGCTGCTGTCGCGCTGTGACCCGACGTTGTCCTCAGGCCTCATGAAGTCTCTGTGGTTTATTAGTGAGAAGCTCTTAACGACCCCACTTTAAAGCACAATCATCAGTTAGCTTCCTGGCTAACGATCGCAGCCTCTCTCTGTTGCTCGGCTGCTGACTCTTTGCTTTAATGACATAAACTCTCTGACTTCTCCTCTCCTCCATCACTGAATCTCTCTCTCAGCTGCTGATTCACTCCTCTCCTCTCAGCCGCTGACTCGTCCTCTTCCTCCTCTCCTTCTCTCTTGACCTTTCTGTCGTTCTCCCTCTTTACGACTCTTTGTTTGCTCTCTTTGTCCTGACGGTTGATTCGGTTGGTAGGCTTTACATGTGGAGTTTTCATTTATTTGCTTCAAGAAAGAGAGAAACATCCAGCATGTCATGAACGAATACGTGTCTCGTTCAAGGACTTATTGATACCAGAACTCTGGTTATTTTAACGGTCGACCCAGAAGTTAACCTCGTCCTGGTTCCCTCGACAGAAAACCTTTAGGATTTTTCCGTAGTTTTTTGGATTATTGTAGAAAACAAGCTATAATCATCAGTTGCCTTTATTTTGGTGGCAGGAAGTGTTTGCTGAACGTTTGTCGACTCTCTCCTCCAGTCTTCTCTGTGAGTTTATTCGATATCTGATAGATAATTGATATCCTCCCTCTCTCTCCCTCTCTCTCGCTCTGCTGATGGGTTTTGAAAGGCAGGAAATGTTTGGTGAATCTTTCCATCTCTCTGACTGGGTGGTGACTGTCTGCAGTGTTTCCTCACTGTGATCAAATCAGCCGAGCTGCTCGTGCTGTTGTTGGGCCACTTAGTGCTGAGAGGTTTCCAGAAAGGCCTTTGGAAGAGGTCCGGTATGCTCTGTACTAGTTAGCAGGGGTGGGACTCACTGGTTACCTCACGATACGATACGCGATGCATGACCCACAAATACAGCGATTCTGCGATACTCGATACATTGCAAGACAATCGTGTAACGATGCATCGTGATATATTTCTAACTGAAGAATACAAAATGCCCATAAAAAGGTAAAGTGCAGAATTTCTCTATTTAGTCACGGGTTATGGATTTAGGCCATATTTAACCAGCCCTCATGTGAAGCTATAAACATAGTGTTGGGCCCTCAGATAGTGAAACAAGCTGCTTATTAGCTGCAGTAGCTGCTCGCAGAAGTAGGTCTCCTGGCTGGTTGGTGGATTAGCAGAGTTGAGTGCAGGGCAGTGGAGAGAAAGAGCTGCTTTGTGGCAGATTAATGATGGTGGGGGTGTTTCTGAGAGAGTGGAGGTCCACAGCTCCCAGCACAACAGGGATGTTGTCCATGCCAAGTTGCTATGAAACCAGGAGGGTAGCGGGGGGGGAGGGTGCCGGTGCTGAGGGGCTCTGAGAGGCTCCCGGGCAACACGTGCTGCCTTCAACTGCTGCAGCTCAGCTCATGTGGTCGAGACGAAGAGCTGAGTTCAGCTTCATGATCGAGTTTTCTAAAAACAAACAGTGAAAATTGATATTTTTTCTGAAATATTTTATATCAATTAGGCCTTTTTGTTGTAGAGGGTGAGTAATAACACCTAAAATATATATATCACTGTATTTAACCCATTAAGACGTCGGGCGCTGGCATTATTTGAAAATGTTCTCTAAAAGCTTCATTTCTCAGCCCCTGGAGCAGATGAAACACATTTAAGAGCTTTAGACTTTAGCTTTAATTTAAATTCAATTAAAAATCATTGCCTTTGCACTAATGTTATTAATCATTAACGAACCACAATGCATTTCTTCAGTCACATGTCTGGAAAGTGACGGCTTCATCTAAAAAACGCTCACATCACATCAGAAACACACAAACGCTGCATCTGGTTTTGTGTTGAATTTTTAATTCTGGTGTTCTTGTAATCTGATATGAAGGCTAAACAAACACAAATCAGCTGTTTGTTGTTGATGGAGGTGTAGCTGTGACATCAGACTCAGACTGTAGTCTCTCTGTCTGTCTGTGGGCGAAGCTCGTTCAGGCATGGTCCTGCTTCTTTCAGCCATACTCTGTGTGTGTGTGTGTGTGTCTGTGTCTGTGTGTGTGTCTGTGTGTGTCTGTGTGTGTGTGTTTCTTGGTTTAATGCCCAACAACACAGGGCATTCATGCTGTGTGTGTCATATCTGGCCTGAAGCTGGGCTGCCAGTTAAAGAGTGTGTGTTGAGTGTTGAAGCCTCTGAAACAGCCTCACACATCACTGAAGCCAGAGTTAGTTAGTAGTCGTTTTATACACGAAGGCACGAAAATGAAATCGGACGACTGCTCTTTCTAATATTACAGCAGAGTCGGATCAGAATCAGTTTGGGGATTTCTAACTTTGATACAAAACCTTGCAAATGATTAATATTTGAAACCATTTTTGATGGTTTGGGGAAGAATTGACACAACATTGGGCTGTGCAACATGTATTTAAATGGGCGACAAAATCAAATATAACATTATTTTTTTACCATATTTTTGACCAAGTAGACTGTACTTTGATGTCGATGTTGCAACAATACTGTAAGTTGGGACGAACATTTCAGGCAAAATGTTATCCAGTAGTCATCAGGAACTATTCCTGATAGAGTGTGTGTGTGTGTGTGTGTGTGTGTGTGTGTGTGTGTGTGCGTGTGTGCGTGTGTGCGTGTGTGTGTGTGTGGAGAGAATCGATGTGTATCAATAGATCGACTTTCATCCCATTCTGATCATCTAAAGCGTTGGTTTCCTCTGCGAGTGTCTCAGGGCAGATTACAGCGTGCGTTTCCTTTTCTGTCTGACTGGATATTTAGGCTAACAGTGAGCGTCTGGACATCAGGCCGGGAGGAAAACCTGTCGCTCATGCTCCGCAGATCAAATATCCTCCCCGGCTGATGACGCGCTCAGTCTGCCCGACGCCCGGACACACCCAGCGTCCGACCAGCAGCCATGAATAATGCAAACAGCGGCTAAATGCAGCCGTTCTATTTTGATGAGGAGTCGTCCTGACTGAGGGTGTCAGTCCTCCACTGCGATGATGATGATGATGATGATGTTTAAATGTAGAGCAGAGTGATTTAGATCTCAGAGCCTGTTGATTGATCAGAGATGACAGCCTGTGTTTATTGATTAATCATTTCCCAACCTGTTTGCTGCCGGTACTTATTGATACGTGCATTGTCAAATGACAGATTTGTGAGGCTGACACAAAACGTGAAGTAAGTAAGAAGGAGTAAAGCTGCCGTCTGCTCACAGTACAGAAAACACTTGTTGTGCTTTCCATAACGATGGTCAAAGAAATATAAATGCACCAACCCTTAAATTCACAATTATTTTAATGCTGGAGACTTGAACTTCTCTGATATCTGATGTAGTCAGTGTGGGAAGAAGTGTTCAGATTCTTTACTCAAGTAAAAATACCACACTGTGAAAATACTCCAATACAGTTAAGGCCCTGTACACATGTACACAGGTATTTCTAAAACAAAGCTTTATCAAAGCGTTTTGGCCTTCTGTACACGGAAACTCAGTCTGTACACGGAAACGTCTCAGGTCACTGAAAACGGATGAATATATGTGGAAAGCTAAAACTACTAAGATCGGCCAACGCGGCCTCACGTTGGAGGTTATATCGCCACCTGTTGCTTTGGCGTGCACGTGGACAGAGATTTATTTTAAGTACTGTTGTTGTGGACGGGAGTTTTTTAAAACCAGAGGAGGACATTTTAAAAAAAAACATCCATTTTTAAAAAACCCATCTCCGTGTGGACAAGGCCTTAATATCGTGTATTTGAAAACCTTACTTACAAACTGTGATCAGCGAAATATACTTTACTTGAGTGTTTACATTTTTTTGTTTACTACTTACATTATCTCCTCCAAACCAGTTCGAACCAGAGAAACCCACGAGTTTCCTCAAGGTAACGATGCGTTTCATTTGCTCGCCCGTTGCTGTAACTTCCAGGAGAGAGAGGGAGGAAGGTGGAAATGAGACTAAAACTTTTAAAACGTCTCATTTGTGTCTGAGTCACTCCACGCTACTTCAGGACGTTGAGTTAAATCACGTCTGCTGTTGAGGGACTCGTCGTGGCATAAATACAAACTGGACTTAATGATATGAATATTAAATATTGAAAATGGTGAAGAAGGCATCGTGTTGCTGAGATGTTTACAGCCAGTTGGAGCACACTGGCAGAGCTTAATGATACTTGGATACTGCAGCAGAGCACGGTTAATGTTTTGTGATGACTGTTGAAGATCTTTGGTGGTCTGGAGGCCACTCCATCAGGCTCTTTCGTCTCTGGACTGCAGTTTTAGACTGAGGGAATGAGACTACAGCTCAGTAATGAAGGCGGGGAGGAAAGGAAAGAAGAGGAGGAGGAGGAGGAGGAGGTTATGTTACTCTGCCCTCTGCCAAGAATATCTCTGTCCTCTGTGATCAGCATGTAGAGAGACTGAAACCACAAAAGGCCCAGAGGAGGAAAACAAGGACATGATGGGAGGAGGAGGAGGAGGAGGAGGAGACAGGATGGATGACAGCCGAGCTTCATCATAGATCAGAGGTGTTAACAGCAGATGAGGAGCATCACTTCACTCTGCCTGACTTTAAATCACCTCTTCCTCTGCTACCCATAATGCTTTGCTGTTTGGACTTGGTTTAGGTCAGCAGATCTGCTGTTAGAAGACTCACTTTCTTTCCGTCCTCTGGACAAACTGATAAAACTATCGACGCATCCAGCTCGATAACACAAACAAGTGTGTCCTCACGAGTGCACGTACGTCACACGTGGCCTTTGAACTCTGCACGGCAGCACACGGTTCACCTTATCTCTGAGACGGAGCAGCGGGAACATGAACCAAACTCATGAGATCTTACATAACAGACAGGGAGACGCTGCTGAAGGTGTTGGCAGCTTCTTATACTGTATTTATAGATTTGATTTACACATTTATGGAAACAGGCACGAGGAGATGTAAGGCAAGGCAAGGCAAGGCAAGTTTATTTGTATAGCACAATTCAGACACAGGGCAACTCAAAGTGCTTTACAGGCGCATACAATTACAGTAAAACATTTAAGATACATTAAAACAAAACATTAAAACAAGTTGAGAAATAGACATTTAAACAAAACATTAAAACAAGTTAAGAAATAGGAAAACAAAAGTCACAGAGAAAAAATAAAAGTCACAGTGCAGTTCAAAGACTTAAAATTGCTTCAGTGAAAGGCTGTGGCAAACAGAAAGGTCTTCAGCCTTGATTTAAAAGAGGTGAGAGTTGGAGCAGACCTGCAGTTTTCTGGGAGTTTGTTCCAGATGTGTGGCGCATAGTAACTGAACGCTGCTTCTCCATGTCTAGTTTTGACTCTAGGGACTGAAAGCAGACCTGAGCCTGATGACCTCAGAGGTCTGGATGGTTCATAACGTGGCAGCAGATCAGAAATGTATTTTGGCCCGAAACCATTCAGTGCTTTATAAACCAACAACAGGATTTTGAAATCTATTCTTTGACTGACAGGAAGCCAGTGTAAAGATCTAAGAACTGGAGTGATGTGATCTACTTTTTTGGTTCTTGTTAGGACTCGAGCAGCAGCGTTCTGAATCAGCTGCAGCTGTCTGATGGATTTTTTAGAGAGTCCTGTAAAGACACCGTTACAGTAGTCGAGTCTGCTGAAGATAAATGCATGGATAAGTTTTTCTAAATCCTGCTGAGACATAAGTCCTTTTATCCTGGATATATTTTTAAGATGATAGTAGGCCGACTTTGTAATTGACTTAATGTGGTTGCTGAAGTTCAGGTCTGAGTCCATTATTACACCGAGGTTTCTGGCTTGGTTTGCAGTTTTCAACATTATAGATTGAAGCTGAGCAGAGACTGTGAGTCGTTCTTCCTTGGCTCCAAAAACAATTATTTCAGTCTTATCTTTGTTTAACTGAAGAAAACTCTGACACATCCAATCATTGATTTGTTCAATGCATCTACTTAGCGTTTGTATGGGATTGTAGTCCCCTGGTGAGATGGTTATGTAAATTTGTGTGTCATCTGCATAACTATGGTAACATATTTTGTTGTTTTCCATTATCTGAGCTAGAGGAAGCATGTAAATGTTGAATAGTAGAGGCCCCAGAATGGAGCCCTGGGGTACTCCGCTTGTCATTTTCATCCTTTCAGATGTGTAATTACCAATAGACACAAAGTAGTCTCTATCATTTAGATAGGATTTAAACCAGTTTAGTGCTGTACCAGAGAGTCCCACCCAGTTTTCCAGTCGGTCCAGTAGTATGTTGTGGTCGACTGTGTCAAACGCAGCACTGAGATCCAGTAATACTAAGACTGAAATTTTGCCATTTTCTGTGTTTAAATGAATGTCATTGAGGACCTTGACTAGAGCAGTCTCAGTGCTATGATGTGGTCGAAATCCTGATTGGAAGACATCAAAACAGCCATTTACTATTAAGTAATTGTTCAGCTGTTGAAAAACAGCTTTTTCAATGATTTTACTTAAAATTGGGAGGTTCGATATGGGCCTGTAATTATTCATTACTGATGTGTCTAGATTGTTCTTCTTCAGGAGTGGTTTAATAACTGCAGTTTTCATGGCTTGGGGGAAGACGCCTGAAAGTAGAGACATGTTGACAATCTGTAGCAGATCTGGAGTCATGCAGTCTGAAACTTTTTTGAAGAACCCTGCTGGTAAAATATCAAGGCAGCATGAGGAAGATTTCAAATGTTGTATTATCTCTTGCAGGTTTTTGTCATTGATTTGGTCAAATTGTGTCATGGTGTTAGAGTTGGTTTTCGGTGGACACATGGATAACACGCCTCCTGTACTAGGTACGGTGGCACAGACCGCTTGTCTAATTTTCTGAATTTTGTCAGTGAAGAAGGATGCAAATTCATTACAGGCCCTGGTAGATAGATGTTCAGAGGCTACTGGCACAGGAGGGTTTGTTAGCCTGTCGACAGTAGCAAACAGGGCACGTGCATTATTATTGTTTTTGGTGATAATGTCTGAAAAGAATGACTGCCTTGACTTTTTCAGTTCTAAATTAAAAATGTAAAGTCTCTCTTTATAAATGTCAAAATGAACTTGGAGCTTAGTTTTGCGCCACCTGCGCTCTGCCTTTCGGCATTCCTTTTTTTTCATTTTGACAAGCGTGGCATTTCTCCAAGGAGATTTTTTCTTACCAGAGACCACCTTCACTTTAGTGGGTGCAATGGCATCAATAACATTTGTAACTTTAGAACTGAAGTGATCTACAAGGTCATTGACGGAGAACCTGGAGAGGGGAGGTGTGGAGGAGAAAGCCTCAATGAATATGTCACTGGTGTTTTCAGTGATGTAACGCTTTGAGACGACCTCAGTTTGAACATTTGTGTACACACATATATCACTCTCAAAGAGAACACAGTAATGATCGGAGAGAGCAACATCAGATACCAGAACCTTAGGAATGTTCAGACCCTTGGAGATAACCAAGTCTAGGATGTGGCCCCTGTTGTGTGTGGGCTGCATCACATGCTGAGTGAGTCCAAAGTTATCAAGGACACGACACAGTTCTTTAGTCCATCTGTCCTCAGGTTTGTCGACATGGATGTTAAAGTCACCAACAATTAACACACAATCAAAGTCAGTGCAGATAAGAGACAGTAACTCAACAAGGTCATCAAAAAAATCTGTACAGTATTTAGGTGGCCTGTAGATGTTTAGAAATATAGCCCGAGAAGATGAGTTTAACTGAAGAGCCACATATTCAAAAGAAGTAAAATTTCCATAAAACATTTGCTTGCATTTGAGTAACTCATTGAACAGAATACTAACACCTCCTCCTTTTTTATGCTTTCTAGTCTCACTTATGAAAGAGAAGTTTGGAGGGCTTGATTCAATGTGAACAGCTGCACTGTTGTCTTGGTCTAACCAGGTTTCAGTTAAAAACATAAAATTAAGATTGTGTTTGATGATAAAATCATGTATTAAAAAAGATTTTCCTGCCAGAGACCTGATGTTTAATAAAGCTAAATTAAAAGAGTCAAAACCAGCTGTGCAATCTTTTGTGACAGTTTGTGGCTGACGAGGAATGGAAGCTAAATTTAATAGATTGGCAGATTTATTAAGGCACTCCCTGTGTCTCAGCAAATTCACCATTTTTCTATTACCTGTAAACACAGGAATCGAGGAGACTACCTGAACTCCAAGGGGCCCCGGCTTTTCTGGAGGGAAGACATTAAAGATATCAACTTCGTAGCCTGGACCCGGAATGAATGTTAAATTTGACATTACACTCTTTCTTGGCAATTTAAACATTCTTTTTCTATTACCGATCATAACATGAACTGAAGAAGCTTCCAGTACACTGGGCCCCGACTTTTGCTGGGAATAGTCAGGAGTGACATCTTTAGAGCCTGGACCCATAAAACATCAGCAGTAAGAGACAGAAAGATCTAAGTGTGCTGAGCTCTTATCAGCTTGGGGAGGATGATGCCTGTGTGAAAGGGGTGGGGGTGGTGTGTGTCTTAGCTTCACCGAAGGCTGAGGGTGTTTCAGGGGAATGAGAGGAGAGAAAATTGCAGTAGGGCGGGGGGTAAACTGTGTCCCAGCGATGACCAGCTTGTTCATTTGGTCGGTGAACTCCATGAGGGGGGACGAAGGCGACAACATGCCCACAGTAGATGGTGAACTGGGTGGGGTTTGGGGTGGTGTAGACAGTTGAACCTCACAGAGAGAATCCTCTTCCTGTTTGTCCTGACATCTCTCATGAGTGGAGCTCACTTCAGCTGGGGGTTGTGCTCGGTTTCCTTTGTGATTATCTCCTGTTTGTTTCGGCCTGTCTTGCCTCTTGTCCTTGGTGGAGGGAACAGATTGGTGACGCAGGCAGAAAGATATGTTGGACATAAACAGTTTGACTCCTGACCTATTTAGGAAGAGTCCATCTTGCTTAAAAAGATGTCTGCGGTCCCAAAAGAAATTGAAGTTGTCCAAAAAATACATAGAATGGACATTACATGCTTTGGAAAGCCATGTGTTCAGTGCCATCAATCTGCTGAATCTCTCAGCACCTCTTCTGACTGGTGGAAGGGGGCCACTGATTAAAACCTCAACATCCAGGGAGCTGACTGTGTTCAACAGATCAGTAAAATCTTGTTTGAGCATTTCAGACTGCTGCTTCACAATGTCATTCATCCCCGTATGCAAAATGATCTTTTTGACAGTTGGATTTGCTGCAACAATACCAGGGATTCTCGCTGTCATGTCAGGAACCATATCCTTTGGAAAACAGAGAACCTTCATGTTTTCACCGCACATGAATCTCACATCTTTAACAGTGGCATCTCCCACAATCAGAGTTTGGGGCCCAGTCGTTAGCTTTGCCTGCGGCCTGTTAGCTTCTAATTTACGTTCAGACCTTACCCTTCTCTGTGGCGATGAGTGGTACAGGTCATCAGATGGAGATGCGGAATCTCGGCGTAGTGGAGCAAATCTGTTTTGCATTTTGATAGTTTGTTGTACGGGATGTTTGCTGTTGGTCTTTCCTTTAGCAGCTGACCACGGCTGTGTCCTGCTCTGCATTGGAGTAGAGGAGGAGGAGGATGGTAGTGCTGGCCAGCCGGTAGCATCAGAGATCTCCGGGTGGACGGTTCTTCCTGTAATTCTTCCATCCACGTTCCAAGGAGCAGAGTTCTTCTTTGGCTTTGCCCCAAGAGTGTTCCAGGGAGGACTTCCATGTGAAGATTTACTGCGGAGATCACGGCTCTCCCGCTTCTTATCAGTGCTAGGTAGCTGTGTGTTAGCGTTCTCTTTTCCGCTGAAAGGAAGAGTGGTTTCATTTCCACACAGTCCGTTAACCTCCACATTAACTTCTAATCTGTGGATTTTAGTTTCCAACAAAGTGATCTTCTGCATGAGTTTGTGGAAATCGTCAGTGGTGAAGGGTGGCATCCTGTTGCTGGTTAGCTTGCTAGTTAGCTGCTAACAGGCTTGTGCTACCTCTTAGGCCTCGTTCAGAAAGTGTTGAAGAGTTCGGAAAAATTTTTGAAATGAGCCAACAATGTACTTTATCTCCAATAAATTATGCTCCCAGTGGTTTCTAAATATCCAGGAGTCACTGCCTGTAATCTCTCAGTGAAGAAAAAAAGAATAATAGTGGAAAAAAGGCAAGCAGAAGCGAGAGCAAGCGGAAAAGCGTCTGCACCCAAGCAGATACAACTTGTATCTGCTTGAGCTCTAAAGATTAGAGCTGAAACGATTCATTGAACCGTCACTCAAAATAAAATCCTCACATGACTGATCAGCTGTTTCCTGTCTGCATTATCATCATTGTATTTCTTCGTCGTCTCCGGACAGCAGGCAACAGGTCCGATGCTAGCTGACATGCAAGAACAATTACAAGTTTCCCGATGGAAAGTAACTCCTGCCGACCTCTCTCCATCGTGTCTCCTGGTTTGTTTACCTCTAGCCTCTGTTTACTTCCACATCCACGCGTGACGGTGCCACGCAGCCTACACCGCGACATCCTCCGACCAAATGACTCTTTTTCATAAACAGTTTATGGAAACGCACCACATTTATAGTTTGATATGTTGTATTTTTTTGCAGACTTTCCAAAGATCGCTTCAAATTCACTTGACATTTTATAGAAACATGTTTACTGATGATGGTAAATGAAGAGTCTTTGGGTTTTGGACTGTGGGTTGGTTAATTCAAATTGAAAGAAGGATTCTTCCTTTTTTCCTCTCTCACAGTTTGAAGAGGACACAGCTAGCTTAGCATTAGCCTGCAGCTAGCTCAGCGTTAGCCTGCAGCGTCAACTCCGTACTCCTCTCCTGTGTGACGGAGACGATCAGCTGACTGGAGGAGACTCTGACAGCGTTGGACATGTTGGTTTATTTTCTTTCTCAGAGATCCTCTATTGATTTGTTTGAGGAGAGGGATCACTCTGGACAGATTTGAGCCACTGAACTTTGTAACAAACTGAATTTCTGTGTTTTGTTGTTTATTGCTGAATCACTGAAGGCTGCTGTTTGTTGCTGTTTGTTGTTGAACTCTTGAATCGTCATTAATATTATTTGAATTGTCAAGTGTCTAACGTGTGTACAGGACTTGTGTGTGTTTTTATTGGATGTCTTCTCTTGGGTGTGTTTGTGACTCGGACTGAGTGCAGCAGCAGCTGATCAGGTTTCTATTGATTCATTTATCATTGAGCGATGGTGGAAGATGATCCCGAGCTGCAGACCTTTGGCCTGTGAGCGTTTTTATTCTCACTGCTGAGAGCTCCTCTTACATTTTTAACACACAGACCAGGAAGCTGCTCTGAACTGGAAGGTGTGTGTGTGTGTGTGTGTGTGTGTGTGTGTGTGTGTGTGTGTGTGTGTGTGTGTGTGTGTGTGTGTGTGTGTGTGTGTGTGTGTGTGTGTGTGTGTGTCCAGCCTCCGTCCTCAGCATGGGGACAGATGAGATTAATGGCGTCCGGTCCGACGTGCACGGTGGGCTCAGGCCCGACCATCTGTTGTGTCGCTGGTCCATCTGTGAGCTCTGCTCTGGCTACTTTTGGCCTTTTCTCAGTCTGAGAGTGTGAAAGAAACCTGAGCTCGCACACTGCTGACAGACTCACCTGAGAGTCTGGAGCCTTTCTGTCAGGAGACAGGAGCATCTGTCAGGTGACAATGAGACGGTCTTTCCTGAAGAATCAACCCTGAGTGTCACATCGGTCTGTTTATTACATGGAAAATATCCTCTTTATCTGCAGCGTGCACACGCTAACAAATCACCAGCACACAGCAAATAGACAGACGACTCAACACACAAAGTACAAAATCAAGACAGAAGGTAAAAAAAAAAAGAAGATTTTTAAAAATTGACATGCTGATGGGCCGGATTTTTCCAGACTTCCTCTCAGAGTAAAGTAAGAACTTTGCTCCTCATCAGACCTGTAAATTATTGCTTTAAAACACTGGAGTCCTGCTCTGGATGTGCAGTGAGTCAGATTTCTTTGACTGTTATCACTTATAAAGGATCCCATGATGACCTCAGACTGACGTGATCACAAGTCACAGCAGAGCTCTCAAAGCCTCCACCTGCTGTTTGTACTCATCAACCAGTCGGATAGCTGCGTCCTCTGTGTAGCCAGTTAGCTGTCCTGTATGTTTCCACCAGTGTGGAGGTCATTCATCAGCGCCGGTCTGTACGAGGCTCTGCAGGCTTATTGATTGATGGGCTGACAGACTGAGTGGGTGATATGGAGGCATATCAACGCGGCTGCCTGCCAGCAGCAGCTGCAGCTGTGTTCAGCTCTGTACAGCAAAGAAACCCAACAGCTGCCTGATGATTATTGTCATTATGGATTAATCTGCAGATTATTGTCACGATTGTTGAGTCTGTAAAAAAAGACCTCTTTTGTCCAAAACCCAAAGACTCCTTATTCAGTCACAAATGAGAGAGAAAAGCAGCAAATCATCACATTTAAAAGTATTATTATTATAACATATTATCATTATTATTATAGCAGTTTTATTATTATATCATATTACTCTGGTGTTTATCTCACCTGTGCACCGGTATCAGGCCCGACAAGAGAAATAAGTCACTTTGTGGTAATTAAATAGATTTTTCTTTTCATCCCAAATCCTATTTATATATTTGATGAACAAGACATTTTATGATTCATTCATTCCCATCTCTGATTATCGGTCAGCACATTTTAAATCAGTTCAATTCTTAACTCAGATTAATCGATGAACGATTCATCATTTCCATCCTGAATCAGGACGTCTAAGATTTGGAGGAAAGCAGTTGAAAACTGATCACACATCAGATATTTGAGTTTTTGGTTTAATATAAATTTAATTGCTAACAAATGTTGAAACATGAGCTTCAGTCTGACCCTCTGTAACCTTAATATCTACCCATTTCTCCTTTGTGTTTATTCCCTGACCTCCTTCTCCTCTCTTTAACTCCAGTCCTCCTCCTCCTCCTCCTCTTCTTCCTTGCATTAGCCTGTTATTATCTCCACATCTTCCTCCTCCTCCTCCTCGTCTACTGTACATCAGTCACACGCTGGCTTATCGATGTCCTCATGCTCTACTTCTCCGCTCACTGAGCTGAGAGGAATCGAGCGCCGTCAGCTAGAAAAGGTCAACTGCTTCCATCTGCGTCCTCACATTTCACTTTTCTCTTATATGTCATTACACAAATAAGTGCAAACAAGGATTTATAAAGCGCCCCGCATACAAACAAACTATGAATTTATATTCGACATTACAGTGAAAAGCATCTTCAGTTATCAATGTGCAAACAAAATGTGTTTTTATTCTTTATTTCTGGAACAGTGACCTCCTTTAAACCAAAACCTGTTTTTATTCTAAGGTATTATTTTACATATAATCCATAAATGTTTCTTACAAACTGGAGCATGATTTAGTTAATTTAAAGTGGAAAAATCTGCCAGTCCAGACAGAATAACACGTCCTCTTCCTTCAGTTATTGTTTTATTTCTCCAGAGAACAGATTTCAACTCAAGACTCAGGAAAAGTGAAGGTATTCGACAAAATCATCAGATACGAAATATTGCGATGTGAACAGTCCATGAAGTAATATTCCTGATGTCAAAATACTGAGGGAGGCTTATAAAGATTGATTTCAGTAATGGAAGAAATGTTTCAGCGCTAACGATTCGCTCTTTTATTTTGTAGATATCATGTGTTTGCTCAGTTTCTTCTTCTTCTTCTCCTCCTCCTCCTCCTCCTCCTCCTCCTCACTGTGGCTCATTGATGTATTTCCTGGAGCTCACAGTTCTCGTTCGTTAACAGTCTGCTGGTTTGAGTCTTCAGTGTCTCTGCGTGCCGATCATTTTTACTTTCCTGTTGTTTTATTGGTCGCAGCTTCTCATGTCATCACCACTTCAGGCAGTGAAACGCTGCGTGTCACGTCAGTAATCACAGTGAAGCGTTTTCTCATCCATTAAACAAATGAAGGGAGTTTACACCTGTGCGTCGTCCGTCAGGTCGAATGGACTCTCTGGCTCTCAGCCAAAGACGGAAAGCTTCAGTGTTCGGTGAGACAGGAAGTGACCTGTGTGTGTGTGTGTGTGTGTGTGTGTGTGTGTGTGTGGTAGAAATCTCTCTTGTGCATCAGCCAACAGCAATAAACTCAGATTAGACTGCAGCTGAGACATGGCGCTTTAAAGATCGCTGCGGGGAAACAAGAAGTTTATCAGCCTTTAACAGTCGTTTCTCTTCGTTGTTCGGACACACATGCTGACGCGTTGACCTCGGTGACCTCCTGCCTCCAGCTCACAGGTTCAAAAAGACGCCACGTTTGTCCGACGTGCCTGAAAGTGACCTTTACCCTCAAACCTCCTGTCATGTGTGCGTTCACACACTTTATCTGACACGTGTCTCTGCTCTGTTCGGACGTTGGACGTCAGACCAAAACCTTTAAACCTGCAGCTCCACTTTTCCTCTTCATTTCCTCCCAGGACGTCTCTCTCGTTGTGGGTCAGTGTTGTGTGTACATGTGGCTAAAACACACTTTATTAATATTCAAACTATGTGCTAACTATGTGTCTAAAGGCAGATGTTTACTTACATACTTGATTTTCGGTGCAGATGTTAGGAAGAAAAACTAATTCGGCCGACATGCACACAGTCTTTGTAATGTGGTTATCAAACACTTGTGATTTGTAACGGCGGCAGGATGTTGTATATAATATTTTGTCCAACTCCTGTAAGACGTGGGGGGCAGACCGCAGATATTCTGCATTTTCCGATCATCAGTATCTGTGATTCTTCTGTCAGATTGCAGATAAAATAAATGTATTTAAAAATGTGCTACTCTGGCTCTGATGCAGCTTCCTCTCACACAATGTCCCCCACAACATTAATTCATCCGTCCCTCCAGGACTTCGCTGACTTGTTTTGTGATTGTTGTGGCCTGAATTGCCTGATTTTGCATCAGCTTTTCTAAGAAATTGCTAAATTTCTAAAGTTGTGATGTTGCAGTGAGGTTGTGGCAGCGTTATTGCGTTAATCGCTCCATCTTAACTTATATATCATATTGTTTGAGCTGATTTTCATTTCCTTCTCTCCACAGTTTGTAAAGCAAACATGCTTCTATCACTCTTGCTTCAACTTATATTTCACAAACAACAGCAACAACAGCAGCAACAGCGTACCTCTGTACCTTCAGTACTTACAGTAGCTTTGGATGAAACAGCATCTGTCACGGTGGTTTGTCTCGCCTGGCGTCCACGTGTTTTGTTTTGTCACAAAGTGTTTGTCAAGCGACGACTCTTTTGTGTTCATCACGATGTCGCACACCGTGCAGAACAGTTTGTCTCCGCTTCCATGCAGAACATCAGGGACTTGTTTTGAGCGCTCTTGTGAGTAACTGTGAGACGTTTGCCGAGCACATGTCCGCATCTCCCAATCCAGAAACCCGTGCATGACGCGAGCAAAGAGAGCTGCTGTGATTGGTGGAAATAGCGAGCGATGGTGATTTTTGGTCACATTTTGCAGGAGAGTCGGACGAAAATGAATTGAGTTTGCATGGAAATGGAAATGGAAATACTCAAATACCTCAAAATTGTACTTAAGAACAGAACTTGAGTGTACTGAGGTTTATTTCATCACCGGTTGTTCGAAATTCTGACACAAATGATGCATATTATATATATTGAATATATTTATTCCAACCAGAGCGAAACGATCAGAATAAGCGTTGACGTGTTTGATATTTTCCTGTTGTCAGGCGTATGGAAGGTCTCCACCACCAGGTGTTCACATGAATATCAGGGTGCATGTGAACCACTGGCCGGGTGCTTTGGGGCCGCGATGACTGTTTCTACTTCTGCTTCTCGGCCTGTGACGGTGACGCAGCAGTGGGGAAGTTATGAGTCAGCTTAATGCAGAATCTTTATGGGAAACACTTTATTACTTTATCTTCCTCTTCAAAGTCTTTATCGTCAGTCTCATGGGAAAATGTTGCAACAAACAAAGTCTAACAAGTGTTTGTTTCGAGACGACGACTCACTTTGTAATGTAACTCTGTGGACAGTGTTCTTCACATCATGTGTCTGTATCAGCGTCTTCGCTTGTATTCGGTCGGTTTTATGTAATATAAATGATCTCAGAAGCACTTGAGGGCGTGCGGATGATCGTCGATGATGTTTTGTCCTTTCTGTTTCCCTCACGCTGAAATCACAAGGTTTTTCAGCCGTCAGGCTTCGCTTTCTCGTGTCGGAGATAAACACATCAGCTGTTTCAATTTAGCTTCCAAGAAAAGCTTGTGACGCTCACGTTAGCGTAGGGTACGGTGGCCTTGGGGGGACAAGTGACTGAGGAGGCTTCTGTTAGTTATTTATCTCATTTTTTAAAACATCGGCACCATGTGTTCAGACTGCAGGGCGAGAGAAGAGGAGAGAGAAAGGACGGGAAAGGTCGCTGAGAGGATCGACTCGTCTTAGCTTGTTCTTTAATTAAATAATTCAGGTTAGGTTGGTGTCACAGTTCTCCAAATCCACCATTCGATTTGACTTTTGACTACTTTTCAGCACTGACAGCTATGTAGTTGTTAGACTTGTATGTCCTGACAGGTGTCCTTTACATTTTTTATGAGGTGAACATGAACGCACCATGACGTCCCTGTCGCTGTGTGTTGTCTTTGACCTTGATTTTAAAGGCTCACCACAGTGAAGTGATGGGACAAACATCATCCCTTCAATACTGTCACAGTATCGACATCGAGGTATTTGCTCCAAAATATTGTGAAATATTACAGTCTGAGCAGTTATGATGCTTTAGAGGAAGTAAAAATATCAAGACATGTGTTGTGTTATATGCATTAGTGTGATATTTATAGTGAAGTGTGCTCCTCATGTACTTCTGCTCTGAGAGAAAGTGAGCGCTCAGGATCAAACCCAGACCTGAAACAGGCCAGCCTTGTTTTAATCCTGCCTCAGGGTTTGTTTCCTGTCTCACCTCTGTGTGTGTGTGTGTGTGTGTGTGTGTGTGTGTGTGTGTGTGTGTGTGTGTGTGTGTGTGTGTGTGTGTGTGTGTGTGTGTGTGTGTGTGTGTGTGTGTGTGTGTGTGTGTGTGTGTGTGTGTGTGTGTGTGAAGCTGCAGGATGTGTTGGGTGTGTCATGCATAACGTGATCTGGTCTGATTACTATCTGTCGTTTGCTGTTGGAGGTGACGGGACGGCTGATTGTTTTTATTATGGGCGTGGTGTGTGTGTGTGTGTGTGTGTGTGAGAGAGAGAGAGAGAGAGAAGTGGTTAATGGTTAGTGGTTAACACACACACACACACACACACACAGACACACACACAGACACAGACATGCCTGAACTCAGCCTGCAGTGTTGAAGGTGCAGATCCGTCCAGGTGCCACGTGTTTCGGCTGCTGATCACAGGCCGTGTCGGAGCTGCTCGCTGGATTTTTCCACTGACTCAGCGCTGTTAATGATAATCATTTCTGTAGGTGTGTTACAAAACTCTCGGCAGCTCTGTTACAGTTCATCAGTTTAAATATTCAGCATGAAACTAGCTAAAAATTATTAACATGCCTGTCGATGCTTTTTGCAGGTTTTCTTCGTTAAAGAAACAAAGTTGTTTCTAAACTGAATCACTGTGTTGTTGTTGTTGTTGTTGTTGACAGTGAACAGCTGAGTTGAGCTGCAACAGTCGAACTAAAGGAAATGACTTGATGGTTTCGGGGTTTGCTGTTTTTGGGGTTTAATAACTGACAGATTAATTGATCGGTCTCTCTCGTCTCCTTCCTCTCCAGCTCCTCTTGCTCAGTGTCTCCATGGTGAAGTGGGCGGGGTCTGATGTCAGCCCCTGCTCTTGACAACCCTCCCGCCATGCCCACCATGGTTTCTAGGCTCCCTAAGTTCGGCTCGCGACCCAAACCCGCCTCGCCTTCCGGCAGCAGTCAGACGGCTCCGGCTGCTGCCGCAAGCACTTGTACCTTCACCAGCACCGCTGCTACCAGCACCCGCCTCACCAACGGGTTCTACCACCACCCCGGCCCAGCGGGGGTCAACAGCAGTTTAACTGCACCCCCCACCTCTGTGAAGCAGAATGGATTCATCAGAGTGCCGGTTTCGTTTTCCATGAAATGGAGGAAAGAAAATGAGCCGGTGGAGGACGGAGGGTCCGACGGAGAGAGGGAGCCGAGGAGAGGAAAGGGCGGGAATGTCGGGCTTCAGTATTATTCCCAACGGCAACAGGGATCATCGTCGGTGTCACAGCGGGACGCCAAGAAGCCAACCACATCTTCTGCAGGAAAGGGACGTGGTTTCAGCCACCCTGTGACATCCTCATCTTCGCCATCACCTCAGTCCAGCGCCAGAACGCTTCCTGTCTCTAAAAGTGGATCACACGGTTCCAAACTCAGCCAAACTTCATTCGGGCTAACCAACGGCACAAAACAGGCCCTCGGCGGTCTATCTGGGACTAAACCACGGAGCAGTTCTCTGCGGCAGCCTCAGAGCTTCATCCGTTCTGGTGGTTCTGGTCCTGGTTCTCGGTCTGGTTCCCCTCTCCAGATCAAAGCGCAGGCCAGCCGCTCCCACTCCAGCGACAGCCTCGGGTCCGCTCCGTCGGTCCAGCTCACTGAAAGCGATCGTTTGCGGTCACGTAGCCTCACCCAGGTCCGACGGCAGCCCTCCCCCACCCTCACCCCTTCGTCCACCTCCTCCTCCGTCTCTCGCAGCGCCACTGTCCCTCGCTCCCCGACTCCGGCTCCAACCAGAGGAAACCTGTCAAAACCCCCTGAGGGAGCAGGTGGAGGGGTCAAAGTTCAAGGTAGATCCCTCATGCCGCCCTCCGCCTTAAAGAAGCCCCTCCTACCCAGCCTTGGCCCCGCCTCTAAGCCCAGTGGCATCAGCTATAAACTGTCCCGCCCGTCGCTCAACAAGCCGTCCCGCCCCCTGCGAGTGACCCCGGCCAATGTGTCAGGAGGTGACCCGGAGGTAAACCAAGGACTGACAGGACGGAGGGACTCTGTGGAGACGCCTTCGACCACAGAAACCAGCCCAGGTTTGAGATTCTCAACTCTTCTGATGCTTCATCTCATTTTTCATTCCTGACATCTCTGATCTCATCCTGCGTCTTCTCTCATCAGCTGTTATCTGATATCTCATCAAGTCTAATCTCAAATGTTTCATCTCTTTATCTTATTTTCATCTATATTCCTTCATCTCAACTAATCTCATATTTTGTGTTTAATCTCTGTAATCTCATCTCATCTGTTTCCTTCCGACGTTTCTAATCTCTAGTTTTGTTTCATCTCCTCCGTCCTCACTATCAGAAAGCTCTCCGGACGCTCCAGAGACAGAGCGGCTGGCGGCAGAGGCGGTGTCCCATGGAGAGGTGTCGATTGTGGGGGAGACGCTGGAGGACATGTCCTTGTCCTCCAACTCGTCTCTGGACAGAAATGACACCAGTCAGGAGTATATGGACGACTTTGACAACCTCGGTGAGACGGCAGGGACAGATGCTTCAGTTCGGAGGGTCTAGGAGTTAAATCTGTGAGTGTACTTCACCTTGTTTCCTTCACGTGATTAACTGAGAACCATCTCGATCGTAGGAAACGGAGGCGTGGGCATCCTGCTCCTCTCGACGAAAAACGACGAAGAAGACTCAGGGCTCGACCAATCATGCGCCAGGTTTGATGATGACAAGGTGGCTGTGAACGGCGTCGCCAAGGCAGCAGGACTGTGTTTTCTGGACGACGGTGTGGACTGGGCCAGCATGAGACTCGGCGGTGAGTTTAATGTCACGTTCAGGTCAGGAAACGCTCCGTGAACAAGTTTTTAAAGTTCCTCTCTGTCTCCAGGTGAGCGAGGGGATCACCGGCTGACCCGACTCCCCCATCGGAGAAAGTCCAGCCAGCCGGACTACCACGACCAGGTACCAGCATGAAGCAGATCGATGAACAGTTTGATCCTGTGTGGCTGAGTTTATTGTTCCATCAGATCAATAAAATCACCTTCGTCTCTGTCGATTTCCTTTTCTGAAACAAAAACCAGAAAAGGAAAATGTTTTTTTAATTATTATTATCAGTGTTTGTAACATTTTAAAAAAGGATTTCTTGTGATACAAACAAAATTGCCAACAAAGTATTAACGTGGCTATTAATTTAGCAGACGTTCACACCTCGGTTATCGGTGTTCATGCAGCCGCTGTCATTCACAAGAGAAACAGGCGTTGGGGTTATGAATTGATTCATTAAGGAACATATTAGTGTATGGACGAGCTGTTAGCCAATCAGAAGCCAGGGCTGGCTACAGATACAGCTGGTTCTGATTAACACCGTCATAAAACTAGTTGCTTATTTTATCAAACAACCAAAATGTAATTTAATACACAACTCAGTTGTCTCTGAATGAATCTTAGAAAAGAGGTTTGAAAAGTGACATGAGAACAAAAGAAAAGCAGAATTTTTCCAGACGTTTCCTGTAAATTTTATTTCATGTCAGAAAATTCCTCAACATCCTTCTTTCTGCAAATTAAGTGACATAATCTTACCTTTTTTAATTAAATTCACCATCTGGAAATGAACAAACTGTAAAAGAAAATTGATTTAATAATAAGTTAATCAGATCATCAGTTCACTACCTGCAGTTATAGTTATGTACACTTCTGGTACCTTATTTTGATTGGCGCCTCCTGAACACGGTTTGCTAGTGTGATGTGACAAAACTACATCATTAAAATGATGTAATGTTGCACATGTAACCACGAGGAGCGTCGTGATACTTGACTCACGGTGTTCAGATGCAGTGGGTGCAGTTGACCCCGCCCTCAGACGGTTACAACAGTGACACATCGGCGGTGTCGTTTCCCAGCGTGTGAAAGGTTTCTAACCTCCATCAGGTGCTTCGTCACCAAACAGCTTCTTAAACGATCCGGCAGCATCGAACAGAAGTGAAGCACCGACTGTGATTTGAGTCCATTTAAACCTGCATGACGCAGGAAATATCTTAAGAGTGGCTGCTGAAATGCTGAAGTCACGTTCAGTCTGTCTTTTTTATTGTGATGATGAGAGAAGGACAACAGTCAGTCAGGAGGAGCGAGCGAGTATTTCTGCTCATCGTTCTGCTGCTTGAAGAAACAGAAACAGATTTACAAAAGATGAATGAGAGAAAAATGTCTCACGTTTCCTCTCAACTACATAAATAAAACTTCCTCTCTGTCCCTCTCCAGGGCGGTTCGTCTCTGGACCTGTCCCCCTCGGACAGCTGTGGGTCCGGGGGAACTTACATGTGGGACGAGGAGGGCCTGGAGCCACTGGGGGGCGCCGCCACGACCGCCTCCATCAACTCCAACGGCAACACCACCCATCACATCGGGAGCTTCGACTCCGACCTCAACAGCATCGTGAGTACAGATGAGCTTGTAATGGTCATGTTAAAGACGTTGCAGTTGGCGCTGTCGCCATCTTTCTTTGTGAAATGAAGCCACGCGTCGGTCTCTCTCTTCCCCTCCGTCACGAATCCTTCTTCTTCAGCGTCGACACATGAGTTTGGTTTTGTTGCCTGCATTGATAAAAGATTGATTATATTGCAACTTCACCGCAACGCATGGTAACTTAACAGCACCAGGAACACACACCGTGGCGATGCGACAGACAGACGGTGTGGCTTTCTGCTGCAGAAATAAAGACTGCTGTAGTTTCAGATCTTTTAAAACAGGATCATTTAGTAACTCACAGCCAGGTTGAGGCCACGCGCAGATCGATCATGTGACTCGATCCATCCACTGACTGTTTGAAAGTGATTAGATTATTTGTTATTGACGAGCAGCTGAATACACTCGACAGCAGAGACAAAAGGACGGCGTGAGGAGGAGAGTTTAATATTCCTGCAGCATCAGCTCCGTCCGGCCTCCCTGTCCTACTTGAGGATGGAGTTTTTGGCTTCAGCTGAAAACGGGTCGTCTTGCAGCCTGAAAACAACAGAGTGAACAGGAAACATGCAGAAACAGGCAGAAACAGGCAGAAACAGGCCATCGCTCATGAAGCCTAGCGTCAGAACGTCGCTCCTGTTTGTTAGTCGGCACCTGTTGCACATTTTTCAAACTAGTCTGAACTCGAGTCCGAACTGTAAACCTCAGAGCTGCTGCTCCCGGGACCATCTCATTATCCCACACAGCAGCACCTGAATGCACCACATGAAGTCCCAGATGTCTGACTTTTCCACCGGAACTTGAACTACATCTACTTCACCTACCTACTTATTATTTAATGTCCATGTTTAAAGGAGCAGTCTGTAGTTTTGGGGAAGAAGACAAAGGTGATTTTTTTCTGCCTAAAAACTAAATAAACAAACTGTTTTTGTTTTCATGAATAAACAAACTGACCTTAAAGGACAACACAATTTATACAGCTTTACTTTGTTTATATGTGGCGGACCCTGCCACCTTTCTAGCTCCAAACAGTGTTCTGGGACCTTATTTTAGGGTTTATTCACGTATGGAAAGAGTTTGTATTATTCCCCTCCAGAACTACACACTGCCCCCTTTTAAATCATAAACCTGCGTCAGGTGTCGTCACCAGGACAGTCGAAGTCTGAACGAAAGCCTCTGGCGCCCTCGTGTGTCAGCTGTGTGAATTACAGCTGCTGCGACAGTCTGAGGCTTTCACTGCTGTGAGTCAGCTCGATGTGACATTTAGCATCACTTTATTTTTATTTTAACTTTTAATTGTCCTTTAATGAAGAAACAAACCACTTATTGAAGTTTGACAGTTTTATTTACCATAATTAATTTTTGACGTGTAAATCTTTAAGTAAAAATTAAAGAATGTTCATATAATAAAATAATGTATATTTAACCCAAACTTATTCCAGTTTTCACCACACTGTGAAAATACTCCACTACAAGTAAAGGTACTTAAAGTATGAACAGTAAAAGTACCCCATCTGTTCCCCGTCAGTGTTTAATATCTGATGTTTGTTGATTAATATTCCTGCTTCATTTATGTGTCATTTTACCGTCGGCTAGTTTAATCTGCAGCAGTGCATCATGGTCTATAAGATCATCATATGTTTGTTAGTATTGCCGTCCTGTGAGAAACTGTCTGTTTACATATTAATGACGATGCATTTCCAGCTAATCCAAGAAGGTTTTAAAGAGTGAAACACTGAACATTTTCCAGCCTGGTTTGTCGACTTCCTGCTTGAAGCCGATTGTGGATCGGAGCTCTTCAATTAGTCGACTGACGACAGCAGAGTGAGGATGGGTCAGTCGTTTGATCGTCAGTCGTCTCCTGTTCTCCACAGTTAATACACCTCCTGGATAATGTGGAGTGGCTGCTAACGAACTCTCTGTCTTAATGTGCCCCGCGTGTTAACGAGCTGTGGGTCTTACAGAGTGATTGACCCTAATGAGCTGTGGGCCTTAATGATCTGAGGACTTAACGAGTTCTGAAGTGATGTGTGAAGTGGTGTCCTGTACACACCTGACTGTACCTGATCTGCAAGTCACCTCGCAGCAGCTGAAACGTTTGTTGACATGAAGCGTCATTAATGATCTTTGAAACGAGCACCAGGGGTCAGTGTTGATCTGCGGACAGGCTGCGTGTGTGTGTGTGTGTGTGTGTGTGGCGCCTCCATACAAGACTAAAGCATGAATAGTTCAGAGACCAGAGCAAAAAGAGGAGGAGAGGATTTCATGCAACTTCAGTTTTGTCTGCTCCGCTGTATCTCAGAGGCAAATACTGCACTTTCTACTCCACTACTGTGCATCATTTACGTTGCTGGCTACATATTTCAAACCCTTCCTGCCCAGTGAAAACCATGTACCCTCAAAATGATGATTTAATGCTAATATTTGTGACAAACTGAAAGAGTCTTCCTTTGTGGGGCGACTTCTTCAGCCAAAACTCTTTAAAAAATCGTCTTGGGCCAGCTGGAAAATACATCATGACAAGACTTCAGTGAAGTTAGTTTTAAGTTGGATATTCGACATTCGCAGCCACTCCAACATTTCAAGTGCACCCGTATTGCAGACTTTACAGTAAACACATGGAGAAGACGGCTACAGCGTGTACCGACTTCCTGTTTTCAAAATAAAAATGTGGGAATTTAAAGCAGAGATACTGTGTTTAAAGCTATTGAGAAGCTATTGAGCTAAGATGCTACTATTTACATATAACAATTAATAAAAAATAATAAAAATTTATTAAAAATATGAGTGGATGTAAAACGTAAAAACAAGAGGCGTATCTCATGCAGCCAGTGTAGTTACATGATCCCACACTGATTTTGAGTCAATTGGTCATATAACCTGGAAGCTAGTGAGCTAACATGCTAACATTTAGATATAAAAATTAATAAAAAATAATACAGCTGCCGCTGCCGCTGCTGCTGCTGCTGCTGCTGCAGCCGCAGTGAAGACAGTCGTCACTTCCTGTAACTTGGAGATCAGCTTTCTGTTTTCCTCCTTCTCTCTCCTCTTGTCAGCTCGGCTGGGGCAGCTTCTTTTCATCTGTCTCTTTTCTTTACTTTTCTCTTCTATACTCTCCTCTTCTTCTCTCGCCACTTCGCGCCGTTTGTTTTCGTTTTGCTGCTGTCTTCCTGGATCCGTTCTGCACATGTGCAGTAAGATGGACTGATCCAATGTAGTGGAGACTGAAGGGGGGGCCCGACACACACATAATACGATTAGCATTCTGCTGCATTTTAGCGAGAGGATTTTAATCACAAACATAATTAATGTGCGCAAATAAGTAATAACTGTATTAACCATAAGTGTATGAGGATTTTTATGGGGCCCTCAGGAACGTGGGGCCCTCGGCAACCGCCTAGTTTTGCCTAATGGTAAGTCCGCCCCTGAGGGAAGGAAGAAGGGAAGGAAGAAGGACGGAAGGGAAGGAAAGAAAGCAGAAGGAAAGAATGGAAGAAGGAAGGAAGGAAGGAAGAAGGAAGGAAACAAAGAGAAGATGAAACAAAGAACGGAAGAAGAAAAGGAAGATGAAAGACAGACAGACAGGAGGTGTTTGAGGGTGAGATAAAAGATGGAGGTTCATGAGAGAAAAGAAAACATGGGGGGTGAGGAGGAGAAGAGAGGAGAAGGATAAACTAACGGGAGGGAAGTCAAAGGAAAGAAAAAGAGAGAGTAAGGTGATAGGAAAGGAAAAGGAAAGAGGAGATGAGGACATAAGGAGAGAAAAGAAAGAGGAAGAAGACGAGGATGAAGGAGGAGAAGAGATAAGAGAAGAAGAGGAGGAGGAGGAGAGCAGCAAGAGGAGATTAGGAGGTAATATGATGATGTGGATGACTGCTCTCAGCCACCAGAGAGCGTCTGCAGGTGTGTGTGTGTGTGTGTGTGTGTGTGTGTGTGTGTGTGTGTGTGTGTGTGTGTGTGTGTGTGTGTGTGTGTGTGTGTGTGTGTGTGTGTGTGTGTGTGTGTGTGTGTGTGTGTGTGTGTGTGTGTGTGTTAAATGCAGCAGTTATTCAGGGTGAACGTTTGGTTTCCTGTCAGGTCAGTGTGCTGTGACTGAGCTTCTCCAGGCAGGAAACAACGAAACAAACTCTGTGTGTGTGTGTGTGTGTGTGTGTGTGTGTGTGTGTGTGTGTGTGTGTGTGTGTGTGTGTGTCTTCTTTGTTTCTGTTTTTTGAGCTGAAGTTTCCTTTTATTTTCGATTTAGGCTCGTTGAAAAACATGCGATTTCCTTGGTTGACGACATGACGACACATGGGCCCACCTGAAAACACTTCCTGTTAGAGCTGAAGCCCCGCCCCTTCCTGTTCCCCTCATGGACCTTAACCTTTGTCTGCTAGTGAATGAAGAGAGACAGATAATGTATTGATCCTGTCTGAGTTGTGTCATGAATCACACACATGATGTTTGTCAGTTTGGTTCTGAAAAGAAGGAAGGAAGAAGGAAAGGAAGGATTGTATAATGATCGTTAGTGTTTCTGTTGAGTTGATCCTGACGTGTTCTCGTGTTGGTGCTTTTTAACTATATAACATAACATCACTGATAGCTGGAGCAGTGACGATGGTGCTGCGGCCCAGTGACGATGCTCAAGTAAAAGTTTTTGTTAAAGTTTCAGAATACATGTGAACTGAATCGCTCTCTCTCTCTTCTCCGTTGTGCCGACACACAAAAAGTATTTGATCTGCTGTTGATCAGCGGCCTCAGAAGACCTTCTCCTCATAATGAAGGGAAGGTCTTTAAGTTTTTCATCAGCCTCTGGTCGACGCTCACACCGTCCTTCATACTGTAGCTGCTGTTTCACAGAAGAACAGTTTTTGATTTTTACTCCTTTTTTGTGTTTGCTCAGGGATTTTTATCTCGAGCTGGCAAGGACAACGAGAGCCGCGCCGTGTGTCTCAGTGTCGGACTCACCTTGTTTGTAATAATGTTGCACAAGCTGGAGAAAAAAATCCTTCATCTGCTTCTCTCTCGTTTTACATCATCGACCGGTGAAGTTCGATTTTCTAATGATAGTATTCCTGCATTTCTACAACGCTGAACGAGTGAGTTTGCTGCCAACAAAAAGGATGTCCAGAGTACCTCAATGTAGAAACTAACACACAAGCATTGGTAGCTAGCTCACAAGCTAACCACTGTCACACACTGTGCAGAAACACAAAGACAGGTGCTGACTGAAGAGTTGGATTTTCCTGGTTTGTTCCCCTGAAACTATAATTGTTGGCTGCTGGCGAGCTTACAGCGAGATTTGTTTAGCAGCTAAAACAGTTTGGTTCAGTCGAGCATCTAAAATAGTTTCTTATCTTCAGGTTAGCTGATGCTTCTGGTCTATTTCCTGCTCCTGCGAGTTGTGTTCGTCTCAGCTGGTAGATTTCGCCCTGTTGAATGTTGGTGGTGTAAACTTGAAGCTCTCGCTCGCTATGTTAAGTGACCTCGGCTCTGGAGTGTTTAAGGATTAAGCACACACAATATACTACAATAAACTGAAGACCGTGTATTTCTGTCTTTCTGTGTCTTTCAGGACATCTTGAACAACCTGGACTCTTGTGACCTGGACGATGACGACCTCATGCTGGATTCAGACGCCCTAGAAGAAGCCTCACTGCACAGCGGTACGTTTGTGAAGAAAACTACCCCCTTTTAATTATGCTCCAAAAAACCTTTTATCTTTAATAACCTCTTGTCACGCTGCTGTTTGAACCCTGCAGATGGAGATGGGATTTCACACATGGCTCAGTGGAGAATGAGACAACTCTGCTGGGGAACGCAGGACGTCCACAATGACAATGAAAGGTGAGGGAAGCTTCTTTCTCATGAGTAGAACCGGGTCTACATGGTTCTGCACTGGAGTGAGATCTACGTTGGGGCTGATTGGAGCTGTAATGAAAAACCAGCACTCAGAAAATGTTGTGAAACTACACGTGACGTGCACGTAGAAATATGCAGATTTTTGTTCTTATTTTGCCAGAAAGCACTTAACATGGAGACCTTCACGTCTTCCCAATTACACTGTTGCAGCGCTGCCAATGTTTAGATTTAGGGTTGCAATAGGAAAGGTCAGAACGGGTCGCTCGAATGTTGAAAAGTTTTTTCACAGACGTGGTCTTCAGGGGAAAAGGTCATAAATACAACACGTCTTTGTTTAGAAGAATTGTTGGATTGTAAAAAAGGTCGACTCGCTAAAAGACTGAAAGATTGGTGAACTCTGTGGAGCTCGAGGGGAAGTCAAAGGGTCAGTAAATCAATGCACATACACTCGTATGTTTCTCGTGAGTGTGCAGCGTAGTTTTTTGTCATTATGTGATTATGTAAAATATTCTGGACACAGAAAAACAAATGAATGAACAGGATGAGATGTTTCCTTCACCTCTGCTCTGAAGGAGAGTAAATTCATTATTTGTAGCTTTAAGCTGGATGTAAATGTGAAATAGTCAAACACAACTACAGATCATTAAATGTGGTGCACGTTATGTACCTGAGGTTCAGAGGCCTTCACGCTGTATGTGGAGGCTCTCAGTAGAATTAAAGTCAGTCAGATTTCCATCCATGTTTGTTTGGAGGCTGACCTGCACCTTTAGCTTCCAAGAGTCATGTGATAATTGTCAAAAATCAAAAGTAGATGACCTGTTTTTACTGAAAAAACTAACTGAGCTAACAGTGGTAGCGAACATGAAGACGGACGGTCCCTGTCACTAACGTTTCCGTCGTCCCCTCAGTGATTTCCAGTGCTACAAACTGACCGAGGATCCTGGGAACAAGAGGACCGACGCGACCCGGGACAGTGACCTCATTCTGGACCTCTGTCCTCCAAGGTGATTCACACGTCTTCACAGTCTCTCTGCACTTAAAACCAGAGCTCACACTTCAACAGAAGTGATTTAAAAGTATGTTATTTACACCCTTTTTTAAGATGAAAAAAAAAAAAACTCAAGGGGGTTTTGGTCATTTCTTAACTTTTTAAAACTTGATGTGTCACAGTTGCCCTGATGGACTGTAGTGCTCTTAGGAGCAGCTGAGTCATGTGCAGCAGCGAGTGGTGAAATTCAGTGTTACCGGTCCGTCTGGTATTCAGCCTCATACCAAACGTTAAAGTTTAGAAGCTGCAGTGAAGATTTTGTTTTTTAAAAGGGTGTAAGTGTATTATTAAAATCAGTTTGCGTCGGGGCTTCTGCAGACGTGGATCACAGCAGACGAGCTGTGTGGAGACATCTGATGTTTCTTTGGTTGTTCTTTTAAAACAAGTCTCCAGCTGCTTCAGTTTTTTAGGAAAATGCTGCAACTCTGTTTTGCTGTGAAGCTCCAGAAATGTTTTGCCAGACTTATTTGGGTTAACTGTTCGTTTAATACGTGATGTTTTGGTGGTTGTTTGACAGTAAACGCTGGTCAAATAGAAATCTTTTGCAGTCAGACCTCTGTTGTGATGCCGTCGTCATAAAAATCTTCACAGAAATATAAAACTTACGAACCTTCAACATCATATTTGTAGTAAAAGCGGTTTAGATGTTCACAGTTTTTGGTCCCTGAACTGAGGGGCAGTCACCAGATGTGGACCTGTAACTGTGACTCTTCTCCTCAGGCCTTCCTGCCTGTCTCCTGGTTCCCCTGGTTTGGGTGTGGATGTGGAGGAGCTGGCTGAAGACTGTTCAGCAGTCAGATCACAGCTGGAGTACCTGCAGAGGTTACTGCTTCAGGTGAGAGGGGAGGAGGAGGCACCAGCTCTGATGGTGACACCTTAAGATGACCCAGAACATGACAGACTCTGATTTCCATAAATCTGTCTCCATAGCTGTGTAAAAGTCTCACAAAAGTTCTTGTAAAGGCCCTCGTGTGCTCTTGTGTTCATGACTCATGATCTTATACCATGCAAATGTTTTTCAGGAGGAGGACGTGGACGAGGACACTCTGACCACAGACACTCTGAATCCTGAAGCTAACGAGTCCCACAGCTCTGACACGCAGGTCAGCATGTTGAACGCTTTGTTATAACAGAAAGGTTATTGCTCCCTCACGAGAGTGAGGCGGGTGCACGAGTGGTCCAACGATGCCGTGTACGCCGAGCGAGCGATAAAGCTAACGTTAAGCAAACTGTAAAGGAGCAATCAGGAAACAGTGTCGACTTTCTGTCAAAGACGACTACTGTGTTACAGAGATGTCGACTGAAGTTAGCATGCTAACCAGCTAGCTCCTAACAGCACTCTGTAGCTCAGAGGTGATGGTCTGACAGCCGGTAGTTTCAGCTGGAGATGTTGAAGCAGCCGGTTCACTACTGAGTCTCATAAGTCAACAGAATAAACTCACTAAGTGTCAAGAAAGGAAATGTTTTGATATAAAATGAGTTTAATCACCTCGTTAACACACTTCATTCAGACTGACGTTTGTTTCTGAGGAAAAAAGTCAGATTTCTAACTATAAATACAAAATTCAAAGAGAAAAACAGATGAATTCTGAGAAAACATAAATCCTGAGGGGAAAAAAGTTTTTCATCCTAAAAGTTCTGTGTTGTCGCAGGATTCATGATTTTGAGGAAAGTGTGTGTGTGTGTGCGTGTGTGTGTGTGTGTGTGTGTGTGTGTGTGTGTGTGTGCGTGCAGGTGCAGGCTCTCCTGCAGGAGGTGCAGCAGCTCAGAGAAGAGCTGAGAAGTCGAGATCAGACCATCGCACAGCTCACCCTGCAGCTGGTCAGTGTCTCTCTGCCCCCTCTCTCTCTCTCTGTACACACTCGCACGTTATGATGCTCGTGACGACGCCGGCGTGTTGACGTCCACCCATTGTTAACGAGCGGCCATGTTTTTTCCTCCTGAGCAGGCTCTTCCCACGGCGACCACCAGGTGTCGTTGCCAGGAGACGACAGGGAGGATGGATCGACACACGCAGACGAGTGTGACGGAGAGAGAGAGCGTGGCCTCGCAGACGCCCTGGAGAGAGCACACTGTGAGCGCACGCACACACACACACACACACACACACACACACACACACACACACACACACACACTGCAGCGTGCAGCCTGACGTGCTTCACAAGATTTAGCAGAAAACTACCAGCAGAGATGAAGAAGAACAACAACAACCCTGAAACACTAAAAACTAAAACTAAAGGAAAAATAAACAGAAAGTAAACAATAACAGCTGTTTGTTGCAGTAATGAAGGTGATGGAGTTTTTGTTTGTCACATCACTGAATCTTAAAACACACTTATTTTCCAGAGCTGCAGCCATCGATCAATAACTTATCAGCTATTGAATAAATCCCAGAATACTTTGACTCTAAACAAGTGAAAATCTTTTGATTCCAGCTGTAAAATGTGAATATTTCCTGTGACAGTAAACTGAAGATCTTTGGCTTGTGGATGAAAACTGATCAGATTTTTCAACATTTTCTGCCATTTTATCGATCGGACTGCTGATCAGTTACTTGGATCAACAATGAAAATAATCATTAGTCGCAGCTCCACTTTTCTTTTTCTTTTTATTGATTTTACACCTTTTTGTCTGTCTCTTCTGTCTCCTCCTTCACGTTTCTCTTCTTCCTCTGAAGCCTTTCCTGATGTTTGTCTGTTGACATGTGAGTCTTCACAGACCGGCCGGTTAAACTAACTCACCTGAAAGGTTTCTTACCTGTGTTTGTGTATCCAAAGTCTGGCTTCCTGTCGTCCGTCTTCCTGTCGTCTGTCTTCCTGTCGTCACCTTCTCTTCTGTTTTCCTCCCTTGAAGTTCTGAATCAGCGTCCTTTCCTTCTCCGTCTCTTCCCGTCTGTCTCTCCTCAGGCTTTACCTCCTGTTCCTTTCCTCTCTCCGCCCTGGCAGTATCAGCGCTCCAGGCCTTACAGGGCGAGGCCGAAGCCCAGCATCCCCTCCCACCTCGCTAGAAAAAGTGAGTCTCACCTTAACCCGAACCCCCGTCACCCACCCAGTCCCATCCTCCTCACCTTCCTCCTCATCATGATCATCCTCGTGTCTCTGCTAAAGCCTCAGTAATGATTATTAACATTATTTCAAATCCTACAAAACTTTTGCATTTTTAAGGTGAGCAGCAGGTAGAAATCGTAAAATTTTCTTGATGCAATTCTTGCTGCGACAGAATATTGATTGATCCCGACTGATCAAAGCGTGATCGATGCTGCAGTGAGCGGCTTCACTGTTCCACCTGACAGTGAGTTTGCAGAGGCCGATGTCAGTGCGCTGTGATATAATCTGAGATATATCACCTTTGAAAACTGAGTTTACAAAGTGCTCGGACAGATGAAGCAAAAAAAACAAACCAGGAAACTCCAGCCAATCAGAAAGAAGCCCGGACTGAGAGTATATTATAATAAGAAGTCATAACACAATAGGTCAGTATGAATAAATACAAATGAAAGGAAGAAAATAAATGTTTTAAAAAGGGCGAGAGGAAAAAAATACAAATAAAAAGAGTCAAAGCAATAAAAGGACGATTTAAAGACCACATCACAGAACGGCAGTCGAGCTGTAGTTGAGGAAAAACTTCAAAACGCACGAAAATATAAATGATTTCTTAATTTAATAAGTGACCTTGAAGTGTCCATAAACAGGAGTGAATGCACACGTGCACCCGTGCACGCCTCGACGGTTTTTCTTCCGACAAAAGGAGATTTTACGTTCAGGAAAGTTTCAGTGAATCATTTTAAACAGATCTTAATAAAAAAAAGTCACCAATGATCCAAAGTCTGTATGTAAAAGTTCAGCAGCTTCAGTTTGTCAAACATCCAAAGTGACCAGAAGTGAACCGCTGAGGGGTCGAAGGTCGGAGGAGATGTTTTAATGGAGATGAGGCTCCGCCAGCACCAAATGAATATTACACTGAAAATGATCCCCGGCGGAGACGTGACTGCGCTGAATCAAGAGCTCCAAATTAAAAGTTTGAAGGTTGTTTTAACTTATTCATGAAGGAACATTAGTGAGAGCAGAAACTTTAGTTCAGACACGAGTTTAATCTGCCGCTCACTTCACTCAAAGTTAGGCTGTTGTTTTTCTTACAGTTTTGAGTTTTTTTAAACTCATCGTTGCATCTTAATGTCTTCATTAATCTTTTTTAACCTCTTCCTCAAGTCTTCTTCGCTGCCCCCTGATTAGTTTCCAGCTCAGTATTTACTCCTCCTGTGCCTCCTCCCATCCTCCCATCCTCCCCACGTCCACACTGTCCGTCCGTCCGTCCGTCTGACAAATCGTGTCTCTGCTTGAAACTGTTCAGTTTGTTTTTCTTCTTCTTGTCTTTTCTCCTCTGACTGTCCTCCGTCTGTTTTTTTGCCTCTCCTCTCTGCCCTCGCCCAGGAGTGGAAAAACTAGTGCTTTACTTCAGTGACACAGCATGGTACGGTGGCAACTTTCTTTATCTTCCTCCTCCATCCCTTCTTCCTGGTTCCTCCCTCATTGTCTTGTGTGTTACGTGATTTTTGGGCACTAGGAGTCGAAACCACAGTCCTGACCTGACATGTCGTCAGCTCTGAGGTTGTTGCTGCTCATTTACCCATTTAGCAGAAACAGAGCAGCGAAATCATCCCGCTGCAGTCGTGTTCGTCTCCTCTGATGAGTCGAAACCCAGGTGTGTGACCTGCCGTGTCCTCAAGAGTTTGTTCTGCTAAACTCTTTGTTATTTATCCGGTCGGGATGAGACGTGCAGAGTAGGTCATGAAACGTTGCCCACAATAACAACGGTATCATGCTGCAGGGATACCGCGATACTCGAAACACTGCAGGACAAACATCTACAAAACATCAGGATGCAAAGATGTTGTTGTGAACACCAGAAGCAGGATTTGGGCCAGAAAAGCTCATTTAACTGAAGAATTAAAAGTCTTGATGACCTTGTTTTGGTGACCTTCTGTAGCACAGAGCAGACACAATCAAATATATTTCATCTCGCTGAAGTTGTTCCTTCAGCTTCTGTGGAATAATCTGCACATTTGCACAATAAAGACACTGAAGGTCCCTTTTTGTGATGATTTTCAGATTCATACTTTCATTTTTGGTTTCTAATAAAATGTTAATGGTCACTTTGATCTCTGAAAGCGTGGAAACTTCTCAGTCTCGTCTTCATCATGAATATAAACAGAACGAACCTGAATCTGTTGAGTCTGAGTGCTGGCTGGATTTTATTCAGGAAGATGACAGTGAACGAATAAATCAGATGAACAGGACGTACAGGAAGCTGAATTAAAGTACTAATACGTAAAAATGAATAACTAACTTCTTCCCCCTCGGACCGGCTCTCCAGACTGTTTTACCCATGATTCATTGCTCCCTGGAGGACAGGTCGCACCTTCTCCTTCACACTGAAATGAGTCCAGTAAAGCCGAGTCCAGAGGCTCGTCAGGAGTCGGCGCAGAGCTAAAATTATCTTTCTAAATGGCTCTTAAATTTTGTATTAGATGAGCTGCACTTCACTCCGGCTTGTTCAGTCACTTGAAGCAGTCAAACCGCCGCAGATGAGATCACTCAGGACGCCCTTCATTTCCCCACATGATGGAGGGAGGCTGCTGCTGCGGCGTCTCCGGGGAAATCAGGTCATGTCTGGACGGCACTGAGGATTGTGGGAGTTTTGATTGTTGGTTAACGTTCACTCTGACACTGTGAAACTTGATGTCAGGTGTTTCCTGGTGACGTACTGCCGGCCTGAAGGCTCCCAGAAAGTGTCTTGACTGACTGTCGAGTGCATCGTCTCGTTACGATCACTGGCTGTCGACTCAGCGCCGGACCGATGAAGCAGATGAAGAATCAGAAATGTCGCTGCGGTACCGCTCAGTCACAACAGACTGACTTGAAAAAATCTTACGCAGGTTTAACCAGGAGGGAGCTGAACATATTAAAATCAGCAGGAGGAGAGCTGTTAGCTGTTAGCTGTTAGCTGTTAGCAGCAGGTGAGCAGCAGAGTCGTGACCTGTGATAGGCTAACAGAGCTACAGCAACAGCTAACGGAGCTAAACACACAGCAGGTGTGGAGTCACAGATACTTTATCTCATTTCATCAAACTGCTGTCAGAGATGAAAGTAACTGAGTAAATCTGAAAGTATTATTACATTGTTGTAGAAGTAATCAGAGTAATTTGAGTACCAGCTCCGACCTACAGCCTCGTGTTGGTTCAGTATCGTTATAATCTTGATAATCAAGCTAATTGATGATGCGTCACATGAGCCTCCAGGGACCAATGAGAGGACAGCAAAGGGTGTGTGTGTGTGTGTGTGTGTGTGTGTGTGTGTGTGTGTGTGTGTGTGTGTGTGTGTGTGTGTGTGTGTGTGTTGCCGTGGGGACGTCCTGTATGTCGTTGTCAGGGAAGCGGAAAATTTGGCAGTCGAGTCTCCAACACACACACACACACACACACACACACACACACACACACACACACACTCCTCCTCCTTGAGAACACCTGCATGCGGTCGAGGACACACTCTTCTTCTTCTTCTTCTCTTCTTTCTTCTTCTCCTTTTGTCCTTTCTTTCCGCATCACGTCACCTCTTCCTCATTTTTCTTGTCTCTCTCTCTCTCTCTCTCTCTCTCTCTCTCTCTCTCTCTCTCTCTCTTTGATCCCTCCATCCTGTCATGCATTATTCATGAGGGATGGACTCATTCACACTTTAACATTGCAGACATGCTGCAGTACCGCCGACCGCCACCAGATGTCGACGTTCACCAGTCAATGTTCTCCTTCCTTTACGTTCCACACAGAACCTCCAGCTTCACTTTATGAACCCAGTGTCGCCTCCTGCTGGACGGTTTCTTACTCTGCTTCAGCGAGAAGAAAACACTTGACTTTTCTCGGCCTGCTGCCACAGATACTCACCAGAGCCCCAACAAACGCTTCCTCCTGTTCGTTTGATAAAAACTACAGTAAGCAGCTGTTAGAAGAAGTTACAGGAGAGAAACAAAGTACTTTGTTGATCTGAACTTTACTGTACGTCTCGTATCTGCAGAGAGTTTCTTATTTTCTCTCTTTGTTGCTGCTCGGGACGCTTTACCAACCCAACATGTGGCTATTTGACGTCCTGGGAATGAGACTCAACAATCAACTATCTTTGTGGTGCGTTCAGGAACAGCTGGGACAAATCCTGCTGACTCTACCTTTAACTTTAATAGTCTTTGAATTATATTAATATGACGTGAGCTTCAGTTAGCTTTGACCACAAATGTCCTTCAGAGGGAGACTTTTTACTCTGATACTCTGAGTACATGTCAGGGCCTGTAATCTATTACTTTTACTGGAGTACAGAAGCTGAGTCAGTACTTCTACTTTTACCAGAGTCTGTTTTTACACAAGTATCTGAACGTCTCCTGGAGGACAGACTGTGAGGACTCTGACTCCTCTAGAAATTACTCAGTTCAGTGTGTTTTGTCTTTAGAGTATAACAGGCTGCTGCCACACACACACACACACACACACACACACAGCGTCAGTCAGTGTGTGATCATGTTACAGGAGCTGCCAGGATCAATAAGAACAGACTGAGGCTCATGACGGATCTCCCTGAACCTAAACATCCTCAGTCTGCTCACGTTGAGCTCCTGTTCACACTCCGGTCCTGTCATGTAGCTGCTGCTTGCAGAAGATGTTTGTTCTCCTGTCGATGTCGTGTTTTACAGGAGCAGCGTTTGTGTCTACCTGCAGGTGGAAGCTGAATAATGCTGAGTCGGACGGCGTAGCAAACCTTTATTGTTGTTAGGCTACCAGCTGAATATCAGACAACATGTTTTAATGCAGAAATCAGCCTGCAGATGAGCTGTAACTGCCTCTGTTAGCTGTAAAACACAATGAGTCCACATCAAAGAGTCTGACACGGTCCACGATCACATTTAATAACAAAATCACTGAAAATAAACACTCGACATGTTTATCTGAGGAAATATTCAGACGTCTGGTGAAAAGATTTACAGCACATGACCTTTAACTCCCTCTGCCTGAGAGGAACAGGAGCGTTGAACTCATTATAGTTCTTTATTTCATTATTTACGCGAACTTTGTGCTGATAACATGAACAACAACAGGTCTGACATCAGTTACACTCTCTGTACTGCAGCTGTGTTAAACTGCAAAATTAAATAAATGAAATCTAAATGTATTTTCTCTCCTGTGTTTATGATTGGTCAGGATAATCTTTCTTTAATTAAAGTTTTTTACAGGGTGTGAAAACATTCTTAATTTTTTACATTTATAGAAAAAGTAAAGTAAAATAAATAAATAAATAAATAGTAGAAAAGTTTTTTTAAATGTTTTTTTTCTTTACTCAGCTCCACACATGAAAACAAATAAATAAATTCATGTTTTTTAACAGATGGAAACAAAATGAAGGAACTTATAAAGATTATCCTGAGAAACAGCAGAAAATAATTTAGATCAGACTTAAAATAATTCCTCACGTGTCCCTCAGGGCTTCCGTAGTTTGTCCTAGAAGTAATGAAAATATTTACAACAGTAATACTTTAAAGATACTAAACGTTTAATGCATTGTCACATTTTAAGAAATGATTCAGTAACTATTGAATATTTACAACAAGATGGTTGTTTACGCTTATTTGTGTATTTATATTTTCATTTATTCATTCGTCCACTCAGTATTTCCCTCATTCTTCTCTATCCATCACAGTTCAGTCTCAGTTACCTCAGTGTCCATTAATTCTGCTTCTCTTGTTTTCCTGCTTGTGTAACGATGTCGACAGACGTCCTCCGAGAGTTTTTGTGGAATAAAGAAAAGTCTGCACGTCCAAAAGTTGGAAAAATAATTGACAGGAAATCGATAATAAAAGTATCGTAGTCTTTTCCTCCCTTGTTGTTCGGCTCAGGTCTGATGCGTACGTCATCTGAAAGCATTGTTGAGCAACCCACAAGTATCTTCATGTTATTAATATATACTCAATCTCTGCATGATCATTTATTCAGGGCTGCCCATGAATAAATGAGTGAAGGCTGTAAAATAAGATAATTTCTGCATGGACTCTGGTGCAGAGCAGCACAGAGCGAGACCAGAGTGGCAACAGCAGATTAGTTACGACTTCACAGGAGTTTGCGGGGATCAATATGCTGAGATTGTAGCACATGATGGATTTCAGCGCTCAGTTTTTTTTTTTTTACTTTACTGTGTAAATCGGATTATCAGTGTGTAGATGAGAGCAGGCTGCAGGATTAAAGAGAGCAAAGCAACAAGAAGCTTAACGGTTCTGTATCAGTCACACTCTGATACGTACGAATGATCCGCTGCCGCTCGCCCGTCTTTGTCGGGTCCATTTAGATTTTTACACCACGAGAGAGAGAAGACGTTTCATGAGAAGGTCAGACGGAGAAAGTGAGGATGTGTTTAGAGAGTTGAGGAAAATTAAACAAAACAGAAACTTTCCTGTGTTGAACAAACCTCTGTGGAGATTTGAATATAGATTTCCAAGGTTTCGATGGTGCGTTCAAGAGCACCTGAGCTAGAATCTGAAAGTTATTATTTTGAAAACTCAGCCTAGTATTCAGATGCCGTGCAGAAGTAAAAGTAGATACCACACTATAAAAAATTCTCAGTATCACAGTGATCCAGTGAGAGTTGTTAGTACATCCACAGGTTCACTGCTAACAGGAAGCGCTAACAGCTGATTCGGCAAAGTTTTATTGTAGTTTTGGAGAATTTTATTGTTTTTTTGGTTGTTTTCTTCAGATGTTTAGTTCACCTGACTTTCCATCATCATGTGGGGAGGAGACGATGAGTGAATTGTCAGTTTTGGGCGAACTGTTCCTTTAAAGAATCAAGTACTGATTATGCAGTAAAGTTGTGTTTTACTGTGGTGGTAAAGTTTGATTACGTGTCACGTTGTGATCTAAACGCATCAGCTGTTATTTGCTGCAGTCGATCTGTTGTTGCACTGATGTTTCAATATAATGAAGCCAGACAGACGCCAGAATCTGCTTTGTTCAATAATTGATGTTGTGTTGGAGGTGAGAGATAAAGAGAAGAAGAGTTATTCTTTCAGATGACTGGTCATTTTAAACACCAGCGCTTTGATCTGTGTGTTTCTGTGTGTGTGTTGTTGGCTGATGCAGCTCACGAGTGAATCAGACGCACTGAACATTATGTTGTTGTTTAAAAGCATAAAGTCTGATTTTGTTCATTTTCATGCTTTAACTCTGCCGAGAGAAACACTGATGAAACTCGACGCTAAAAATAATCATGAAAGGTTTCAACCTGAACTTTGTTTTCATCTCTTCTTCTGCTGCTGAACGTGTTTTATTGATTCATTTTTATTCTCCGCGGCTCGTTTCTGTTTGCAGCGTTACGACCCGTCGCAGCGAGTCGTCACTTTAGTTTAAAACAGTCCAGAATATCAGATCAGTAACGACACTGTTCAAGTATAACTATGCTAAAATAGTACTCGAGTAAAAGTCTTAAAGTATCTCATATTTAATGTAAGAAAAAGTGAATTATACATAAGCATTATTTACAACAGATCCAATATTCAGCATGTTTCTGATCAGAATCAGTGTTTTTAATCTGATTGCTGATAAAGTAAATAACTTAAAAAATATGCTACGTTGGCTCTGATGCAGCATGTAATCTGTTTAGTAACTAGTAACTAAAGTTGAATAAATGTAATGGAGTAAAAGGTGCAATATCTGCCTCCAAAATGAAGACTGAAAGTATAAAATTGCAGAAAATGGAAATACTCGAGTACAAGTACCTCAAAATTGTACTTAACTACAGTACTTGAGTAAATGTACTTGGTTACATTTCATCACTGGTGTAGTATCAAGTATCACTGCAGTGTTTGACCTTTTCTTTCGTCCTTGTTTTCAGTCACAGATACTTCACTCCTCCAGCCAAGAAGAGCAGGAACCACTGACGCACCGCTGCCCACCGCCACCGCCACCCCAAGCTCCGCCTCCAGCTCTCCGCCGCTCCGCCCGGCCTGAGAGCGCCCCGGACTGTCCTGATGCCACCACCGCCATGACCGAGGAGGGAAAGGATTGTGGGAAAGGAGTGAGGAAAGAGGAGGACAGGGAGAGGAGAGGAGCCCACACCAGATCCCTGCAGCCCCCCCAGCCCTCCAAACTCCGCCTCTTCCTGTCTCACACCTCCAGCTCAGCTGTCGCCGCACCGCCGAGGGCGAAGGCGGCCTCCGCCTCCGGCTCATCCCGCCTCCCCAAACCAAAGAGCCACTGAGGCGTCGGCCTCTTAACGGTCTTAACACGCAGCGATGTGAGCCGACGGCCCGTTTCAGTAACGATCCTAAACTCTGATTATATTAACGATCACGTAGCTAAATTATTTAAGATGTAAATGAGACAGTTAACTTATTTATTGTTAATATTTAAGCACTGTGACTGATAATAAAGTTTTAAAAACTGGTTATTTTACAGGCCCCATCGTCTCAGAATAATTTCCTTTAAAGACGCTGATATAACAACAACAGCCGAGTCAGACGAACGTTCCCGGAGAGGAGACGGTTTATTTCATACCAGTCATTTAAAATGGAGACGGTCTCGTACGGAGATGACACGGAGAGAAAACAATCATCATTTGTGCCAAATGTATTCCCATCATGCATCAGTCCCCTTGACAGAAGTGGTTATCTAATATGAACAAGATATTATTTTGTTTGCACACGATTATGTGAAGATACTATCAAGTGCAAACAAGATATTATGGAGTGAACGGGATGTTATCTTGAGGTTATCTTGAGCGAAGACGATCAGTATTTTCTTGTGCGAGCAAGTTGTTATCCTGTAAGAACAAGATACTGTCGAGTGAGAACAAGATACTACAGACACATCCAGTGTTTTCTTCTTTAACACGTTGTCATCTTGTGCAGGAAAGTGATCATAAATTGTTTGAACAAGATCCACAACTTCTGCACACAAAATTAAAAATAGTCTCACCTTTCAGGACTCACAAGTTTTGAAGATAAACTTATAAAATACGACTCTTTGACTTTAAAACACTTTGATCAGACTGCGGATGATTAAAAACTCCCCTTCGTAAATACCTGCTGACAGTTTGCTGACAAGACGAATCAAAATATCTGATATTACATCAAATCAAGAGCACGAATGAGTGATTTGTTTTCTCCCTCTGTGACACCTCCGGGTCTCCGTAGTAAACACATTTAATTAATTCAGTTAATTGCTGCATTAACACCAGAGTCGTTAAGTGAGAGCACGTCAGCTCCACTGATACGAAATAAAGTGTGAAATAAAGAATAACGTTTTCAATAACACATTATTTATAATGGAGCCGCTCCTTCGAGGTGAATCGTCCACAAACTGAATTAAAACGACTCCTAAAATGTCCTCGGCCGCTTTACCTAAAGTTTTGAAATTCCTCAGTCATGACACATTAAAGTTGTATTTATTTATTTACTTCCTTCAGGAAACGAGACAAAAATCTAAACAACAAATATAAAAGCCGGCGCTGGATCCTCCTCGGTCGCTCGCTGTGTGTCAGGAGGCAGAATCACAGACTTCCTGTCCGACCTGACGCTGGAAACTCGTTGAAAGTCGCTGCTTGACACAAAGACTTGTATCCCAACGACCCAAACGTCCGTCTGTTCAGTTACAACCCGTCTCCAAGGTCGGATACTGTGTTTTTGTTCCACCTCAGAGAGAATAAGCTCACGTCTGGTTTGTCTTCTTTCTCGTCTTTATTGTGAGAAAACGAGGATTATTATATTTCTTGACTTCACAGAGACGGGTGACGGATCCTTCTCTTCGTCACGGTAAAGTGCTCGGTGTTTCCGTATTTCTGCTGCCGACTCAAACCCTCCCTCCCTCCGATCCTCCTGCGTTAGCTGACAAAATCCAGCCGTCATTGTTCTTCTGACACACTTTGAGAGGCAGAGAGGGAGCAGTCTGCTCAAGTGTCTTTCTGCTTGGACAAACACTTAAAACTCTCTTCTGTCAGTCACTTAATCTCATCAGGGTCCGTCCTCACGTTAACATTTAGTCCAGATCGTCCCTGAACTCCAAACTACCCGTCGAGACGCTGAAACGAGCCCGCTGACATTTACACCGACTCATCAGACACTATAGTCTCGTTTCTGCCGGCGATGATCGGTCGGGATCGAGTGACTCTGCTTGCTTTGATATTAGTAACAGTATATGCAATAAAATATGCAACGTTATAGTGGAGGTTTGGACCTCGCCCCACCCGTGTGCCCCCTGGAGGAGGTGTCGAAGAAATATGCAAAAAAACCAAACATTTCACGCGGCTGGAGGAGGTTTGTGTTCGACTGACAGTCCAAGAAATGATCGAAAGAAATATTACAAAGTGTGAAACAACAACAACAACGAGGCCGACAGACAACTTAAAGAATCGGTTCATTATTTTTCAGCAAAAATGTTCAAATGAAACAGAATATTTTTGGATTTCTGAGTTTTGGATGTTGGAAAATGTCCACATGGTCTTTGGGAAACTTTAAAAAGTCAAGGTTTTTACTATTTATTGTCATTTTATAGACTCAAATGATAACAGACAGGTAAAAGCTAAAGTTAGGCTCTAAACAGGCGACGCTTCAACTTCA